>NC_090781.1:9241981-9565195 GCF_040054535.1 Antennarius striatus | reverse complement strand
ATATACATAATGAATAGTCAAAATGTGATTTATGTAAAAATCCAATTAGATGATATTGACTGTTCATATCATTGTATAACCCTCATTCTATCATACCTTAGGACAATATAGTATATATACAACATTATTGCTTACAAAACTCAGATTTCTTTGGATACATTTTTGTTCATTAAATGTTTTTTGGTGTTTTTCTCTGGCTTAATCAATATGATGAAACACTTTGGAGCAAATACACAGAATATTAGTCCAAAACTGGAGGCTAGAATGGCAAATATCTCTACAGCAACCGTAAATTTCCCAGGGGAGCTGACATATGCTGGGATAAAGGTGATCCAGACTGCACAGAATATCAACATGCTGAAGGTGATGAGCTTGGCTTCATTAAAACTATCGGGCAGTTTTCTTGCTCGAACAGCAAGCACTAAGCAAAAGAAAGCAAGTAGGCCGATGTACCCAAGTACAGCCCAGAACCCAATGGCTGAGCCTAAAGCACACTCCAAAACGATTTTCTTTTTATATACGTTTAAGTTTTTTATTGGAGTTGGGGGACTAATAACCAACCAAAGGGTACATATTAGCACCTGAATAAATGTAAAAGACACTACAGTTATTCTTTGCTGCGGAGGACCAAACCATTTCATGACATTACTGCCTGGGAGGGTGGCCTTGAAGGCCATTAACACTACAATTGTTTTCCCTAAAACACAGGACATGCAGAGGACAAAAGTGACTCCAAAGGCTGTGTGGCGCAGCATGCAGGACCAGTCAGAGGGTGCTCCAATGAAAGTTAATGAGCTCAGGAAACACAGAGTCAGGGAGAAGAGCAGCAAGAAGCTCAGCTCTGAGTTGTTGGCCCTGACAATGGGAGATGCTCTGTGACGAAAGAACACAACTGCAGTCATGATGGTAAGTAAGGCACCACCAGATGAGAATGTTGCCAGGATGATTCCTAGCTCCTCATTATATGAAAGAAACTCTACAGGCTTGGGCAAACAAGTGTCTCTCCTCGCATTAGGCCAGAACTCCTTGAGGCAAAGAAGACAATCAGGAGAATCTGAAAAAGCAAATATTACAAATATTTTTAGATGTTCATATACTGAATTTGATGTTGTAGATATTCAGTAGAAAATGACTTACCTGTAATATTACTAATTTCTCCTTCTGCACATGGTACACAATCATAACAGCAGATGGGCTTTCCTTTCTGTAACACCTTACGGGTTCCTGGAGGGCAGTTTTCACTGCACACCGACTTAGGCAACTGATATATGGAAACAGGTGAACCCAGACAAATTCATGTGTGTTTCACAGATGTTCAAATCTTTCTTTCACATCCATCCACACCACCAAGCTATTGAAAATTAATTCCTGTAACATTTTGTTTCTTCAGGCTGTCCAAAAAAAGGCATCCTGAAATATTTGGCTCACTTTGTACACCAAATCTAAACTTCCAATTTTCCACTTCTTCCTTTTCACTGCAGGGTTAGTTAGAGATAACAGTATCTACATTTTTTAAGTACGAATTCTCTCTGTATTGCCACCTGAGATCATTGGAATTACAACCACATCCCTGTCGTCCATATATGAGAAACTAACACTTTGGCTAGCAAATACAATCCAACAAGACTCCTTACACGCTCTACACTCCTCGTTTGAGTGGCTCCCATCACAACTCCGTCTCCATTGCCACGCCTGTACAACACAGAGGAGGAAAGCTGTTCCCAAAATTTGTCAACCTCCTAAACTCCTAATGAATCTCTCTAAACTCCAGTTGAATCTCTCTGTAGTTTGTGTTTTCTTGTAACCACATACCTGTTTAAATTTATACTGTGTATGTTTATGAGAAATATTTATTACAGTATTAAATAGGTTTTTTGAACAACATAACTAGGTTTTAAACCAACCAAGTTTTGAACTATCTAGGTTTTAAATTAACTACGTTTTGAACACATTAACTGGCTAATTAGGCTTTAAACTAACTAGGTTTTAAACTATCTAGGTTTAGAACTAACTAGTTTTTCAACTAACTACGTTTTAAACTATGTTTTAAATTAACTGAATCATTTTTGAAATAACTAGTTTTTCCAGCTAATTAGGTTCTGAAGTAACTAGATTTTGAACTATCTGGGTTTATAAAGTAACAAGTTGTTGAACTAACTGGGTTTTAAACTAACTAGTTTTTGAACTAAGTAGCACACTACATTGTTAATAAACTAGTTTATAAACTAGTTTATAGGTTTTGAACTAACTAGGCTTTAAACTAATTATTTTTTAACTAAATAGCTACGTTTTAAACTAGTTTCTGAACAACTCTCACTAGGTTTTTGAATTATTATTTAACATGTAGTGTTTTTCTGTTATGTTCTAATTTTATATTATTATATTTACATTGTTTATGTTAATACTGTTTATAATGTAGCCTGGGTTAACAACGACCGCCATCGGTGCTGTTGACCTACAGGTTGCCGGTGGAAATTGGACTGTTGGTTGAAGAAGGAGAGGAGGAAAGTGTGTTCGTAGGAAGAGAGAGAAGAGGAATACCAGGAGCATAGGACTGAGAGTAGGGACGTTGAATGTTGGAACTAAGACAGGAAAAGGTAGAGAGTTGGTTGACATGATGCAGATAAGGAAGGTAGACATACTGTGTGTCCAGGAAACCAGGCGGAAAGTTAGCAAGGCTAGGAGCTTTGGAGCAGGGTTCAAGTTGTTCTATCATGGTGTAGATAGGAAAAGAAATGGAGTAGGAGTTATCTTGAAGGAGGAGTTTGTTAGGAATGTCCTAGAAGTAAAAAGAGTATTAGATAGAGTGATGAGTCTGAAGCTAGAAATCGAAGGTATGATGTTCATTGTTGTTAGTGGGTATGCTCCACAGGTAGGATGTGGGCTGGAGGAGAAGGAGAAATTCTGGCTGGACTTTGATGAAGTGATCTAGAGCATACCTAGAAGTGAGAGAGTTGTCATTGGTGCAGACTTCAATGGACATGTTGGTGCAGGAAACAAAGGTGATGAGGAGGTGATGGGCAGGTTTGGTATCCAGGAGAGGAACACAGAAGGACAGATGGTAGTTGACTTTGCAAAAAGGATGGAAATGATTATAGAAAGTACTTTCTTCCAGAAGAGGCAGGAACATAGGGTGACCTATTAGAGTGGTGGTAGGAGCACACAGGTAGACTACATCTTGTGTAAACGGTGTAACCTGAAGGAGATCAGTGACTGCAAAGTAGTGGTAGGCGAGAGTGTGACAAAACAGCATAGGATGTTGATGTGCAGGATGACTCTGGTGGTGAGGAAGATGAAGAGGGCAAAGGCAGAGCAGAAGACGAAATGGTGGAAGCTAAAAAAGGAAGCGTGTTGCATGACTTTTAGGAAGGAGTTGAGGCTCTGGGGTCAGGAGGTGCTCCCAGATGACTGGACAACTACAGCTAATGTGATCAGGGAGACAGGTAAGAGAGTACTTGATGTGTCATCTGGAAGGAAAGTAGATAAGGAGACTTGTTTGAATGAGGAGGTACAGGAGTGTATACAGAGGAAGAGGTTAGCTAAGAAGAAGTGGGACACTGAGAGGACTGAGGAGAGTAGACAGGAGTACAGGGAGATGCAGCGTAAGGTGAAGGTAGAGGTAGCAAAGGCCAAAAAAGGAGCTTATGATGACTTGTATGCTAGGTTGGACAGTAAGGAGGGAGAGACTGATCTATACAGGTTGGTAAGACAGAGAGACAGAGACGTGAAGGACGTGCAGCAGGTTAGGGTGATTAAGGATAGGGATGGAAGTCTATTGACAGGTGCCAGTAGTGTGATGGGACGATGGAAAGAGTACTTTCAAGAGTTGATGAAAATGGAAAATGAGAGAGAACAAAGATTAGAAGATGTGACTGCTGTGGACCAGGACGTAACAAAGATTAGTCAGGATGAAGTGAGGAGGGCATTGAAAAGGATGAAGAGTGGAAAGGCAGTCAGCCCTGATGGACTTCCTGTAGAGGTTTGGAAGTGCCTAGGAGAGGTGGCAGTAGAGTTTCTGACTGTTTTGTTCAACAGGATCTTAGATAGTGAGAAGATGCCTGAGGAATGGAGGAGAAGTGTGCTGGTGCCCATTTTTAAGAACAAGGGAGACGTGCAGAGTTGTGGCAACTACAGAGGAATAAAGCTGATGAGCCATACAATGAAGCTATGGGAAGAAGTAGTTGAAGCTAGACTCAGGGTAGAAGTGAGCATATGTGTGCAGCAGTATGTTTCCATGCCAAAAAAAAGAGTATGTTGATAAAGAAATACAGAGAAGGCCAGACGGAGCTGCATTGTGGTTCTGTAGATCTGGAGAAAGCTTATGACAGGGTGCACAGAGAGGAACTTTGGTATTGTATGAGAAGATCTGGAGTGGCAGAGAAGTATGTTAGAGGACATGTATGAGGACTGTAAGACAGTGGTGAGGTGTGCTGTAAGTGTGACAGAGGAGTTCAAGGTGGAGGTGGGACTGCATCAGGGATCAGCTCTGAGCCCCTTCTTGTTCGCTATGGTGTTGGACAGGCTGACAGATTAGGTTAGACAGGAATCTCCATGGACTATGATGTTTGCAGATGACATTGTGATCTGTAGTGAGAGCAGGGAACAGGTGGAGGAGAAGCTAGAGAGGTGGCGGTCTGCCCTGGAAAGGAGAGGAATGAAGGTTAGCTGCAGTAAGACAGAGTACATGTGTGTGAATGAGAGGGACACAAGTGGAATAGTGAGGTTAGAGGGAGAAGAGATCAAGAAGGTGGAGGATTTTAAGTACTTAGGGCTAACAGTCCAGAGTAATGGAGAATGTGGAAAAGAGCTGAAGAAGCGTGTACAAGCAGGATGGAATGGGTGGAGAAAAGTGTCAGGTGTGATGTGTGATAGAAGAGATTCAGCTAAAATGAAAGGAAATGTGTACAAAACTGTGGTGAGACCAGCGATGTTGTTTGGTCTGGAGACAGAGTCACTGAGGAAAAGACAGGAGGCAGAGCTGGAGGTAGCAGAGATGAAGATGCTGAGGTTCTCTTTGAGAGTGACCAGGAAGGATAGGATCAGGAATGAGTACATCAGAGGGACAGCACATGTTAGAGGTTTTGGAGATAAAGTCAGAGAGGCCAGACTGAGATGGTTTGGACATGTCCAGGGGAGAGATAGTGAATATATTGGTAGGAGGATGCTGAGTTTTGAACTGCCAGGCAGGAGGCCTAGAGGAAGACCAAAGAGGAGGTTTATGGATGTAGTGAAAGAGGACACGAAGGTAGTTGGTTTGAAAGAATAGGATGCAGAAGACAGGGTTAGATGGAGGAAATTGATTCACTGTGGCGACCCCTAAAGGGGAAAGCCGAAAGGAAAAGAAGATGTTGATACTGTTGATGTTAAATTAATTCATCATTAAATTATTATTAACTAGGTTTTGAACTAAGAAGGTTTAAAACTAACTCCATTTTTAAACTAACAAGATTTTAATTAACCAGTTTTAAACTAACTAACCAACCCTTGGTTTTGAACAAACTAGACTCTAATTTAGCTAGATTTTGAACTAATTCACTAGGTTTTGAAATATTGTTTAACAAATACAGTGTATTTATGTTATTTATGTTAATTATGTTGTTATAATTTAATTCTTATTTATGTTTGTTGTTCATGTTTACACTGCTTATGTTTACAGTATTTGTTTATTATTATTATTATTATTATTATTATTAATATTAATAATAATAATAATAATAATAATAATAATAATAATAATACTTGCTAACTAGACCCCTAGGGTTTAAACAAAATAGGCTCTAAACTAATTATGTTTGGAACAAACTAAGTTTTGACTTAACTCACTGGGTTTTCAACTAACTAGGTTTTAAACTACCTAGTTTTTGAAGTAACTAACTAGGTTTTTAAACTGACTAGGTTTTGAATTATTATTCAACATAAACAGTGTATTTATATTTAAATTATTTAATTATTATTTATGTTATGCGTTGGAACAGCCTACTGAATTTATCATAACAGAATATAGTTAGGTCTCAGCAAGAGAGGAGTAAAGTGAGTCAGGAAGAAATGAGGAAGAAAACGAATGTTCAGTAATAACACTGAACGTTGGCACAATGGAAGGAAAAGAGCAATTGCTGGCTGACACAATGGAGAGAATTAAGTGCATTTTGTGTACAGGAGATCAGGTGGGAGAGAATTAAGGCTAAGGCTTTGGTCAGGTTACAAGTTCCACCATTGAAGAGACAAAGATAATGGGATGGGATTGTACTGAAAAAATTACTTTTCAGGAGTGTTTCAGAGGTGACGAGAGTGTCAAATACACAGATGATTATAAAGCTGGAGGTAAATGGTGTAGTGAATATTGGCCAGTGCATATGCATCCCAGGTTTGTGTGAGATGGTAAAGAAAAGAGAGTTCTTTAATAAGATGGATGAAGTGGTGCAGAGTCTTCCAAAAACGAGAGATCCATGATTGGAGCATCTGTCAGCAAACTTGTTGGTGACAAAATAGTGATGAGATAAGATGGGGAGGCATGGTGTCAAGCAGAATGTAAAGGCTAAAATCACAGGGCAGTATAAAGGTGTACTTTATACCCGTGGAAAGCAAAACATTTTAAATTAAAATATATTTAATAATTAATTTTTTCTTACTTCTTTGAGACCATCCATGAATATGAGGTTTTTGTTTATGTGAACCTCCTGGCCCACCGGCAATGACCCATCATAGTAACCCACTGTCACCATCTCAAGACTGCCACTGTCACTTCTTTGCCAGTTCATCAGCTCATACCTAGGCACAGGATCCCCGTTCTCATCAAATGACACATCATAACCACTTTGTGTAAAATTTACTTGCTTCAGTTCTGATAGGACCTATGATGATTAAGTAAATTAACAATGAGGGAGAGAAAGGAAAATATGAAATAAATATTGAAATTATTATTTCATGGAATTAAATGGTATCATTGTGAAAGAAAATCTTGGATCTTGTTAGTTTTTTACACTGACTTGCTTGGCCTCTATCCTTTTGTATTTGTCACAATGAGTGACAGACTTTATACTCTGGCACAAAGTCTTATGAAGGGCATGTGCTATGGCATAAACTGCCTTATACACCATGTTAGTGATTCGAAGATTGGAAAAGTCAGTGTATGGGTTCTGGAGTTTTTTCATGTCTTGAGTTCCATCACACATAATCTCACCAGGGGCCGGACCTAAAACAGGAGACAAGAACATGTTTTCAGCTGAAAAGCTGTAGTTTCAGTTAATATTCACAATTTTGTTTTATTTTTATTGTACGCTAACTTGCTTTATCAAAGACCGAATGTAATGGCTCATTTATGCGCCACTAATGTACAAGAAACATACTGTATGACATGCTACGGCATTGAAATATGTGGACAATGGTAAAGCCACCAACATGGAAATAACAATGCATTTATTGGTGCTTGACAATGAGATTTTTCATTTTTTCTGCACATGTTTGACATGACTTGCTTAAATTATGGCTATTATTATATTTACTGTTTACTGTTGTAATAATGGGCATGTTATCTTACCAAATTAAACCAAATGTGAAAAATTAGCTGTGTAAATTACTTCACTGAGCCCCCAGACCTGAAGTAGATCAGATGAATGGTTTTCATAACAGGCAAATAACAGTCAGAATGATACATTTACTACCTTAGACATGATAATTTATTTATTGATCACCACAATTGACTCACTTTTTCCCAGCCTGCAGTTAAATGCATCCTCCCAGAACTCAGTAAGTATTGCAGAGGAAGCAACATTTGATGGCGAGAGATCCAGTAAGAATTCTTTGAGTCCAGGAGAGTCAGCTTGCTCAATGACAAATCCAATGGCTCCAACACCAAAATTGAACCTCAGCAAGTCTACATTGGTTAACCAGGCCTCACTTCCTATCCACTGGCGAGGTGGAGAAGGCTCATGCAACAGCTCCTCAAACAGTACTCTCACATCTCCAGAAGCTGCAAACACCACAACAACCTTAGCTGTCGACCTGTGGGAGACATCATAGTGCATTGTATTATACTAATAAAAATATTAAAATATATTTTTGTATTGGGACATTTTACTTTTTCATGAACATTTTTGGTCTCATCAATCTTAATTTTAAAATGATGAAGGAATGAAGATAAATTTATAAACTTAAATTAAAACCATAGACCATAAATTTACAGTTTTACAATGAGATGACAATTTCAGCTTCCATATGCTTTTGTCTTAACATATATGGATTTAAGGTCGGTCATATGCTGAATAAACAATAAATCAGTGATGCAGGGACCTGCGGATAATATCAGCTACTCGTTGGATCTTGCTCCGTGAGAAGGTCTGAAGTACAGATTCAGAATATTCCACACAGATCCCTTCTTTCTGTGCTGTGGTCAGGAATGCCGCCATTCCATTATTCCCATAGTCAGTATCAGCTCGGACAGCACCTATCCAAGTCCAGCCAAAATGCTTCACAAGCTTGGCCAGTGCATCAGCCTGGAAATTATCACTTGGTACAGTTCTGAAGAAATTTGGGTACTGCTGCTTATTGGACAGACATGCACAAGTGGCAAAATGGCTCACCTAAATGAAAACATAAATGTGACTCTTTAACAAGAAAGACATGGAATATCATCCCTCACCTAAGGAACCTATAAAGTTTGCCAAAAATTGAATATTTACTTGAGGAATATTAAAGGGCCCGATGACTCTCGACACGCTGATGGACGGAGAAGACCCAGATTCACCAACAATGCCCATCACCATACCTGACTGTGAGCAGTTGTCACCAGTGTTAAACTCTGGATCCAGGCCATTTGAAAGCTGGAATGCCACATGAACTGCCACAGGGGCTGAGGTGCAAGAATCATGGATTTCGTAACCAAGTTTAATACCTGGCAGCAGCTCTGTACTGTTGTTAATTTCCTTGATGGCAAAGATCATTACTCTCATAAATCGCAATTCCATCGATTCAAGTCTGCACACAGACAATCAGCTGTGAACGGAACAAATCCTCAAGCAATTTTAACAACAAAAACAGAAACATAAGAAACAAAAATACAAAAAACAAACAAAACAAAAAAACCCCCACAAGAAACAAGTTCTGCTATTCTGTTATATAAAATAACTGATGGCTGACTTAACCTTCATCTGAAAATAATTATATATTATATACATTATATGTAATATTCATTCATTCATTGTCAACCACTTCCAACCGCTGTGGTGGGTCGTGGGGGTCATGAGCCTATCCCAGCTGAGGGCGTGAAATGGGGGAAACTCTGGGCGCGACACCAGTGCACTGTGAATATATATATATATATATATATATATATATATATATATATATATATATATATATATATATATATATATATATATATATATATATATATATATATATATATACATATATATATATATAAACATCACTACAAAATTCATACAATTTTAAACAATTTTAGATCAATCACTCCAAAATACACAGGAATTTTGAATCACAAATTAAATTTCAACAAAATTAAATATTCTGAATATACACATTGTCTTTTAGAGTTTTCAATTCATCCTAAAACATTTTTTTTTTAAATCACAATGAGCAATACATCTTACACATCAATACAATTCTATTATTCTTTTACTAACCTTCCTGTGCATGTTAATGGGTCAGGCATGCTGGTGTAGTCATGCTGATTCACTATGTGCATGTGGTAGTGTAAGGAGAAAACACCTCCAATGATGTAGTCTCCATCCATAGAGAATGCAGGTTGACGAGGTCTAGCTTGGAGCTTACATTTCACAGATGAGGCCTCAATGCTTCCTGTATTGAAAGTTCTGTTCTGTGTTAGCCTAGCCCTTTGGTTCTTAAGAACTGAGTTCACCTTACACAAACCCAGACACATGATCAGCCCAATAATGACAATTAGAATTTTCATCTCTCATCAGTACATCTGACTACACTTCACTTGTGTTTTCACTGGCTTAAAAGCATGTTAGACAGGTGCTTCCCACCTACAATACGTCACCTAACCATGTTTACATCAGAGAAAGAGAGAGAGACAGAGAGAGCGCTCAGTGGTCATTAAAGAACTTTTATGTAATTTTTTTTAAAATTTGCCTCCTGTAAACATGTTTTCCTAGTTTTACATTTTTTAAAATTCGAAGTGCAAAAAAACTTAACAAATACACACCTTTAGGTTCATTTAAGTCAGCTAAATTGTTGTATTCTATTATCTGTTTTTTGTATTTTTTTTAAATGCAGATGAAAAAAAATGTTTTGAATATGCAGTACATCAACTCTATAATGTTTTAATATACAGGGCCAGTACTACATGTGCCACAACACATAAAAATAATCTGAAATTCCATATTCAGAAGCTAAAGAGACTTACAGTCAAAGGCCACATTCAGACAATGGTTTTATTTTTCTTGTACAATGAAGACATAATGGGCTGTCAGGTTAATATTCCTCTGTGATGTCTTTGGACAGGGCCGGCCGTCTTGCGGCTTGTGAGCCACATGTGGCTCTTTGCTCGGGTTCATGGAGCTCTTGCATTCATATCAAATTTTTCGTTTGTGTTTTTTAAAAAATTTATTTATGTGTATATACATTCGCGCTTTTATATCACTCACATGCACAACTGACATAAACTTTCGGGAGGGAAATCCTAATTGTAGGGTTGACCCAGGTATTCGTTTCAGATGAGCCTCCAGTATGTATAACACATTTTTGACGGGTACGAGCAGGATACAGGTAAAACTCATCAAAAACTGTGCTCGTAAAATGGTCATAACTGACTGTCTTCACGTTCTGTGATTGGCCAGTTACACACAGCACCCGCCCCTCTCTACAGAAACTCGGCCTCCCAGAATTCTGCAACTACTAAAATTCCCATAGGCAGTGATTTTGACTGCTCGGACATAATTTGTGTATTATTTGGATTATCATTGAAAATTTCTAATAATGAATTTGGCGAAACAGATAAAAAACACATCAGAACACTAAATCAAATCTATAATGATTGAGTTTTTTGGTTATTTAATTGACATAAGATAACTTCTCTACAATTACACATCCAAACTTGAACTGTGAAATAAAAGAAAACAGTATCTCTGTGAAATTAAAACAATCGTATACTGTTACAAAATAGAGTGGTGTCATCGAGACCTGGGGCGGCAGTAGCTCAGCGGTAGAGCAGACGTCTTGGAACCAGACAGCGCCCAGCCATCGGCGGTTCGATTCCCGCTCCAGCCAGACATCTTCGGAGTGTGAGCTGACAGTTGGAGGTGTCAGCTCACCTCCCAGCCACTGCCGAGGCGCCCTTGAGCAAGGCGCAGTCCCCCCCACAAGCTGCTCATTGGGGCGCACCCCCGAAGCTGCGACCCGTCCCTCCACCTCCCTGTACTCGTTATTAACTGCATGCCTACAGGCCCCTAGTGTGTGTTGTGTTCAGGGGCCTGTATACAATGTTTGTGTGTGTGTGCTGACTAACACATATATATATATGCATGTACAAAAAACTGGAGAGGAAAACATAATTTCCCCATTGTGTGGACTATTAAAGGTGGATTATTATTATTATTATTATTATTAATAATACAAATTATTAACCATAATGAATATGGCTACCAGCCAGCTGGAGACACTGCTGTTACAAGTTGTTTTGCTTGTGGCTCACAAACACTGACATTAACCCCATTCAACACAGGTAACTTGTTGAGGGGGGAAATATCACCACTGATAACTTATTGACCTCTCTTGAACTTTTGAAGGCACTAAAGGCCCAGAAAACCAGCCTGGTTGATCCAGTAAATAAGAATAGACAAGAGCTTCCTCCATCTGTAGAGGAGCAAAGGGCCCTGCACACTAAAGACGTGCTGAAATGTCTATCAATTGTAACCAATGAAAAATTTGTCCATTCTAATCACAATCCACACAGCTGTCAACATCACAAGTGGCCACAAGACTAAACTGGAGACTGTTACATACAGTACCACAACAGAACCAAGGTTGGAGTAGATGTGCTTGATCAAATAGGGAGGAAATATTCAGTGTAAGCTCAAATATGATGATGGCCATTGGTGGTGTTTCATAATATTGTCAACCTGGCTGCCAAAAATGCTTCGATCCTGTTCAAGAAGTGCAGCAATAAGATGGTGTCACAGAGAAAGCTCCTAATGTGACTCACAAAGGAACTTTGCTCAGGACACATGAAACCCAAAGCCATAAGAGCCATAAGCAAACCATCAGGGCATTATAACATCAGTGTCTCCAGCTGGCACGCAGCCATCACAGCATTTTGGATCGTTCACAATAGTTAATAATTTTCATTGTTAAGGTCTGATTATGACACCAATGTATTTTGAAGCAGGATACGCGTGTTTTTACTTCAAAGTTTGAATTTGGATGTGTAAGTGCAAAGAAGATATGTTTTGTCAATTAAATAAAAAAAACAATCATTACTAGCGAGAACCCATGGAAATTCCATAATAAAACAATAATATCAGACTGCAAACATATGAAAACAAATGTATTGGTATTATAAACCATGCACACCCATCACAGACTTCTCCCACCAGCAGGCAGCGCATCCCGGTTCGACCCAGAACTGGCATCAGGGTCTTTGGAGAGGAAC
The DNA here is from genome assembly GCF_040054535.1 of Antennarius striatus. Classification (NCBI taxonomy): domain Eukaryota; kingdom Metazoa; phylum Chordata; class Actinopteri; order Lophiiformes; family Antennariidae; genus Antennarius; species Antennarius striatus. Next base: position 9,552,564 of record NC_090781.1, on the reverse strand, counting down.
GTGAATGAATGAATAAATAAATATACAGTGCATCCTCTGTCTTTGCGGTCAATGCGTTCCAGGAGCCACACACAATTGAGGAATTTGAGATTGTGATCCATCCATCCATCCATCTTCCACCGCTTATCCGGAATCGGGTCGCGGGGGCAGCAGCTTCAACAGGGAGCCCCAAACTTCCCTTTCCCCAGCCACATCCACCAGCTCTGACTGAGGGATCCCAAGGCGTTCCCAGTGTTGAGATATAATCCCTCCACCTGGTCCTGGGTCTGCCCTGAGGTCTCTTCCCAGCTGGACGTGCCAGAAACACCTCCCTAGGGAGGCGTCCCGGAGGCATCCGCACCAGATGCCCAAACCACCTCAACTGACTCCTTTCCACGCGAAGGAGCAGCGGCTCTACTCTGAGCCCCTCGCGAACAGCAGTGTTTCTCACCTTATCTCTAAGGGAGACTGTGATCTATTTATCTTATATTTACTTATTTATTTAAACATTTATGAACCCTTCCCATACTGATGTTAAACCACCTTCTATCTGTATTATCTTTTCCAACACTTTGATAGACGGTTTAAAGCACTTAAGTATCACGCAATAGTCCGAACTGACGGAACAATTGTACTTCTGGATGCCGTCAGCCAATAGAATGCGCGTACGGTATCATGTGACTGCTGACCAAAAACCCGCAATCATTGATGCACGATCGCGCGAGGGCGCACTGTATAAACTTTATTACTCATAAAGAAAGAAACAGACGAACAAATATCCAACTGTCAAGCATGTTTATCAACGCGTCTTCGACTTGGTGCTGTTATACGTCAGAAAATAGCCAGTTTCAACTCCGTCCATTCTGTGTATACATGTAGATACGGGTCACACACACACTAACGTCACAGTGGTTTTCATTGCAGGGAGAGGCCCCCCGGATAGAAAAAGTTTCGGTTACAGCGTCCACACGACAATGCATACCTGGCGATTTAAAAAAAAATCACTTTGGCCAGCGTTTTCATATCTGCCTGGTCATGTGGACGAAAGGGGTAACCGCAACAAAAAGCCTGATGCCTTAGGCTATATTGTTCACGTGATTCATTCTGGCAGATGCGCCGTGATTGATTGAGCGCCATGATTTGTTGGGCGCTTGATTGACAGGTAGTGGGTGGAGTTAAAACGTGACACTGTGTGGTTCTCAAGTGAGGTTAGTCAAATATATAGGTGGGGATGGTTTTAATTTAGTGTCCTGATGTGTTTTTACCTATTCCACCGCTTCATTCTTGTGTATTTTAATGATAATCCAAATTATATAAAAATAATGTCCGAGCAGTCAAAATGACTGCTTATGGTAGTTGTAGTTTGTAACGCTCAGATCTCTTTTGTGTTCTGAAATTTTAATGATCAACAATGTCAGAATAAAATATACAGACATTTAGAAGTCAGGTTCCTATTGGTACATTTTTTTTTTAAACCAAGTTATGACATTGCAAATTTTGAAAGCAGTCACAATGACTGCCTTGTCAGTTCTAGTGTGGATCAACATTGTTTAACATTGTTAACTGAAAAACAAAATAGCAAGAAAATTAGGTGGTAAAAATAAATAAATAATTTTAAAAAAAAATTTGATCGTAAAATTAAAAAAAAATTATAAAGCTGTGCCGAGTATGGATGCTTTGTAGTTCATAATTTTCTATTGCATGTGTTGTATTCATTATTGCACTTCATGTTCTGTGAGTTCATTAAAAACTAGGGCTGTCACTTTAACGTTAGCGATTAATTAATTACACCGCAAATTAATGCGCTATAAAAATTAACGCAATTAATCCCCAGTGGCAAGTCAATGCGCAAGCATTTTAAAGTTGGCCCATTAAGGGACCCGTTGGCTGCAGTGGCACGTCACTTCGTACCTGTGCCATTAGTCAAAAGCATGGTGACTGACAACAGAGATGGACGCGACACAGGAGAGCAAGGCAAGCCCACTCGGACCTTTGGAGGAAAAGTTTATTTCTAAAAAGAACAAAGACGGGACTATCAACAAAAATGCAGTGATTCTGCGTTGCCAATCTGCGCTGTAGACGATGTGGCTACACATGTAGCTTACCATCGCCAAGTATGAATGAGGAGTGAATGAATAATTATAATAATAATTCTTCTGCGCATGCGCGAGCAGGCTGCAGTTTCCTCTGCTCAGAGCGAGTTTGTTTGCATAATTTTGCGTTTTTTTTCTATGTTTCTGCGTGTATTTTTCTAGCGTAAATTTATATAATGTATAGTGATATGCTAGTGTACTCCAGGGAGGAGTTGATGTCCATGAGGGTCAAAGGAGACCCCGCAACACGCGATCTCATCCCCGCTGAGCTCCGACGGAGATATCGCGGATGCCGAGCGGGTCGAGTTGAAAGGACTAGACTAACGGCTAGAGCCGCTAACCGGAGGAGAGTCAAGCCCTCCGTCCCCTCCGTCATCATGGGGAACGTGAACTCTCTACCCAACAAGTTGGACGAACTGACGGCGCTGTGCAGGACTGAACAGCGCTACCGGGAGACCAGCTTGTTGGTGTTCTCAGAGACGTGGCTAACTGCCGACGTGCTGGACGCTAACGTCCGACTAACCGGCTTCTCCTCCGTACGAGCGGACCGGGACACGAACACCGCCGGAAAGAAGAAAGGAGGTGGATTAATCATCTATACCAACGATAGATGGTGCCATCCGGGACATGTGACGGTGAAATCAACACTGTGTAACCGCGATCTGGAGCTAACAGCTGTTAGCATCAGACCCTACTACCTGGCGCGTGAATTCTCACACGTCATTGTCCTCGCCGTCTACATCCCTCCACGGGCGGACCCTGAGACGGCACGAGAGACCATCTGTGGGACCACCTCTGCTCTTCGGACCCGGCACCCGGAGGCGCTCGTCATCATCACCGGTGACTTTAACCACGTCACTCTGGACTCATCTCTCCCCACAATGGACCAGTGTGTAGACTGTCCCACACGGAAGAACAGAACCATCGATCTGTTCTACACTAATGCTAAGGAGGCATACACCGCCACCCCCCTCCCTCCACTAGGTAAATCAGACCATAACCTAGTGTACCTACAGCCCACCTACATCCCACTGGTGAAACGGCTGCCAGCAACAACACGACAGGTCAGGAGGTGGTCCCCGGAAGCAGAGGAGATGCTGAGGAATTGCTTCCAGACCACCGACTGGGATGTTATTGTGGGCTCACATGGGGAAGACATTGAGGGGGCAGCTCAGTGTTTTACAGACTACATGAACTTCTGTGTGGACACCGTGGCCCCTGTCAGGACAATCAGGTGTTACCCCAACAACAAACCATGGGTAACCAAGGAAGTCAAGGCTGTCCTGAACAGGAAGAAGTGGGCGTTCAGGAGCAAGAACGAGGAGGAGATGAGGAAGGCCCAGAAGGAAGTGAGACTCTGCCTGAGGGAGGCCAAGGAGGCGTACAGGAGGAAGCTGGAGAAGCAGCTGGAGCGCAACCAAGTGCGGGAGGTCTGGAATGGGATGAGAACCATCACCGGACACGGGAAAGGGCGCAGCACTGTGGAGGGGAATATTGAACGAGCGAATGAACTTAACAGCTTTTTCAATCGGTTCAGCTCCCCCACCACTCCCGGCTCCTCGTCCCAGGCCTCTCCTGGCCTACAGACCTCTCCTGGCCTACAGGCCTCTCCTGGCCCTACAGACCGCTCCACTGATGCTCCCTCCTCCTGTGCTTCCTCTCCTTCCACCCCTGCCACTTCCCCCGAGCCCACTCCAAGAACTGCGAAGCTCAACGGCCCCACCTCAACCACTGGACTTCCAACCTCGCCACAACCTCCTGCTCCCACCACGACCGAGACCATCATCACTGCAGACCTGGTGACGACAACGCTGAGGAGGCTCCGTCCCTACAAGGCGGCTGGACCAGATAAGGTCTCCCCAAGACTCCTCCGAGCCTGTGCTTCGGAACTAGGGGACCCCCTGCAACAATTGTTCAACCTCAGTCTGCGGCTGGGGAGGGTCCCGTCACTGTGGAAGACCTCCTGCATTGTCCCTGTACCCAAGAAAGGACGCCCTACTGAGCTCAACGACCACCGACCGGTCGCTAATACCTCCCACGTAATGAAGACCCTAGAGCGACTGGTCCTGGAGCTCATGCGTCCACAGGTGCAAGGTGCTATGGACCCTCTCCAGTTTGCCTATCAGGCCAAGGTTGGGGTTGACGATGCTGTCATGTACCTCCTCCACCGCACACTCTCCTACCTGGACGCCGGGGGCTGTGCCGTCAGAGTGCTCTTCTTCGACTTTTCGAGTGCCTTCAACACCATCCAGCCCCAGCTCCTGCAGGATAAACTGACCTCCATGGCTGTGGACCCCTACCTCGTGAGCTGGATTACGGACTACCTAACGGACAGACCCCAGTACGTCCGTATGGGGGACTGTTTGTCTTCTATGGTGACCAGCAGCACGGGGACGCCACAGGGGACCGTTCTATCCCCCATTCTCTTCACCCTCTACACATCAGACTTCAAGCACAACTCGGATACATGCCACATACAGAAGTACTCCGATGACACCGCGATAGTGGCTTGTATCCGGGAGGGTGATGAGGGGGGGTACAGGGCATTGGTGGCTGACTTCGTGGAGTGGTGCCAACAGAACCAGCTCCAGCTCAACGTCTCCAAGACAAAGGAGATGGTTCTGGATTTCCGGCGGGCACCTCCCTCTCCACAGCCGGTGATCATCAAAGGCAGTGAGGTGGAGGTGGTAGAAAACTATAAGTACTTGGGACTGCAGCTAGACAGCAGACTGGACTGGTCACTCAACTCCAACTGTGTGTACAAGAAGGGGCAGAGCAGGATGTACTTCCTAAGGAGGCTGGCCTCCTTCAACATCTGTCCTAAGCTCCTTTTCATGTTCTATCAGTCCGTAGTCTCCAGTGTGCTGTCATACGCCATTGTGTGTTGGGGTGGGGGGGCCAGGAAAAGAGATATGGACCATCTGAACAGACTCATCCGTAGAGCGGGCTCAGTGGTCGGGCTGAGCCTGGACTCTGTGGATATGCTTCTGGAGAGCAGGACCATGTCTAAAATTAAGGCCATCATGAACAACACCAGGCACCCCCTACACACCACCTTCTCCCAGCAGAGAAGCACCTTCAGCGGCAGACTGCTGTCACACAGCGCCTCCACAGAGAGGCTGAGGTCCTCCTTCATGCCCCGTGCCATCAGGGGGTACAATGACTCTCTCAGGAGGAGCGGGGGGGAGGTGGCGAGGTCAGCACGGGGTTGAATATGGATTTAATTTAATTTAATTTAAATTTAATTTTATACTGTTATATATATATATATATATATATATATATATATATATATATATATATATATATATATATATACAATTTATTTATTTTTTATACTGTTTTATATTTTAATTCAATTTTATACTGTTTAGATTTTATTTTATACTGTTTATATTTGAATACTGTAATATTTTTAAATTTTATACTGTTTATATTTTAGTTATAGTTTAGGTTTAGTACATAAGTCCTGTTAGTGCTGCATGTGCCTGTCTGTTAGTGTAATGTATGTCTTGTGGTATGTCCTGTGATGTCAATGTTTCCTTTTCTCCTGGTGTTTATCCAGTATTATTTGTTATGCAATGCCTGAGCAGTGGATATATGCAATTTCCTCCGGGATTAATAAAGTATCTATCTATCTATCTATCTATCTATCTATCTATCTAATAGATCTGATATAAAGCGTCTTTGAGAAAGCGCTATATGAATCTAATCCATTATTATTATTATTATTATTATTATTATTTGTACCTTTTGTAAAACATAATTTTCATATCACCAGTGCAGCTCGAGCCTAACGTATCATGATTACGATTATGCATGATTACGGTCTAACATCCTGTCCTCAATCCAGTTAAAATTCCCACCCAAGAGTAAAAAGTCTTCCGAGCCACAGCAATCCAGTCTAGCTTGTATTTTTTCTAAAAAGCTCTTCCTCTCTGTACCGTTTGTTGGAGCATAAATATTCATAAAAACCAGGGTGCGGTGTTCAAAATGTGCCTTCGCCAAAAGACACCTCCCCTTTACGACATGCTCGACTTCCAGAGATGTTGGGTTAAAAGTTCTAGAGAACAGGAAGCCCACTCCACCAAGAAGCGTGGTGTTATGGTTCAGGACCACCTGTCCTTCCCACTCCTTCACCCAGTCCACCTCATTGTTCTCATCGCTGTGTGTTTCTTGTAAAAACAGAACATCAATAGTAGAAGAAGAAGAAGAACAACAACAGTAACAACAAGAAATATGCTTTAATAATACTATTGAGGAAATATTTTTTTTATACTCTGCCTATATTTCACATGCCCATACTGAGTATGTGTACAGGCCGTAGAGCACACACACACACACACACACACACACACACACACACACACACACACACACACACACACACACACACACACACACACACACACACACACACACACACACACACACACACACACACACACACACGGGGCCTGTAAACATGCAGATATGTAGCTAGACATAGAGTGACAGGCAGCTCCTTTAAGGGCACCCCCGCAGTGCTCAGGAGGAAAACAGGCACCTCTCCATTACTATTACCAGTAGGATCAAAAAAAAAGACAGCATGAAAGCATAAGTTTGTATGACATCCTTGCTAAAATATTTGACCAACTACAGGCAATTGGAAATGAATGATTGCAGCTGACATGAAGTCCTCATATGAATAAGTTTTGCTCATTAAAAAATAGTAGTAAAAACAGTGTGTGTATTTCTTCATGTTTATTTATCCAATAAGGTTTTTTTTTATTAATTCCAAAACAGCACAAAAATGGCAAACCAGACTGTGCTAATAAAATAAACATATAATTAGATTGAAAAAAAATAATTCACATGTCATTTGGGGCAGCACGGTGGCGCAGTGGGTAGGAGCGTAACCGCATAGCAAGGCGGTTCCAGGTTCCGGTTCCTCCCACCTAAGGCCAGCTGGGACAGGCTCCAGCTCCCCGTGACCCACGCAAGCGGATGAAGCGGTTAGACAAAATGAATGAAAGAATAAACAGAATTATAGAGGATAGAGAATAAAGAGGATTAAAAAAAAAAGAAAATCCTCTGAATATATCAATGATATTGCTTTATCTTTATTTTTTTTTGCTTTATTCACAATCTGAAAAAAATCTACCGATCCACATCAAGCTTGGTTTCTGAGTAGCTAGGAGCCCAAGGAAGTGCAATTTCACATTTAAGGGTTACACTAAACAGTTTTTCTTTCCGCAAGACCACCAGGCACATTGCTAGGAATTTTTTTTTTTTTTTTTTAAAGTGAGCGTAAGGAATTCAGCAAAGTAGAAGTGATGTAACTGTAGTGTAATAAGAGAGAAAACTTGTCATCTTATTAAAAAAAATAACAATAAACTTTTGATAAATGCTTGCCTGCCTAACAGTTTATGAGATAATTCAGCCCTTCTTGCATAATTTAATCCTGTTAAAAGGACATTAGGGCACATGACCTTCAACAAAATTAGTCTTTCTTGGTGTATTAAAAACAGATAGATAGATAGATAGATAGATAGATAGATAGATAGATAGATAGATAGATACATACATAGAGCTAAGTAGGTAAGTAGGTAGGTAGACAGACAAATGATAGATAGGGAGAAAACAAGTGACCTTTCTTAATGACTTGATTAATCTCATTAAAATCTTCCAATTTTTATATCATATCATAAACAACTTGAAATGGTGATTACTACTCTTAATTTGTCCCTGAATGATGTGGTAGCATTGAGATTTGTATATTCTGCGTAGTGGTGACGTATTGCAATTGTCAATATTTGTGTGTTTGTCCTTTCGTTCGTCCATCCACCAATTATCTTCAAAACCGTTACAGATAGAAAGATGAAACTAAAAGCATATTACTCGGGCGGCAAAGGGGATAAAAATGAGATGATGACCTTGACCTTGAGAAAACTAGGTTGAGGTCAAATTTCAACTTTTGCATATATCTCAGGAACCGGATATGATAGAAAGACGAAACAAAAGGCGTGATATTCAGGAAGGCAAGGGAATGAAAATTAGATCACAACCTTTACCTTGAAATCTAGGTCAAGGTAAAATTTTCATTTTTATACCTTTTTAGGTACACATCTCTGAAACCTGATGACATATAATCACAAGACAAAAAGCAACACTTTCAGGAAGCCAGAGGCACAAAAATGTGTAGGTCAGGGTAAAATTTTGAATTCAGGGGTGTCGTGGGATGTTGCAGTCTCTGACTGCCTTGTTTCCTTGGAAGTTGTTTGTTTGTGCTGTGAGAAACCTCGGTCATGAATCTGGTTAGCAAAGAAACGTGTCATCACACTGTCCTGCAGAATTATCGGTATCTGTCAGATTAGTGATAGAATCTTCAATTGATCCTGACATTCAGTTACTAATGAACCAAGATTTTGAATATGGATTATTTTCAATTGCATATGGCTAGTAGCCCCCTTTTAAATAATATATAATTATTTTTTAACTTAAAGAGTGGAGAAAACAAAAGTTAAAACATACCCATACACAAATGGAAAAAAAAGTGTCTACTAAGGTGTAGTATAGCTGTATTTATTTTTTCTCAGAACTCAAATAATTAATTTTCAAATTTTTCCCATCAGATGCTTTTTGGAATTTTGTTCTGGTCTGAAGATAATAATATAACATTTTGGGAAGAAAATACATATCAACAAACCAAAAGTGGAAGCCAAAATAGCAAAAATTTCCACTGCCACTGTGAACTTCCCAGGAGAGCTGACATAAGCTGGGATAAAAGTGATCCAGACTGCACAGAATATCAACATGCTGAAGGTGATGAGTTTGGCTTCATTAAAACTGTTGGGTAGATTTCTGGCTAGAAAAGCCAGGATGAAACACAAGCCTGCAAGAAGTCCAATATAACTCAACACAGCCCAGAATCCAACAGCTGAACCCAGGGCACACTCTAAGATGATCTTCTCTTTATAGTACTTCATGTTCATCTTTGGAAATGGAGGGTTGGTGGTCAGCCAAAGAACACAAATCACAACCTGAATGAGGGTGAAAGTCAAAACACTGAGCCTCTGCTGTGTGGGACCAAACCATTTCATGACAGTACTGCCTGGGAGTGTAGCTCTGAAGGCCATCAAAACAACTATAGTTTTGCCTAAAATGCAAGAGATACAAAGGACAAAGGTGATTCCAAAAGCCGTGTGTCGCAGCATGCAGGACCACTCAGAAGGTTGGCCGATGAAAGTTAGAGAACACAGGAAACACAGCTTTAATGAAAGTAGCAGCAGGAAACTCAGCTCAGAGTTGTTGGCCTTGACAATGGGCGTCTCTTTATGAGTCAAAAAAATGATTGATATGAGAAGAGATAAAAATACACCAAGACAGCCAAATCCAGATAAAAGTGCCCCCATGATCTCTTTGTAGGAAAGATATTCAGAAGGTTTTGGGAGACACTGATCTTTCCTTTCATTTGACCAAAACTCAGGTGGGCAGATGAAACAGTCTGGAGAATCTGTCAAATAAATAAAATCATATTCAATAAAAATCAAATTGTGTGTGTGTGTGTGTGTGTGTGTGTGTGTGTGTGTGTGTGTGTGTGTGTGTGTGTGTGTGTAATTCATTTTGAATACTCACTGGTCTGGTTGCTTATTGTTCCTTCAGGGCATTCAAAACAGTCAAAACAGCACACCGGCTTAAACTTGTTCACGGCTTTACGAGTCCCTGGTGGGCATGGTTCTCTGCAGACAGACCTAGGCACCTGATTAAGCAAAATATAGACTCTAAAAACGTACAACAAAATGAATCCTGCATCACTGAGAATGTAAAATTAGATAGGTTAAGTTCATATGAATTATGAAACACTAGCTCTCCATAATACTCTCAATTAACCTGGATTATGAATTCCATTTACTTTACCTCAATGCTGTTTCCTCCCCAAACTATTCTGGTGTTGTCACTCAGTTTAAACCTCTTCCCTTCAGGAAAAGAGGTGTCATATTGGCCTATAGTAACAATGTCAACGGAGCCATCTTCTTTCATCTGCCAGTTAACCAAGTCATATTGGGCAACTGAGTCTCCATTGTCATCAAAGAAAACTTTGGCTCCATTCTGTGTTGTGAAGTTAACATACTTTATATGTTCCAAAACCTGTACAGACACATTTTAGCTGACATTCACTTTGAAGAAGAAATAAGCAAGATATTTGCTAATTAAAACATAACCCAATGAATACTTTGAAATCTTAGACACAATTTAAACAGCTGAAATGCAAAACTGATCCCATGTTTGAATAAATTTTCTGTAACTTACTAGTTTAGGCTTAACCTTGGTTTTGTCCACACAAGATTTTCCAGTGGTAGGATTTGAGCCATTTTCACATTGTAGTATAGCATGAAGGGCATATGCCACCAAATACACAGCTTTGTAGACATTGTTCTCAGCCCTGAAATGTGTCACATCTGTGTAATCACTGGAGACTCTTCTGAGATCCTCTTTGCCGGTGCATATTGAGGATGTATTTGATGGAGAGAAGCTACAGTCAAAGAACTTCTCCCACACAGCCTTAATTATTGCACTCTGTGGCTCAAGTAAAGGATTTAAGCTGAGTAAGTATTCACCTAGTCCTGGTATGGATGCCTGGGGAAGGGCAAAACCCATTGTTCCATTTAAAATATTTCTTCTCTCAAAAGATGCCAAGTCTACTTGTGTGATCCAAGACTCACTGCCAACCCATTGCTTTCCAGTTATGTTGTAATTCTCCATATGTGACAGGAAAAATTTGGTGAAAGACAAGGACATAAACAACAGAACAACATTTGATGAGGATTCCCTAAGTGTTTCTACAATTACATCCAATTTGATTTGAGAAGTCTTAGAGTAAGTTAACTTGTATTCAACACATATGTCCTCTTTCTTTGCCTCCTTCATGAATTCAGCTGTGCCTCTCTCTGAGTATAAACCCTGGGAGTAAATAATCCCCACCCAGCGCCAATCAAAATATTTCATTAGATGCACAAGACCGATAATTTGAAAGCGGTCACTTGGCACAGTTCTGAAGAAAGTGGGGTACAGTCTTCTGTCACTCAAACAAGCACAGGTTGAGAGATGACTCACCTTCAGAGAAAAGTCAAATATAGTAAAACTGTCATTTTCATTTAGATATATAAATATACATAAATAAGTAAGGCAATTATTTTCTAAACAATTTTCCTTACCTGTGGAATTAATAGTGGGCTTAGTATGGTGTTGATATCTTCACTAACTCCTGAAGATGAATGGCCTAACAAAGCTTGGATCTGCCCATTGCAGTCCTTTAAACTCTCACCGTTTACAGCTTCCACAGCTGCTCGTATCAAATTTTCACTCCCACAGCCATTGTACAGTCTGTAGCCCAGACTCACCCCAGGAAGGAGCTTGGTATCTCTGTTGATCTCATCCACAGTAAAAATCACTGTCCGGGCAAACTTCAACTCCCTGTCATTCAAACTGCAACCACACCAATTACTGACACATTACAAATTATTGACATAATTTTGCAACACATCACGCAGACACATGAAACATTACATAATATGTTACATATAAATTTTACATAGTTCATGTATAGTCACTCACTTTTTGCAGTACGTATAAGGAAATTCTTTATAGCCATTATCCTCCAGTTTGCGTGTACTACTCATTGAAAAAACACCTCCTATCATAAGGTCACCTTCCTTTGAAAATTCCATGAACCCTGTCTCCCCAATAACTTTACATGTTTGGTTTTCTGGCTTTGCCCTTGCTAGCAGTGACAATAAGGTGATTGTCATCCAACCCATCATGATCTACCCTCCTCTAAACCTAAGCAATTCTGACCAAGGAGCTGAATTTTATAGTCATTCCCATTGGAAGGAAAAAAAATGAACCAATGTGAGCCCAGTCTCAATTTAAGGGGCGGCAGTTGCTCAGTGGTAGAGCAAGTCATCCAATGAAGCACACACATTCACACTGGTGTGTGAATGTGTGTGTTTACGTAGCTTGCCATCACCAAGTATGAATTAGGAGTGAATGAATAATGGATCAAATGTAAGAGCGACTTTGAGTGTCCAGAAAAGCGCTTTATAAATCTAATCCATTATTATTATTATTGTTATTATTATTACTATTAATTCTCTAAATACACATTTTTAATCCTTCACTGCATATCCAAGTAATCTCTTGGATAATTGACATATGGCCTGTCAGCAGGTGACAAGAGAGAAAATAGAATTTGAAAAACAAAACATAGTCAAAAAAATTGCATGCAGAGGAAGCATGTGAGATTATCGAGGTTGACAGTTCGACTTTGATTGTGCTAGTCCATCAGCCTCTCTAAATCCAAGATCATTGTATTGCAGTAGATTGCATCAGATTGGATCTTGTAGTATTTTTTATTTCAAAAATCAAAACATGATGAACAAAAAGATTCTCAGGGCTCATATATGAGGCATTACAGTTATAAATTCCACTGCCACTCTACCACTGGCAGTGGCTCAGTGGTAGAGTGGGACTCCCAATGTTCCAAGATCGGCGGTTCGATTCCCACTCCTGCCCAAACACACCCAGGGTGTGAGCTGACAGTTGGAGGTGTCAGCTCACCTTTGGAGCACCGCCGAGGTGCCGTTGAGCGAGGCGCCCTTGCGCGAGGCGCCCTTGAGCAAGGTGCCGTCCCCCCTACAAGCTGCTCATTTCGGGCTCTACCTCCCCCTGCATACATACAGCCCCCTCATGTGTATGGACCTTGACCTTGACAAACACACTATCCCCCTCCAACTTAACCCCCCCCCCCCCCCAAGGTTCCAACAGTCTGTTCAGGTGTTCCATGTCCCTTTCCCTTGTGCTACCACCCCAACATACAATGTCTTAGAACAGCACACTGGATACTACAGAGTGGTGGAATAGTTTAAGGAGCTCAAAGTAGATGTTAAAGGAGACCAGCCTTCAGAAAGTAGAGAATAGAATAGAAGAATAGGAAGCCTTTATTTATTTTTATTTATTTTATTTTATTTTATTTTTTTATAGACTGGTTTGATCCCCAAAGGGAAATTAAGAACGCACACTCTAGCTATTATATTTGTGAGTACAGGCCCCTGTATCACACACACACACAAGGGGGCCTGTAGGCATGCATATTGTCACTATACATAGTACAATGAGATTTTGGGAAACTCCTTGCAGTGCAATAATTTAACAAAGTAGAAAAAGAGTAAAAAAGTATAAAATACAAGTACAAGTATATACAATGGTTATGCTTCCGATTATTTACAAAAATGTATACACATCGAGTAACAAGTGCCATGCCCAGCATGTCCCCGATGAAAAATGTATGACATGTATTGCATGTTCCCAATGAAAAATTGCACAGTTGTGTGGTGTGTGTGTGTGTGTGGGGGGGGTTATCAGTGCGTGTTTGAGTTTAGGAGTGTCAAACAGGCCTGAACCTGGGTGGGTATTGTCCTTGAGTAAGTTGTTCGCTCTGCTGAGGCAGCAGGAGAAGTACATCTCCGACAGGGAGGGCAGAGAGCAGCTGCCTTCTCAGCTGCCTTCACGACTCTGTGGAGACTCTTCCTGTCCACCATGGTGCAGCTGCTGTACCATACCGTGATGCAGTAGGTCAGCAGGTTTTGGACGGATGTGCGGTAGAAGGTCAGCAGCAGGGAGGGCTTCAGGTTGTACTTTTTAAGAACCCTCAGGAGGTGGAGTCGCTGCTGTGCCTTCTTAATGATAGCAGTGGTGTTGTCAGACCAGGAGATGTCTGAGGAGATGAGGATGCCGAGGAACCGGAAGGTTTGGATCTGGCGACAAAGGTCATCCTAAGTACATTCTAATCTTATGACCAGTCCAGTCTGTTATCCAGCTGCAGTCCCAGGTGCTTCACTTCCCAGTGACCACTGGGGCTGTTGAGAGGGGGTTGAATGACAGAAATCCAGTACCATCTCAACACCTTGGAATGTACGGTGTAGAAGGTGCTTGACAAGTCGAAAAAAGAGCAGCTTGATTTCATAGCCCCAACATACAGGTGGGCGAGCCTACAGTGCCGGAATTACAGAATGGGTTAGGGTTATGGTTGGAGTTAGGGTCAACAGTGCAGAAGTTTTCAGTTCACCTTCTGAGCACTGCCAAGGTGCCCTTGAGCAATGCATGCTTACTGTGTGTGTGTGTGTGTGTGTGTGTGTGTGTGTGTGTGTCTGTGTGTCTGTGTGTGTTTGTGGGTGTCTGTATGTGTGTGTGTTTGTGTGTGTGTGTCACAATCCTGTACACATATATCCTATGCATGTGATTAAACATAAATACAGACAAATGATGTCCCTTCCTTTGGGGAATAATAATGTTGATTTAATTTTTAATCGTTTTTTGAGGTACAAGCCATCAGTTGGTCCACATTTTGTTCAACATAAAAGTGAAAATCTGTTACGAGTTGTACTTCGGGACACCGTTTTGTCAGGGTATTTCTTCCTACTAAAATGAGAGTTGCTAATTGTCTGAAGAACTATGAATTACGGACGTGGTGTGATCAATCATTTCTCTGCATGGAGAGCAGCACTTTGAGAGTGTTCCTATGATAACCGTAAGAGCATTTAATCTTTTATATCAGTTCAAACCCATCCCAACAACAAATGTACATTTTATACGACATTCAGATGTTTATCCCCGGGTCATCATACTTTATAAACTTCTGTGAAATTACCCTTTTAGGGTCAGTGACTTGGCTGTTGTATGAACAACCTTCATGCTCAAGCCATTGTAAATACCATGTGAACCCCAACAAGGCACATTGTCTCCTAAAACTTTAATTTTCTCACACGCTACTTGGCAGATGGATATATCAGTTGAGACCACATCTCATTCCTTCCCATGTGTTGTCTGCAGAGTAAAGACATAGCTCACGTGGGCTCGAGACTTTTGTTTTTCACGTACCTTTTAAATAATGAATTGTAAACACTAAGAATATGTATAATTTAGGGGCTTTGGGCTTTTTTACTAGGCTGGATTAAAATAATTTTTGTTATTTTCAAATAGAGAAAATTTGTTTGAGATACGAGTAGTTTGACTTACGAGCTCAGTCAGAGAACAAATTAAACTTTTATCATAAGACACCGCTGTATTGACCCAAAGTCCCATCCACCAATTATATCCAGATAAACACTGAGATAACAGTGATGCAGTTTATGTATTTATGGAATATACATGGAATATATGGAAATTTAGTGCCATAGCAAACATGTTCGAACATTTTAATAGCGACATACATAGAGAGCTAGCATTGCGGTCTCACTGTTTAGCTACCAGCACAGCTAGCAGAGTCATTGCGTAATCCATGGTGAGGCTCGACTGCTTGGTGCCTCACCCCAGAGGCCTGTACCATAAAGCTTGATTAACCTAGCCGGGCTTACTCCTACTTATCTGGCTTCACTTAACATCCGCCCTCCGGATTTTCGGTATCATAAAGCCGGCTATCAAATAGCGCACCCCGCTCTCTCTCTCGCCCAGCGCCCCCTGCTACTCTCTGAGTATCTGCCTGAGTGACTCAGACACACCCTTAGCCCCTCCCCCTTCCTGGCCACTGGCCTGCTGCATCCTCCGGACAGAGACAATGTACTCTGTGTAGCAAGTTTCCAGGCTACATTAATTAAAGATATTAGCTTTTGGACTAGTCAATCAGAAGACGAATTCGACTCATGGAGGTAGCGGTGCAATGAACCACACAAACACAGAACTTTATGTGCAAATAGTATGTTATATTAATTTGTGAAGCAAAAAATATATATACAGTGAACCCCAATATTCACTCTCTGCAGAAGGAATAAAATTAACTAAAGTAAAGTACATTTCAGATAAACCCACACACAATATTTATCATCACACTGATTGTCCAAAATAATCGAGGGTCAAGTCCAAGCCGTAATTGGTCCGTTGGCAATGGCGTGTGTGTGCGTGTGTGTAAGTGGGTGTGTCCGGAGGTGACGTGGGGGACCGGCTTCCAGAGCCTCCTACCAGACCAGGCGAAGTTCTCCGCATCGGTTGTCCCCGCTCTGAATCAGAGTCCTAGCTCGCCATCATTTAGTCGAGTCCTCACCGGCACTCTGACCAAATCCATAAAAAATGTTCAACGTTCATATAGTTCATATAACTCCTCCACACAGGTCTGTTCCGGTAGCCTGCGGCTGATCAGGGAACTCCAATGCCGGCTGCTTTCGGCGCTTCCGGATCTCTCTCTCTTTCGCGGACACACACCCCCCCAACGCCGTCTTCTCACTGGCTTTTATTGCAGGTGACATCATTAGCCACCCGCAGCCCCACAGGTGAATGCGTGATGTCATACACCACGTGACAAGTTCACACTAGTGTGGAACCTAACGTCCATTGATATGGTAAGAATAAACAAAATATTAATAATAACCAAAATAACCATTGAATATTACTATGGTAACATTCATCCTGGTTACATCTGGGAGAGGCTTTTCAGCCAAAAAAATCAACAAGACCCACCTAATCTGTTTTTCACAATGTAATTGGGTATCAATTTTAGGAGATTGGTTCAATGGTTATATGTTCACCCAGTTGAAAAAAATCTTGTCTTACTAAGGTCTACAGCTATCCATTACCCAAGGAATCGATTAATCTATTGATTAATTATATTACTAAAGTAATCAGATAAAAATACAAAGTTCACAATGTTATTGATATTGTTATTTATGTGACTGCTTTCCCATTTGGTCTGAATTGTAATGATACAAATAAAAGTTATATAGTGAATGAGAAGAAACACCATTTTCATTAAAGAAGAAGAAGTATACTTTTTATTTATGTAATATTACCCCAAAAATGAGTCTCTCATAATCTCTAACTTATTGTGAACCATGTACATTAAAGTGCTAAACAAACTTAAATTCCTTAAATAACATTACGTTACATTGCTCTTTTTTTTTGGTTTGACTCTCTTGACTTTTGTTCTGAAACAGTTGTTGTAGTAGAAGCATTTTATCTTTTTATACTATTAAAGTTTGCATTGTAGTTATTTATTAAAAAATGAAACATTTTTATTGCCTAAAATTTTTGTGCTGTGTTTATCACAATTATAATAAACTAACTCGGGGGGGGGCGGTCAATTATTCAATGATCTTGACATTTCCAAGCAAAAAGTATCGGTATCGTACCGGTATCGGCCGATACTACCCAGTATTTACTTGGTAAATACAGAGTAGTAACGGCCCCTACTGTGCAGCAAGATCCACCGGGTTCTCATTAAACGGACAGGCCATTTTCCAAGAGAACTGATTGGTTAGTACGTGGGGCTTTTATACCTGCTGAGTTCTTATCCTGAACTTATCCTGCTTCGGAGCAGGTTAGGTGTTAAGCATAGGTTACCACGACAATGTAGCCCGATAGAAAGTAAGCCACCTTTACGGTACCGAAAAGCCAGCGTTAAACCTGAAGTTATCTCGCTTAGCCATAATCCAGCTTTATGGTACATGCCTCAGGTCTCTTCTCAGTATTTCAGTGGTAAATGTGAGGATTCAGCGATTTTGAGTAAAAATAATCTAAAATTGGTGACATTAAACAGAGAATAACTTTATAATACACACGATTGGATAAATATAACCAATTAATTTATTTCTTCCATTTTCCATTTTTTCTTTCATGATGTCAGGTGAGGCTGTGCCTCACCTGCCTCCCCTGACCACACGTTACTGACACTGAGATAACAATGATGTAGTTTATGTGTTCATTTTCAGTGCTCAGTGCTTATTAACATGTTAGTAAATATGTACAACAAAGTTCACTGTTGGACAAATAAAGAGTTAACATCAGTGATTGAATAATTCACTGATGTGAATTAATTCAGTGTCACCCTTAAGTAGCTAAAATAGTTAGCATTTTAATAAAAGAACTATCTGGGAAGAATTTATTCACCTATTAAATTGACATTATAAGGAACTCCAAAAACATTGTGTGCTTTGGTGTACAGTCTCAGAATCAGTACATTAATTGAAATATATTACTCTGCAATTAATTTGCACGCTGAGAAAATGCCAACTAGGTGAGGACAAAAGAAGAGATATGCTTAACAGACAAACAACCAATGTCATACTACATCAAAAGTTCAAATAGTGTTAACATGCTAATCAATACATGCAACCTCTGTAGAACAATTAATTTTGAATGTGCTGGGAGTGTATGTATATTCATTCATTCATTTGTCTTTATACTACTTTATCCGCTGTAACAGGTTGCAGGGAGCTGGAGCCCATCCCAGCTGACTAAGGGGGGAACTCCGAGCGCGACTCCAGAGCACCGCAGAGCCACACAGAGACAGACAAACATGCACGCACTCATTCCTACCCGCAATCTGGAATGGCCAAATAATCTGAAGCGCATGTTTTTGGAGGTAGGAGGAAGCCAGAGAATCCAGAGAAAACCCACAAAGACAATGAGGAGAACATGCAAATACATTTATCATTAAAAATATAACCATGGAATAGGTTCCATTTCAAGATGTATATAATATCCATTGGAGCATATCATAACAAAGAATTGTTTTATTTTAAACTGTCTTTTCAAATTAAACTGTTAAAACAGAATCATGTGTTTGTATTTATATCCAAATTTAATTTATTTGTAATCATCACATAAAAATGCAGTTGTGCAAAAAGAAAGAATGAATAAAATGTATAATTTAAAAATCTCTATGTAGTGGACAATGTAGCAGACTTAAAGTATAGGAAGTATTTAAATAGCGAATTTTATCAAATTGTATAACTAATTAAAGTTAATTAAGACAATTAAAAGATGCAAGCATAAATGAAATATTTCTGGGTGCACATTGGCCTAGTGGGAACTTACTCCAGACGGATCAAAATAGAATATATATATATATATATATATATATATATATATATATATATATATATATATATATATATACATATATATAGATTCTGCGCTGCCAATCTGTGCTGTAGCCGCCTCGGTCAGTCTGCCATCAAGTATGAATAAGGAGTGAATGAATAATGGATCTGGTGTAAAGCATCTTTGAGTGTCCAGAAAAGTGCTACATAAATCTAATCCATCATTATTATCATTAATATTAATATCATTATTATTATTATTATTTGTACCTTTTGCAAAATATAATTTTCATATCACCGAAGCAGCTCCGGCCTAACGTATCATTTAAAAGCAAAACATGTCAAGGACAGAGAGTTGAACGTTAGCTTACCATTATGCCTGTTGGCATCTTGCTATTTAGTTGCCTTATTTAGAGGCATGTTATACTATTCATTTAGAATTGCTGTATTGAGTCAGCTTTAGTTTTGATTGAAAGTCTGCTTATGTGCCTATTTGAGACCCAGCTTTATTTTATTTCTGAATTTTATTTATTTTATTTAACTGTATTTGTATTGCATTTTTGAGAAATGCACTTGGCCTAATTGGTTTACTGATGTGCTTGGCCTTTTTTCTTTTGAATTTCATGTATGAAGCACACTTAACCAATAAAAATGTGGATTTCAAATCTTCTTTTCTTGGTGTATTCTATTGATTAGTCATGCACTACAATTTTGTAATGTCCTAGAATTCAAATCCTTTATTTGGGGGCCCTTAGCAGGTTCGAGATTAAAATGTGATTAATTAGATCAATTAATTACAAATCCTGTAATTAATTAGATTATTTAATCACCTGACAGCACTAATATATATATATGTGTGTGTGTGTGTGTGTGTGTGTGTGTGTGTGTGTGTGTGTGTGTGTGTGTGTGTGTGTGTGTGTGTGTGTGTGTGTGTGTGTGTGTGTTAGTTTAATTTATGATACATTACTTCTTATCTTTTCCCATTATATGTTGTCTTGTATTTTTTTCTGGCTTCAGTAAAATAATGTAACACTTTGGAGCAAAGAGACAGAACAACAAGCCAAAGCTGGAAGCCAAAATGGCAAATGACTCTACTGCATCTGCATAATTTCCAGGGGAACTGATATAAGCAGGAATAAATGCAAGCCACACAGCACTAAAAATGAGCATACTGAAAGTGATGAACTTTGCCTCATTGAAGTTGCCAGGTAATTTGCGTGCTAGAAAGGCCAGAACAAAGCACAGACAGGTTTGTAAACCAATATAACCTAAAACACACCAGAATGCTAGGCGAGAGCCAACACTACACTCTAATATTATTGTTGATGGTTCATATTGTGTGTTTTGTGATGGGATAGGAGGAGCATCAATGAGCCAGGAAGCACAGGTAACCACCTGAATCAGAGTGCAACTGAGGATGATGAGCCTCTGCTGCATAGGCCCCAACCACTTCATGATGTTGTTCCCTGGCCTGGTGGAAGTGAAAGCAGCCAACACCACAAGAGTTTTAGCCAGGATGCAGGAGAGGCACAGTGAAAATGTGATGCTGAAGGCAGTGTGGCGCAACATGCAGGACCATGGAGTTGGCTCCCCAATGAATACAAGGCAACACAGGAAACACAGAGTGAGAGAGAATAGAATCAAGAAGCTGAGTTCCGAGTTATTCACACGGATGATGGCTGTGTTTCGATGATTGAGAAAAACTGCAAAGATAATTATAGTGGAGCAAGCACCAAATACAGAAGTCACTGTCAGGGCTTTACCTAAGGAATCATAGGCCAAAAACTCCACCTTCTTGGGGATGCAAGCTGTCCTATCACTGTTTGACCAAAAATCCTTTGAACAAAATGTGCATTCTGCTGAATCTACAAGAAAGATGGTGAAAAACAGTAGCTATGTCAATAACGAAATACTGCATATTATTATTACTATTATTATTACTATTATTGTTTTTGTTGTTGTGGTTGATGTTGTTGTTGTTTTTCAACTCACTTGTCTCATTGCTAATCTTTCCAGAGTCACATGGTAGACAGTCAAAGCAGCAAACAGGCTCCCAAATACGGACAGCTTTTCGGTAGCCCGGAAGACAGCTGGCACTGCATACAGAGACTGGCACCTGCAGAGCAAACAATGGCTTTCAGCTCTGCCTTGAGTGTTCTGTAATCAGAATTGAATAATTGATTTTTTGATTTGTTTTGTTTCTGAAAAAGATTAAGCTGTTTTTTTTATCATCAAGTATGGCAGTAATGTGACACATTGTGCCACAAAATATTTATCTGTTGACGGACACAATAAATGGTGGTTGGAGAAATGGGAGATTTAAATCCAAAGTATTCATGAGGACATTAATGCAACAACAACATTGTGCAACAAAATATGACAGTCATTGAAAAAATAAATTATCCTGCTGTTACTTGAAAGTGAAATAAGTTTTGTTAGACTGGAAACTAATCATCCTATACAAATAATGAAAAGTAACTGATCAGATCAATCATTTTTGTCCACCTGACTCACTTCCACCTCAAACTACAGACCTTCAATATTTGCCACCTGATGAAGGTAAAAATACAGCTTCTGCAGCTTGCCTCACTCAAATGTCCCGCCCATATGATCCTGTCCTCCTGGATCACCAGCTCCTCTCCTGGTGGTTTGGTTCCATCAAAAAGCCCCACATTGACAAACTCAATGTTCCCAGCTGTGCCTCTCTGCCAGTTGATTATGTCATAATAGGGTATGGAGTCACCCTTCAGGTCAAAGTTCACCTTCTGTCCCGAAATATGAAATGTCACCTCTTGAAGATAGTGATGGAGCTTGAAAACCAATAGATATCATCAAATGCTTTTTTAAACTAAACATTTTCAATACATTATTTTTGTGGGCATACTAGTTGTACCTGCCAGGGGTGTATGTTGTCGCTTTGAGCACATGAGTTGTTTTGAAAAGGCCCATTGCCTTTTTGACAAAGCAGAAGGTTGTGGAGGGCATGAGCAATTGCATATACAGCCTTATAGACATTATAGGCCACTCTAGGGCTAGAAGTATTCATGTAGGCTGCATGTTGATCCAATAGAGTCTCCTGTCCAGTGCACGGAGGAAAACGATTGCCAGGAGAGAAAGAAGGACTACAACCATACAAAGCCTCCCACAGCTCCTTAACAAGAGGATTATTAGGATATAGCTGAGGGTTTACAGTCCTCAAGTAGTCACTGAGTGTTGATACATGACCTTTCCTGATTCCAAATCCGATGGTGCCCCCCATGTAGGGGTAATACTCACTCCCCGTAAAGACAGATGCTGTGACCCAGGCTTCACTGGCAATCCACTGGATTCCAGTGATATTTTGGATCATATAATCTCTCAAAAAAGGCGTCATCTCCCCCTCGGCTGAAAACACCACCACCACTTTTGCTGAAGAGTGTCGTATTACCTGTGCACAGAGGCAAATAAGGGAGGAAAGAATTTTCAAATGACAAAAGAATAACAAAAAAACAATACAAAAGCCTTTAAAACTAAAGGAGCAATACCAAAGAACAGTACAGATAAAAACAACAAGACATGTGTAATTTTTGGGACTAAGTCTAACAAGTGAGTGTAATAAGACAATACTACAAAATGGGCAATTTAATTAATGCTCTCAAACTGTGTGAAACTCAATACAACGTGCCACTTTTTCTACCTCTATAATCTCCAGTGCCCGCTCTGTATTATATAGCAGGGGGATCATTTCTTGGTATGCTATACACACCCTGGTATCCTTTAATTCTTTTAGTAAACCTTGCACTGCAAAATGTCCATATTCATGATCTCCTCGTATGAGCCCCACCCAAGTCCAGTTGAAGTGTAATAGCAGCTGAGCAATGGCCCTCACCTGTGTTTCAAAACACAAGTGAATTTAATTTGATATTAACAAATACAGATTATTTTCTTGACAAATATAGATACAGTATATTTTATTTTCAAAAGATATTTTCAGCACTGAAAAGTTATTATTATTTTTTAAAGTCTAAGGTTAGATGCTACCTGATAGTCATCACTAGGAATCACTCTGAAAAAGGTAGGATACTGGCTTCGGTCAGATAGACATGCACATGAAGAAAAGTAACTGATCTGTAAGAGGAAGCAAAAATACAGTGCTGTTAAACACATTATATTCTTAGAGATTTACAGAGTAATAGTCATCATTACCATTGGAATTTTAAATGGCTGCAGGATTCTTGACACAACAATAGATTGAGCTGAACCAGATTCCCCAACCACAGCGAGGAGCGGAGAGGCACCACGACACAAAAGAGAGTCAGTTATCCCATTCACTACAGCCAAAGCAGCCCTCTGACCAGTCAGTGGATAAGCACATGAATCAAATATTTTGTATCCAAGGGTGTAGTTAGGCAACAGTTTTATGCTTTGGTTTATCTCGTCCACTGCAAGCCTCATTGTCTGAGCCCAGCGAAAAGCCCGGGGATCAAAGCTTCAGCATATATACAAAGAAAATAGAAAAGATCAATTTCACATTCACTTATTTTAAGTGTTTTTCCTTTTCTGAATTTTTTGTCATGTCTTATACATGTTTTTTAAGTTTTCTCAGAGCATGCATTTGGTGATTCTTCCGTTATTTTTGAGTAAATTTCCTTGTAATGTTGAATGCATTATGTCTCAGAAATGAAATTCTGAAAAGTTGTCACCTCATTTCTAGCACCACCAAAATCTTGCATGTATAACTTCCTAAATAAATCTAACTGTATGTGTAACATGCTTCACAGCAATTATTTTAATGAAGAAAACATATCCATAAATCTTTTTTTGTAAACATCTCAGAACTCAAACTGAAACCATTAACCTCGACTATACATTAATATATTATTACATATCAGGTGACATTAAATATATATTATAGCTTGGGGAATATAAATCAAAATCAATTAATAATAGGAAGGGTTTGACAAAAACATAAACTTCCATTTAACTTACCCATTGCACTTCACCGGCAGTGGTCTGTAGGTACAATTGATGTCTGGCATTTCTTGGTTGTAGTGAAAGGGAAAAATCCCCCCAATAACAAAATCACCTTTAGCCGTAAAGGCCGGCTGAAAGCTGTTTTGAAGCACGCATTCCTTAGCGGTAGACAGGGGTGGAGAGGTGAAGGTGTTTATTTGGACAGACGTAACGACACAAACTGAATAAAGCCAAAGAATTAAGTCAATGACAATCATATTGTTAGACAACGAGATACTGTCTACACTTGTCTTCCAAACATGCAATTGTATTTGAATTGCACAGCGCTGACACTGTATAATCAAGACAGGCAACCAGGGTGTCTTATTAATTACACACCTGGTTGGGTTCCACCCTATTTACTGAGTTGAAAGGGTTTATGGGGATTGATTGATTGGCAAAAATAGAACAAAATTACATCATTCCACAGTGATGCTAGAAATAGAATATACCACAGTATCAACGATGAAGAGGGTCATTTTTGTACACATCTAAATTATATTCAAAGAAAATTGCCTTCTCCCATTTAAAAGTAATATACATCCTACATACATGATGATTTGTTGATTGATTAGTATTATTGTATCCATTTACAGGCATTCTTTTAGTTTCTCACCAGGTGATTAAAATAATTTCCAATTTTTTCAAGGACTTTCTATTTTCACATAAACGTGCCAAGTGGATTTGCATCACCATGCATCTCCTATAATTCCTATATTCATAGTAAATACAACTACAGTGCCATAAAAAGTACAACAGATTTAATTCCAATATACTGATCCTCTATATTTTTCTTGCAGTTTATAATCCTCTAACTTAACCAAGACTTGAGTTTGGTCCAGTTCAATAGTTTTTCACACACAACAGTAAACTTTTGAGTTCTAGCTGACCAGCTTCCTCTTTATTTTCTAAAAAATAATAATAATAAAAATTCTTCTGGTAAAACTACAGTGGAAGTGGGCCCTGGCTTGAATCAAACATGTATGAATTCTGAGAAAGAAGTCACAATTTCGAGATGAAAGTCAAAACACTGATTTTTTTATCCTGACTTTAAAAAGAAAGCAAAGAAAAAATCTGGAGTTCTTAATCATCATATAGAAAGACAAACAGTGAAGAGAAAGTTGAAGGTTTCAAGCATTACAGTATGTTTCTTACAGTGTTTAACGAACATTTGTGTGTATGTGTGTTTAAGGTGAACACAAGAATATATTTTATGGAATTTGTTTGTTTTGCTTTAATCTTTAATGACACATTCAGGTATAAACAATCAGATTTATTTTGTTGTAAGGTATATTTATCTGTAGAGTCACCAAACAATTAGTCTGCACCTGCAAGAACTCATAGTATGCTTCTCTTTTAATAATGCTTCTCTTGTAATGTTGAGCTGAGACCGGGATGCAGGGTCGCAGTCTTGAACAGGTCTCCGCACAGTATTAAACAGGTCTCTGCGCTCATAGAACGGTCACCCACTGTATCGTCACCAACCGTAATGTTACCCACTACACATTTACCTACTGTACTGTCACCCACTATACTGTCACCCACCAAACTGTCACCTACCTGTACACTATTGAGACTTTGTCTGTCCCCCGATTGTTTAAAGTTAATTCACGTAAAATTAATTCATTTCAAGTCCAGAGGAAAGCAACTGGACATCTGGACAATTTAATAAAAATCAAAAGCAAGCATCCAACAGCTCAAGAGTACAATAAAATAAATATTAAGCTGTTTTAAACAATTACTTTATATCAGATTATCTTATTGATGACTTCTGTTTAATGAAAACCTGATTAAGTGCATCTACTTTTAATTCCACGCTGCAATTGAGCCCTAAACCAAAAATGATCTTTAATTCATTTGAAAGTCTTAGTCTGAGCCTATCAAACCCAGTCCAGAAAGTATTTCAGCCTCTATTATTTGTCATAATTTATTATCCTCCTGGTTCATACAATGACCTTCTATCTGAATTTGACGACTTCTTAACTAGTTTAATTCTTATAAGGTCGTTATTGTTGGTGATTTCAATATTCACGTGGACGACAGTAATGATAGCCTCAGTAGCGCATTCATGTTGTTACTAGACTCCGTAGGCTTTAGTCAGTGTGTACAGAAATCTACTCACCACTTTAAGCATACTCTGGACTTAGTCCTGATTTTTGGGTTTGAAATTGAAGAGTTATTCATCTTTCCACAAAATCCTATCCTCTCTGACCACTGTCTGATAAATTTTGACATTTGGCTATTGTGTAATTCCCTTCCTGTAAAAAAAGTGTATACTAGAAATTTATCAGATCATTAATTTTCTTCCGCTTTAGTCCGCCACAGCAGGTCACGGGAGCTGGAGCCTATCCCAGCTGGCATAGGGTGTGAGGGACACTCTGGGCACAAAGCCAGTGCGCCGCGGAGCCACACACAAAGAAAGAAAACCGAGCACACACACACTCACTCCTACGGGCAATTTGGGACCGGCCAATTAACCTGAGGCGCATGTTTTTGGAGGTGGGAGGAAGCCGGAGAACACGGAGAGAACCCACACAGACACGGGGAGAACTTACATTCTTAGCACAGAGCGGGACTCAAACCCGGACCTGCCGTGTTGTGCAGCGACAGCGCTACCCACTGCGCCACCGTGCAGCCCTTATCAGATCATACTATTCCTAAATTCAGGAAAGAAATCCCAAGTATGCTTCATTTAATCCCGCAGCTGAACTATACAGCGGGTCATTTTTTGAACTCAGTTAATGTTAGTCCATCTCATATTGATGAGTTTGTTGACAACAAAACAGACTAACTGCGAAAAACCTCCACTAAAAAATAGGATTATAAAACAGGGGATGCAAGCTCCTTGGTTTAATTCTTATACCCACCAATTAAAGCAGCATTCCTGAAAACTTGAGAGGAAATGGTGTTCTACTAAACTAGGAGAACACCGCTCTGCGTGGCAAGATAGTTTACATAAATTCAGGAAGGCACTTTGTTCCGCTAGTGCTGCCTATTATTCATCATTAATCGAGGACAATAAAAACAATCATAGATTTGTGATGTTCTGTACTGTATCTAGACTAACATAGAACCACAGTGCATATAAGCCCAGTATTCCATCAAGTCTCCACAAAAATGATTTTATGAATTTCTTCAATAATAAGATCCTGCTCATCAGAGACAAAACTAACGGTGTCCTGTCATCCACCAACTCTAGTCCTTCTTTAGAAAACACACATCTGACTCCTGAACCTTTTGGTTTCATGGATGTCTTTTCTCCAACACAGATCAGTCAGCTGATTAAAATAGTCTCCTCAGCTAAACCATCCAATTCCAACAAAACTCATCAAAGAAGCTTTACCTTTACTTAGCAACCACTTCCTTAATATAATTAACCTATCATTATCAACTGGATATGTACCACGGTCCTTTCAAGTAGCTGAAATCAAACCACTTCTCAAAAAACCTAACCTTGACCCTGCTGTTCTAAATAATTATTGACCCATAACAAATCTCCCATTTCATCTAAGATCTTGGAGAAAATAGTCGCTAATCAGTTATGTGATTTCCTTAAATCCAGCAGTTAATTTTAGAAATTCCAGTCAGGTTTTAGGGAACATTATAGTACGTAAACGGCACTTGTCAAGGTTAGCAACGACCTTCTCACCGCTTCAGAGAGAGGACTTGTTTCTATCTTTTCAGCTGCTCTCATGATGCGCTGCAGGGCCTTGCAGCAGGAAGCAAGGCAGGTGCCATACCACACAGTGATGCAGCTGGTCATGATGCTCTCGATGGTGCCTCTGTAGAAGGTGAGCATGATGGGGGGTGGGACTCTTGCTCTCCTTAGTTTGCGGAGGAAGTAGAGGCGCTGTTGGACTTTTTTGGCCAGTGATGCGGTGTTGTGGCCCCAGGACAGGTCCTCGGAGATGTGCACAGGAACTTGGTGCTGCTGACCCTTTCTGCAGCACCATCGATGTTTAGTGGAGCATGCTGGGTGCGTGTTCTCCTGAAGTCCACAACAATCTCCTTCGTCTTCTCCACATTTAGATGAAGATTGTTGTCCTTGCACAACATAGCCAGGCGGCTCACTTCATTTCTGTAGGCTGTCTCATCACTGTTGTTGATGAGACCCACCACAGTCGTGTCATCTGCAAACTTCATGAAGAGTTGGAGCTGGAAGTTGGTGTGCAGTCGTGGGTCACCAGAGTGAAGAGGAGAGGGCTCAGTAAACATCATCAGGGGGCTCCCGTGTTCAGCGTGATGGTGCTGGAGGTGTTGCTACCGACTCAAACTGCCTGTGGTCTCCCTGTCAGGAAGTCCAGCAGCAGGTGTTGAGTCCAAGCTGGTCCAGTTCATGGATGAGCTGCTGGGAGATGATTGTGTTGATTGCTGAGCTGAAGTCGATGAACAGCCTTCTGGCGTATGAGTCTTTGGTCTCCAGGTGGGTGAGGGTTGAGTGTAGGGCAGTGGAGATGGCGTCATCGGTCGAGCGGTTGGACTAGTAAGCAAACTGAAAAGGGTCCAGGGTTGAAGGGAGGGCAGACTTGATGTTGTGCATTACTAGCCGCTTGAAGCACTTCATGAGGATGGGAGTGAGTGCAACTGGGCGGCAGTCGTTGATGATCGGAGCAGGTGGATGTTGTCCAGTTTATTGTCTAGCCAGCGTACATTGGCGAGTGTGATGGTCGGGATAGCCGGCCGGTGAGAGCTAGCCTAGCCTGGTTTCCTCCGCGCTTGCACCTCTTCTGCTTTCACATTTTCCACGTGTGGCGCTTCCAATGCGGGCTGGGAGTCGGGGTCGGTGGTTGAGCAGGCATCCAGAGCAGGCCACACTCATGCACCACTTCCGCATCTGCTGGGTTTAAGTCCAAAAAAGTTGTTCTGCGCATGTCGAGCAGAAACTCACAGGAGTATGAGTGCCTTGGGGCAAGTAGATGTGACAAAGATGGACGTGACGAAGGTGGACAAATACACGGAGAGACAAGACACAAAAAACATTAAAGAACCGCTCTATCGGGAGAGAGGGGAGCCGCTGCATGTGCACGCGTCGCCATCCTATCCTATTCATTTGTTAAGCCAATGATACGCAATTATATCTCTCGATTAAACCAGACAAAGTCAATCAGTTGGGCAAATTACAGGTGTGTATCAAAGAGATTAAAATTGGATGACCAATAACTTTTTGCAACTAAATTCTGGTAAAACGGAGGTTATTGTGCTCGTCCCAAAAATGTTAGGGATGTAGTGCCCAGTGACGTAATAGCCTTGGGTGGCATCACTTTTGAGGCCAAGACCACTGGGAGAAACATGAAACAGGTTTCTAGAACGACCTTTTTTCATCTCCGAAACATTGGTAAAATCAGTCATATTTTAAAACTGAATGATGCGGTGAAATTAAACCACGCTTTCATCACTTCCAGACTAGATTACTGTAACTCACTCTTCTCAGGCTGGCTTTGAAGGGCTTTTTAAATGAGGAGTATTTTAAAATATACCCTCGCCCATAGGAAGCCAGTGCAGAGAAACCAACACAGGAGAAATATGGTCTTGGGTATTGGTCCTTGTCAGAACACGGGCAGCAGTATTGTGGACTAGTTGAAGTGTCTTCAGTGACTTTGTGTGGCAGCCAGGCACCGACCTATTTGAAGGAACTTTTGGTTCCAAATAATCCATCTAGAGCATTACGCGCTCAACATACTGGCCTACCAGTGGTTCCTAGAATATACAAAAGTAGGACGGGGGCTAGAGCCTTTAGCTATCAAACCCCTCTATTGTGGAACCACCTCCCTTCCTCAGTTCAGGAGGCAGATACCTCTCATTATTAGGACTAGACTTACAACATTTTTCAAAAAATTAACCATTAAGGCAGCTTAGGCTGCTGAGTTATTTTCTTATAAACCTACACTGCTGGAGACTCAACATCCAGACTCACTGAGCTCCTCCCTCCTCCCACTTCTCTCTGACCTTCTCTGTTACTCCTCTTCCTCTCCGACCTCTCTCTCCTAGTCTCTGTGCGGTATGTTCTCATAAGTTGTCTCAGGTTCTCCCCTCATCCGCCCATCCGCTGTGGACCTGCTCCTCCTTCCCACCAGCATCACCCCTCATCTATCCATCAGCTGTGGTCCTGCTGGCTTTCTTCCTCCGTGCCACCATACAGTCATTCATGCAGCTTCAATTGTGCCTTGAATTTACGAATTACATGATGGGGAAAAATGTATTGACAAGCCAAGAGTCGGGAGTCGGTGAATCCTGACTTTCCCGTCCACAATTCAGCGCCTGTATCAAATTGTCTATCTACAACCATAAAGACACTGACTCCATCTGGCCTATCTGCCATTCTCTCTCTCTCTCTCTCTCTCTCTCTCTCTCTCTCTCTCTCTCTCTCTCTCTTTTCTCTTACCCTGTCCTTATCTTCATTTTACTTACCCCCCCCCCCAACTGGTCAAAGCGGATGGCCGCCCAAAAGAGTCTGGGTCCTGCCCGGAGTTTCTTCCTCAACAAGGGAGTTTTTCCTCACCACTGTCACTTATTCTTACTCTGGAGGGTTACATTGGGTTTTTCTGTCTGTTAAAGAGCTTTGGAATGTTTGTTGCCACGATTAAGTGCTATATAAATAAAACTTGATTGGTTGATTGGAATAGGTACCATTTCAAAAATGTGTAAAATATTTATTGGAGCATGTCATAAGAAAGCCTTGTATTACTGTAAACTGCCGTTTCACATTAAATCAAACTGTTAACGTGTATATAAATCATTTATAACATCACATAATAAGATAGAATTAATAGAATGCATAGTTTAAAATCTCTGTATAATGGTTATAGCAGACTTAAAATATTACACTTTTTTACATAGCAAATTTACAGAAGAAATTTATGTCAGGAAATAATTAAAATAAAAGGGTACAAGCATTGATAACATATTTCTGGGTGCTCCTTGGCCTAGTGCAGCCTTTCTCAAATAGTGGGGGGTGCCCCCTGGGGGGTTCTTTGTGATGCCAGGTGTGACAGTGGGGAACATACTTTTTTTTTTTTTTGCTGTACTAGAATAAAGTGTAATTGCACATCCACTACAGTAGTTGCAGTGGATGTGCAATGTGTCAGTGTGATGAAAAGAGAGGCAGAGAGAATGAAAATAATGAGACAAAAGCATGTCACCTGAAAGCTAAGATGAGGAAATATGATGAAGCTCATGTAGCGCTTGGTTTCACTGTGACTACAGTTGGAGATGAGAGGCCTGTGTGTTTACTGTGTCTAAAAAAGCTGTCAGCGATCAGCATTAAGCCTAATAAATGAATGTGCCACATAAAGACATTACACCCCAATAACGCTGATAGACAGCTGGAGTTTTTTCAGCAAAAACGTGCCAGATATTGCAAAATATCATCAGGCTTTGTGAATGCTACTTCAGTAAACCAGCAAGCTCTGTTCACATCATAAAAGGCGGTGTACCAAATTTCTCTGTGCAAAAACCCCCATACAATAGCAGAGGAGCTGATACTGCCTGCAGCAGTAGACATGTATCTGTCACGTTGGATGACGCCAGTGCTGAAAAGGAAAAAACTATCCCTCTGTCCAATGACACGATCGCCATTCGCAAAAATGACGTTGCTAACAATCCTCAAGAACAGCAGATAGATAGATATATGTATGCATATATATGTGTATATATGTATGTATGTATGTATGTATATATATATATATACTGTATATGCTCAATGCATTGCAGGAACCACACTCAGTTGAGGAATCTGCGCTTGAGATTGCAATCTGTTTATCATTTTATTTACGATAATTTAAATAATTTAAAATTTAATATTAACTTAACTTAACTTAATATTAATTTAATTTAATTTAATATTAACTTAATCTGTTTTATATTTTCCCACTCTTATCGACTGTTCAAAGCTGACTGACGGAAAGTGCGCACTTCTGGATGCTGTCAGCCAATAAAATGTGCGTACTGTATCATGTGACTGCCAACCAAAAATCCGCATATATATATATGACCACGAGGTCAGCTGTTCTCCAGGACCAGGATCTCCGGCCTTTCCTTCAATCAATCAATCAATATATATATATATATATATATATATATATATATATATATATATATATATATATATATACACTGTATATACTTTTTATTTATTTGTTTATTTATTTTTGTTCGTGCTTTCGTTTCATTTTTGATGCATTACTTCTTCTCTTTTCCCATTATATGTTGTCTTGTATTTTTTTCTGGCTTCAGTAAAATAATGTAACACTTTGGAGCAAAGAGACAGAACAACAAGCCAAAGCTGGAAGCCAAAATGGCAAATGACTCTACTGCATCTGCATAATTTCCAGGGGAACTGATATAAGCAGGAATAAATGCAAGCCACACAGCACTAAAAATGAGCATACTGAAAGTGATGAACTTTGCCTCATTGAAGTTGCCCGGTAACTTACGTGCAAGAAAGGCCAGAACAAAGCACAGACAAATTTTCAGACCAATATAACTCAAAACACACCAGAATGCTAGGCGAGAGCCAACACTACACTCTAATATTATTGTTGAAGGTTCATATTGTGTGTTTTGTGATGGAATAGGGGGAGCATCGATGAGCCAGGAAGCACATATAACCACCTGAATCAGAGTGCAACTGAGGATGATGAGCCTCTGCTGCATAGGCCCCAACCACTTCATGATGTTGTTCCCTGGCCTGGTGGAAGTGAAAGCAGCCAACACCACAAGAGTTTTAGCCAGGATGCAGGAGAGGCACAGTGAAAATGTGATGCTGAAGGCAGTGTGGCGCAACATGCAGGACCATGGAGTTGGCTCCCCAATGAATAAAGGGCCACACAGGAAACACAGAGTGAGAGAGAATAGAATCAAGAAGCTGAGTTCAGAGTTATTCACACGGATGATGGCTGTGCTTCGATGATTGAGAAAAACTGCAAAGATGATTATAGTGGAGCAAGCACCAAATACAGAAGTCACTGTCAGGGCTTTACCTAAGGAATCATAGGCCAAAAACTCCACTTTCTTGGGGATGCAAGCTGTCCTATCACTGTTTGACCAAAAGTCCTTTGAACAAAATGTGCATTCTGCTGAATCTACAAGAAAGATGGTGAAAAACAGTAGCTATGTCAATAACGAAATACTGCATATTATTATTACTATTATTATTACTACTATTGTTGTTGTTGTTGATGTTGTTGAGGTTGTTGTTTTTCAACTCACTTGTCTCATTGCTAATCTTTCCAGAGTCACATGGTAGACAGTCAAAGCAGCAAACAGGCTCCCAAATACGGACAGCTTTTCGGTAGCCCGGAAGACAGCTGGCACTGCATACAGAGACTGGCACCTGCAGAGCAAACAATGCCTTTCAGCTCTGCCTTGAGTGTTCTGTAATCAGAATTGAATAATTGATCTTTTGATTTGTTTTGTTTCTGAAAAAGATTAAGCTGTTTTTTTATCATCAAGTATGGCAGTAGTGTGACACATTGTGCCACAAAATATTTATCTGTTGACGGACACAATAAATGGTGGTTGGAGAAATGGGAGCTTTAAATCCAAAGTATTCATGAGGACATTAATGCAACAACAACATTGTGCAACAAAATATGACAGTCATTGAAAAAAATAAATTATCCTGCTGTTACTTGAAAGTGAAATAAGTTTTGTTAGACTGGAAACTAATCATACTATACAAATAATGAAAAGTAACTGATCAGATCAATCGTTTTTGTCCACCTGACTCACTTCCACCTCAACCTACAGACCTTCAATAGTTGCCACCTGATGAAGGTAAAAATACAGCTTCTGCAGCTTGCCTCACTCAAATGTCCCGCCCATATGATCCTGTCCTCCTGGATCACCAGCTCCTCTCCTGGTGGTTTGGTTCCATCAAAAAGCCCCACATTGACAAACTCAATGTTCCCAGCTGTGCCTCTCTGCCAGTTGATTATGTCATAATAGGGTATGGAGTCACCCTTCAGGTCAAAGTTCACCTTCTGTCCCGAAATATTAAATGTCACCTCTTGAAGATAGTGATGGAGCTTGAAAACCAATAGATATGATCAAATGCTTTTTTGAACTAAACATTTTCAATACATTATTTTTGTGGGCATACTAGTTGTACCTGCCAGGGGTGTATGTTGTCGCTTTGAGCACATGAGTTGTTTTGAAAAGGCCCATTGCCTTTTTGACAAAGCAGAAGGTTGTGGAGGGCATGAGCAATTGCATATACAGCCTTATAGACATTATAGGCCACTCTAGGGCTAGAAGTATTCATGTAGGCTGCATGTTGATCCAATAGAGTCTCCTGTCCAGTGCACGGAGGAAAACGATTGCCAGGAGAGAAAGAAGGACTGCAACCATACAAAGCCTCCCACAGCTCCTTAACAAGAGGATTATTAGGATATAGCTGAGGGTTTACAGTCCTCAGGTAGTCACTGAGTGTTGATACATGACCTTTCCTGATTCCAAATCCGATGGTGCCCCCCATGTAGGGGTAATACTCACTCCCCGTAAAGACAGATGCTGTGACCCAGGCTTCACTGGCAATCCACTGGATTCCAGTGATATTTTGGATCATATAATCTCTCAAAAAAGGCGTCATGTCCCCCTCGCCTAAAAACACCACCACCACTTTTGCTGAAGAGTGTCGTATTACCTGTGCACAGAGGTAAATAAGGGAGGAAAGAATTTTCAATGGACAAAAGGGAAATAATTAAAAAAAACACAATACAAAAGTATTCAAAACTAAAGGAGCAATACCAAAGAACCATATGGATAAAAACAACAAGACATGTGTATTTTTTGGGACCAAGTCTAACAAGTGAGTGTAATAAGATAATACTACAAAATGGGCAATTTAATTAATGCTCTCAAACTGTGTGAAACTCAATACAACGTGCCACTTTTTCTACCTTTATAATCTCCAGTGCCCGCTCTGTATTATATAGCAGGGGGATCATTTCTTGGTATGCTATACACACCCTGGTATCCTTTAATTCTTTTAGTAAACCTTGCACTGCAAAATGTCCATATTCATGATCTCCTCGTATGAGCCCCACCCAAGTCCAGTTGAAGTGTACTAGCAGCTGAGCAATGGCCCTCACCTGCGTTTCAAAACACAAGTGAATTTAATTTGATATTAACAAACACAGATTATTTTCTTGATAAATATAGATACAGTATATTTTATTTTCAAAAGATATTTTCAGCACTGAAAACTTATCTTTTTTTTTTTTTTTTAAGTCTAAGGTTAGATGCTACCTGATAGTCATCACTAGGAATCACTCTGAAAAAGTTAGGATACTGGCTTCGGTCAGATAGACATGCACATGAAGAAAAGTAACTGATCTGTAAGAGGAAGCAAGAATACAGTGCGGTTAAACACATTATATTCTTAGAGATTTACAGAGTAATAGTCATCATTACCATTGGAATTTTAAATGGCTGCAGGATTCTTGACACAACAATAGATTGAGCTGAACCAGATTCCCCAACCACAGCGAGGAGCGGAGAGGCACCACGACACATAAGAGAGTCAGTTATCCCATTCACTACGGCCAAAGCAGCCCTCTGACTAGTCAGTGGATAAGCACATGAATCAAATATTTTGTATCCAAGGGTGTAGTTAGGCAACAGTTTTATGCTTTGGTTTATCTCGTCCACTGCAAGCCTCATAGTCTGTGCCCAGCGAAAAGTCCTTGGACTAAAGCTGCAGCAGATGTCAGAAAAAATTGATAGAAAAGATCAATTTCACATTCACTTATTTTAAGTGTTTTTCCTTTTCTGAATTTTTTGTCATGTGTTGTACATGTTTTCTCAGAGCATGCGTTTGATGATTCTTCAGTTATTTTTGAGTAAATTTCCTCGTAATTGTCAATGCATTAAGTCTTACAAATTAAATTCTGAAAAGTTTTTACCTCATTTGTAGCACCACCAAAACCCTGCACGTAAAATTTCCTAAATAAATCTAATTGCATGTCTAACATGCTTCACAGCAATTCTTTTAATGACGAAAACACATATCCATAAAACATTTTTTTGTAAACATTTAAAAACTCAAACTGAAACCATTAACCTCGACTGTATATTAATATTTAATTACATATTGGGTGACATTAAAATATATTATAGCTTGGGGAATATAAATCAAAATCAATTAATAATAGGAAGGGTTTGACAAAAACATAAACTTCCATTTAACTCACCCATTGCACTTCACCGGCAGTGGTCTGTAGGTGCAGTTGATGTCTGGCATTTCTTGGTTGTAGTGAAGGGGAAAAATCCCCCCAATAACAAAATCACCTTTAGCCGTAAAGGCCGGCTGAAAGCTGTTTTGAAGCACACATTCCTTAGTGGCAGACAGGGGTGGAGAGGTGAAGGTGTTTATTTGGACAGACGTGAGGACACAAACTGAATAAAGCCAAAGAATTAAGTCAATGACAATCATATTGTTAGACAACGAGATACTGTCTACACTTGTCTTCCAAACATGCAATTGTATTTGAATTGCACAGCGCTGACACTGTATAATCAAGACAGGCAACCAGGGTGTCTTATTAATTACACACCTGGTTGGGTTCCACCCTATTTACTGAGTTGAAAGGGTTTATGGGGATTGATTGATTGGCAAAAATAGAACAAAATTACATCATTCCACAGTGATGCTAGAAATAGAATATACCACAGTATCAACGATGAAGAGGGTCATTTTTGTACACATCTAAATTATATTCAAAGAAAATTGCCTTCTCCCATTTAAAAGTAATATACATCCTACATACATGATGATTTGTTGATTGATTAGTATTATTGTATCCATTTACAGGCATTCTTTTAGTTTCTCACCAGGTGATTAAAATAATTTCCAATTTTTTCAAGTACTTTCTATTTTCACATAAACGTACCAAGTGGATTTGCATCACCATGCATCTCCTATAATTCCTATATTCATAGTAAATACAACTACAGTGCCATAAAAAAGTACAACAGATTTAATTCCAATATACTGATCCTCTATATTTTTCTTGCAGTTTATAATCCTCTAACTTAACCAAGACTTGAGTTTTGTCCAGTTCAATAGTTTTTCACACACAACAGTAAACTTTTGAGTTCTAGCTGACCAGCTTCCTCTTTATTTTCTAAAAAATAATAATAATAAAAATTATTCTGGTAAAACTACAGTGGAAGTGGGCCCTGACTTGAATCAAACATGTATAAATTCTGAGAAAGAAGTTACAATTTCGAGATGAAAGTCAAAACACTGATTTTTTTATCCTGACAGGTTTATTTTGTTGTAAGGTATATTTATCTGTAGAGTCACCAAACAATTAGTCTGCACCTGCAAGAACTCATAGTATGCTTCTCTTTTAATATTTATGCTGTAATGTTGAGCTGAGACCGGGATGCAGGGTCGCAGTCTTGAACAGGTCTCCGCACAGTATTAAACAGGTCTCTGCGCTCATAGAACGGTCACCCACTGTACCGTCACCAACTGTAATGTTACCCACTACACTTTTACCTACTGTACTGTCACCCACTATACTGTCACCCACCAAACTGTCACCTACCTGTACACTATTGAGACTTTGTCTGTCCCCCGATTGTTTAAAGTTAATTCACGTAAAATTAATTCATTTCAAGTCCAGAGGAAAGCAACTGGACATCTGGACAATTTAATAAAAATCAAAAGCAAGCATCCAACAGCTCAAGAGTACAATAAAATAAATATTAAGCTGTTTTAAACAATTACTTTATATCAGATTATCTTATTGATGACTTCTGTTTAATGAAAACCTGATTAAGTGCATCTACTTTTAATTCCACGCTGCAATTGAGCCCTAAACCAAAAATGATCTTTAATTCATTTGAAAGTCTTAGTCTGAGCCTATCAAACCCAGTCCAGAAAGTATTTCAGCCTCTATTATTTGTCATAATTTATTATCCTCCTGGTTCATACAATGACCTTCTATCTGAATTTGACGACTTCTTAACTAGTTTAATTCTTATAAGGTCGTTATTGTTGGTGATTTCAATATTCACGTGGACGACAGTAATGATAGCCTCAGTAGCGCATTCATGTTGTTACTAGAGTCCGTAGGCTTTAGTCAGTGTGTACAGAAATCT
This sequence comes from Antennarius striatus, assembly GCF_040054535.1. Taxonomy (NCBI): domain Eukaryota; kingdom Metazoa; phylum Chordata; class Actinopteri; order Lophiiformes; family Antennariidae; genus Antennarius; species Antennarius striatus. Next base: position 9,514,541 of record NC_090781.1, on the reverse strand, counting down.
ACTCACCACTTTAAGCATACTCTGGACTTAGTCCTGATTTTTGGGTTTGAAATTGAAGAGTTATTCATCTTTCCACATATCCTATCCTCTCTGACCACTGTCTGATAAATTTTGACATTTGGCTATTGTGTAATTCCCTTCCTGTAAAAAAAGTTTATACTAGAAATTTATCAGATCATTAATTTTCTTCCGCTTTAGTCCGCCACAGCAGGTCACGGGAGCTGGAGCCTATCCCAGCTGGCATAGGGTGTGAGGGACACTCTGGGCACAAAGCCAGTGCGCCGCGGAGCCACACACAAAGAAAGAAAACCGAGCACACACACACTCACTCCTACGGGCAATTTGGGACCGGCCAATTAACCTGAGGCGCATGTTTTTGGAGGTGGGAGGAAGCCGGAGAACATGGAGAGAACCCACACAGACACGGGGAGAACTTACATTCTTAGCACAGAGCGGGACTCAAACCCGGACCTGCCGTGTTGTGCAGCGACAACGCTACCCACTGCGCCACCGTGCAGCCCTTATCAGATCATACTATTCCTAAATTCAGGAAAGAAATCCCAAGTATGCTTCATTTAATCCCGCAGCTGAACTATACAGCGGGTCATTTTCTGAACTCAGTTAATGTTAGTCCATCTCATATTGATGAGTTTGTTGACAACAAAACAGACTAACTGCGAAAAACCTCCACTAAAAAATAGGATTATAAAACAGGGGATGCAAGCTCCTTGGTTTAATTCTTATACCCACCAATTAAAGCAGCATTCCTGAAAACTTGAGAGGAAATGGTGTTCTACTAAACTAGGAGAACACCGCTCTGCGTGGCAAGATAGTTTACATAAATACAGGAAGGCACTTTGTTCCGCTAGTGCTGCCTATTATTCATCATTAATCGAGGACAATAAAAACAATCATAGATTTGTGATGTTCTGTACTGTATCTAGACTAACATAGAACCACAGTGCATATAAGCCCAGTATTCCATCAAGTCTCCACAAAAATGATTTTATGAATTTCTTCAATAATAAGATCCTGCTCATCAGAGACAAAACTAACGGTGTCCTGTCATCCACCAACTCTAGTCCTTCTTTAGAAAACACACATCTGACTCCTGAACCTTTTGGTTTCATGGATGTCTTTTCTCCAACACAGATCAGTCAGCTGATTAAAATAGTCTCCTCAGCTAAACCATCCAATTCCAACAAAACTCATCAAAGAAGCTTTACCTTTACTTAGCAACCACTTCCTTAATATAATTAACCTATCATTATCAACTGGATATGTACCACGGTCCTTTCAAGTAGCTGAAATCAAACCACTTCTCAAAAAACCTAACCTTGACCCTGCTGTTCTAAATAATTATTGACCCATAACAAATCTCCCATTTCATCTAAGATCTTGGAGAAATTAGTCGCTAATCAGTTATGTGATTTCCTTAAATCCAGCAGTTAATTTTAGAAATTGCAGTCAGGTTTTAGGGAACATTATAGTACGTAAACGACACTTGTCAAGGTTAGCAACGACCTTCTCACCGCTTCAGAGAGAGGACTTGTTTCTATCTTTTCAGCTGCTCTCATGATGCGCTGCAGGGCCTTGCAGCAGGAAGCAAGGCAGGTGCCATACCACACAGTGATGCAGCTGGTCATGATGCTCTCGATGGTGCCTCTGTAGAAGGTGAGCATGATGGGGGGTGGGACTCTTGCTCTCCTTAGTTTGCGGAGGAAGTAGAGGCGCTGTTGGACTTTTTTGGCCAGTGATGCGGTGTTGTGGCCCCAGGACAGGTCCTCGGAGATGTGCACAGGAACTTGGTGCTGCTGACCCTTTCTGCAGCACCATCGATGTTTAGTGGAGCATGCTGGGTGCGTGTTCTCCTGAAGTCCACAACAATCTCCTTCGTCTTCTCCACATTTAGATGAAGATTGTTGTCCTTGCACAACATAGCCAGGCGGCTCACTTCATTTCTGTAGGCTGTCTCATCACTGTTGTTGATGAGACCCACCACAGTCGTGTCATCTGCAAACTTCATGAAGAGTTGGAGCTGGAAGTTGGTGTGCAGTCGTGGGTCACCAGAGTGAAGAGGAGAGGGCTCAGTAAACATCATCGGGGGGCTCCCGTGTTCAGCGTGATGGTGCTGGAGGTGTTGCTACCGACTCAAACTGCCTGTGGTCTCCCTGTCAGGAAGTCCAGCAGCAGGTGTTGAGTCCAAGCTGGTCCAGTTCATGGATGAGCTGCTGGGAGATGATTGTGTTGATTGCTGAGCTGAAGTCGATGAACAGCCTTCTGGCGTATGAGTCTTTGGTCTCCAGGTGGGTGAGGGTTGAGTGTAGGGCAGTGGAGATGGCGTCATCGGTCGAGCGGTTGGACTAGTAAGCAAACTGAAAAAGGTCCACGGTTGAAGGGAGGGCAGACTTGATGTGGTGCATTACTAGCCGCTTGAAGCACTTCATGAGGATGGGAGTGAGTGCAACTGGGCAGCAGTCGTTGAAGCCGGATGGGGTCATCTTCTTCGGGACTGGGATGATGGTGGTGGCTTTGAGGCAGGTGGGGACAACAGCCTGGCTCAGGGAGATGTTGAAGATGTCTGTGAAGACATCTGTGAGCTCATCAGCACAGTCTCTCAGGATACGACCAGGAATGTTGTCAGGACCTGGGGCTGTCCGTGCGTTGGTCCTTCTAAGGACTTGCCTCATGCTGTCCGGAGAAAGCATCAACAGCTGGTCGCTAGGAGTGGCTGGAGTCTTCTGTGCCGGGATCCTGTTTTCTGCCTCAAAGCGCGCAAAGAAGTCATTCAGCTGATTCAGCAGAGTGGTCGAGCTGTCGCAGGACTGCGGAAGGGGCTTGTAGTCCATAACAGACTGAATCCCCCGCCACAGCTTCCTCGTGTCTCTGCTGTCACTGAAGTAGGCGGTGATCCTCCTGGAGTACTGTCTCTTGGCCACTCTGATACCTTGTGACAGGTTGGCCCTAGCTGTCCTTAGGCCTACATCGTCCCCAGCTCTGAAGGCCGCGTTCCGTGCCCTCAGGAGACTGTTGACTTTCGATCTGTGATGTTGTTGTGGGTGGCTGCATCTTTGAATACGCTCCAGTCTGTGGTGGAGAAGCAGCCCTGGAGTGCCTCTGACGACCCATCAGGGCATACCGGTATCTGCCTTTTCGCAGGTCTGACGACTAATGAGTGGTCTGTATGCCGGCGTTAGCATAACAGTGGTGTGGTCTGACATCCCAAGGTGGGGGAGGGCGCAGGCTTTGCAGGCATCTTTATGTGTCGTGTAGACATTCTCCAGGATATTAGCTCCTCTGTTGGCAAAGTTGATATGTCCATGTAATTTTGGAAACACACTCTTGGGGTTTGCATGGTTAAAATCCCCCGCCAGAATGAGGAAGGCATCTGGATGGGCTGTCTGCTGCTCACTGATGAGATGGTGGAGATCATTCTGTGCCTCACTCCTATTGTTGCTGGAGGTGGGAGGGATGTATACTGCTACCAGCAATTTGGCAGAAATCTCCCTGGGCAGGTAGAATGGCCGGCATCTGATGATCATAGACTCCACCAGAGGAGAGTTGTGTGTGCAGACCACAGCAGCGTCACAGCACCAAGCATCCCTGATGTAAACACAGAGTCCCCCGCCGCGGATCTTCCCCCCTCGACTAGCGCTCTGTTAGCCCGGTAGCATGTTAGCCGGGCCAGCTGAATGGCACAGTCCGGGATGCTGTTGGTGAGCCATGTTTCCACAAATACAAACACACAACACAGATCCACAGACTTAGTTGATGATCGGAGCAGGTGGATGTTGTCCAGTTTATTGTCTAGCCAGCGTACATTGGCGAGTGTGATGGTCGGGATAGCCGGCCGGTGAGAGCTAGCCTAGCCTGGTTTCCTCCGCGCTTGCCCCTCTTCTGCTTTCACATTTTCCACGTGTGGCGCTTCCAATGCGGGCTGGGAGTCGGGGTCGGTGGTTGAGCAGGCATCCAGAGCAGGCCACACTCATGCACCACTTCCGCATCTGCTGGGTTTAAGTCCAAAAAAGTTGTTCTGTGCATGTCGAGCAGAACAACTTTGTCACATCTACTTGCCTTGGGGCAAGTAGATGTGACAAAGATGGACGTGACGAAGGTGGACAAATAGACGGAGAGACAAGACACAAAAAACTTTAAATCTCTCTATCGGGAGAGAGGGGAGCCGCTGCATGTGCACGCGTCGCCATCCTATCCTATTCATTTGTTAAGCCAATGATACGCAATTATATCTCTCGATTAAACCAGACAAAGTCAATCAGTTGGGCAAATTACAGGTGTGTATCAAAGAGATTAAAATTGGATGACCAATAACTTTTTGCAACTAAATTCTGGTAAAACGGAGGTTATTGTGCTCGGCCCAAAAATGTTAGGGATGTAGTGCCCAGTGACGTAATAGCCTTGGGTGGCATCACTTTTGAGGCCAAGACCACTGGGAGAAACATGAAACAGGTTTCTAGAACGACCTTTTTTCATCTCCGAAACATTGGTAAAATCAGTCATATTTTAAAACTGAATGATGCGGTGAAATTAAACCACGCTTTCATCACTTCCAGACTAGATTACTGTAACTCACTCTTCTCAGGCTGGCTTTGAAGGGCTTTTTAAATGAGGAGTATTTTAAAATATACCCTCGCCCATAGGAAGCCAGTGCAGAGAAACCAACACAGGAGAAATATGGTCTTGGGTATTGGTCCTTGTCAGAACACGGGCAGCAGCATTGTGGACTAGTTGAAGTGTCTTCAGTGACTTTGTGTGGCAGCCAGGCACCGACCTATTTGAAGGAACTTTTAGTTCCAAATAATCCATCTAGAGCATTACGCGCTCAACATACTGGCCTACCAGTGGTTCCTAGAATATACAAAAGTAGGACGGGGGCTAGAGCCTTTAGCTATCAAACCCCTCTATTGTGGAACCACCTCCCTTCCTCAGTTCAGGAGGCAGATACCTCTCATTATTAGGACTAGACTTACAACATTTTTCAAAAAAATTACCATTAAGGCAGCTTAGGCTGCTGAGTTATTTTCTTATAAACCTACACTGCTGGAGACTCAACATCCAGACTCACTGAGCTCCTCCCTCCTCCTACTTCTCTCTGACCTTCTCTGTTACTCCTCTTCCTCTCCGACCTCTCTCTCCTAGTCTCTGTGCGGTATGTTCTCATAAGTTGTCTCAGGTTCTCCCGTCATCCGCCCATCCGCTGTGGACCTGCTCCTCCATCCCACCAGCATCACCCCTCATCTTTCCATCAGCTGTGGTCCTGCTGGCTTTCTTCCTCCGTGCCACCATACAGTCATTCATGCAGCTTCAATTGTGCCTTGAATTTACGAATTACATGATGGGGAAAAATGTATTGACAAGCCAAGAGTCGGGAGTCGGTGAATGCATCCTGACATTCCCGTCCCCAATTCAGCACCTGTATCAAATCGTCTATCTACAACCATAAAGACACTGACTCCATCTGGCCTATCTGCCATTCTCTCTCTCTCTCTCTCTCTCTCTCTCTCTCTCTCTCTCTCTCTCTCTCTCTCTCTCTCTCTCTCTTTCTCTTACCCTGTCCTTATCTTCATTTTACTTACCCCCCCCCCAACTGGTCAAAGCGGATGGCCGCCCAAAAGAGTCTGGGTCCTGCCCGGAGTTTCTTCCTCAACAAGGGAGTTTCTCCTCGCCACTGTCACTTATTCTTACTCTGGAGGGTTAAATTGGGTTTTTCTGTCTGTTAAAGAGCTTTGGAATGTTTGTTGCCACGATTAAGTGCTATATAAATAAAACTTGATTGGTTGATTGGAATAGGTACCATTTCAAAAATGTGTAAAATATTTATTGGAGCATATCATAAGAAAGCCTTGTATTACTGTAAACTGCCGTTTCACATTAAATCAAACTGTTAACGTGTATATAAATCATTTATAACATCACATAATAAGAAAGAATTAATAGAATGCATAGTTTAAAATCTCTGTATAATGGGTATAGCAGACTTAAAAATTACACTTTTTTACATAGCAAATTTACAGAAGAAATTTATGTCAGGAAATAATTAAAATAAAAGGGTACAAGCATTGATAACATATTTCTGGGTGCTCCTTGGCCTAGTGCAGCCTTTCTCAAATAGTGGGGCGTGCCCCCTGGGGGGTTCTTTGTGATGCCAGGTGTGACAGTGGGGACCATACTTTTTTTTTTTTTGCTGTACTAGAATAAAGTGTAATTGCACATCCACTACAGTAGTTGCAGTGGATGTGCAATGTGTCAGAGTGTGATGAAAAGAGAGGCAGAGAGGATGAAAATAATGAGACAAAAGCATGTCACCTGAAAGCTAAGATGAGGAAATATGATGAAGCTCATGTAGCGCTTGGTTTCACTGTGACTACAGTTGGAGATGAGAGGCCTGTGTGTTTACTGTGTCTAAAAAAGCTGTCAGCGAACAGCATTAAGCCTAATAAATGAATGTGCCACATAAAGACATTACACCCCAATCACGCTGATAGACAGCTGGAGTTTTTTCAGCAAAAACCTGCCAGATATTGCAAAATATCATCAGGCTTTGTGAATGCTACTTCAGTAAACCAGCAAGCTCTGTTCACATCACATAAGGCGGTGTACCAAATTTCTCTGCGCAAAAACCCCCATACAATAGCAGAGAAGCTGATACTGCCTGCAGCAGTAGGCATGTATCTGTCACGTTGGATGACGCCAGTGCTGCAAAGGAAAAAACTATCCCTCTGTCCAATGACACGATCGCCATACGCAAAAATGACGTTGCTAACAATCTTCAAGAACAGCGGATAGATAGATATATGTATGCATATATATGTGTATATATGTATGTATGTATGTATGTATGTATGTATACATATATATATATATATATATATATATATATATATATATATATATATATATATATATATACTGTATATGCTCAATGCGTTGCAGGAACCACACTCAGTTGAGGAATCTGCGCTTGAGATTGCAATCTGTTTATCATTTTATTTACGTTAATGTAAATAATTTAAAATTTAATATTAACTTAACTTAATATTAATTTAATTTAATTTAATTTAATATTAATTTAATCCGTTTTATATTTTCCCACTCTTATCGACTGTTCAAAGCTGACTGACGGACAGAGCGCACTTCTGGATGCCGTCAAACAATAAAATGTGCGTACTGTATCATGTGACTGCCAACCAAAAATCCGCATATATATATATGACCACGAGGTCAGCTGTCCTCCAGGACCAGGTTCTCCGGCCTTTCCTTCAATAAATAAATAAATAAATAAATAAATATATATATATATATATATACACTGTATATCATTTTTATTTATTTATTTATTTTTGTTCGTTCTTTCGTTTAGTTTATGATGCATTACATCTTCTGTTTTCCCATTATATGTTGTCTTGTATTTTTTTCTGGCTTCAGTAAAATAATGTAACACTTTGGAGCAAAGAGACAGAACAACAAGCCAAAGCTGGAAGCCAAAATGGCAAATGACTCTACTGCATCTGCATAATTTCCAGGGGAACTGATATAAGCAGGAATAAATGCAAGCCACACAGCACTAAAAATGAGCATACTGAAAGTGATGAACTTTGCCTCATTGAAGTTGCCCGGTAACTTACGTGCAAGAAAGGCCAGAACAAAGCACAGACAGATTTTCAGACCAATATAACTCAAAACACACCAGAATGCTAGGCGAGAGCCAACACTACACTCTAATATTATTGTTGAAGGTTCATATTGTGTGTTTTGTGATGGAATAGGGGGAGCATCGATGAGCCAGGAAGCACATATAACCACCTGAATCAGAGTGCAACTGAGGATGATGAGCCTCTGCTGCATAGGCCCCAACCACTTCATGATGTTGTTCCCTGGCCTGGTGGAAGTGAAAGCAGCCAACACCACAAGAGTTTTAGCCAGGATGCAGGAGAGGCACAGTGAAAATGTGATGCTGAAGGCAGTGTGGCGCAACATGCAGGACCATGGAGTTGGCTCCCCAATGAATAAAGGGCCACACAGGAAACACAGAGTGAGAGAGAATAGAATCAAGAAGCTGAGTTCAGAGTTATTCACACGGATGACGGCTGTGCTTCGATGATTGAGAAAAACTGCAAAGATGATTATAGTGGAGCAAGCACCAAATACAGAAGTCACTGTCAGGGCTTTACCTAAGGAATCATAGGCCAAAAACTCCACTTTCTTGGGGATGCAAGCTGTCCTATCACTGTTTGACCAAAAGTCCTTTGAACAAAATGTGCATTCTGCTGAATCTACAAGAAAGATGGTGAAAAACAGTAGCTATGTCAATAACGAAATACTGCATATTATTATTACTATTATTATTACTACTATTGTTGTTGTTGTTGATGTTGTTGAGGTTGTTGTTTTTCAACTGACTTGTCTCATTGCTAATCTTTCCAGAGTCACATGGTAGACAGTCAAAGCAGCAAACTGGCTCCCAAATACGGACAGCTTTTCGGTAGCCCGGAAGACAGCTGGCACTGCATACAGAGACTGGCACCTGCAGAGCAAACAATGCCTTTCAGCTCTGCCTTGAGTGTTCTGTAATCAGAATTGAATAATTGATCTTTTGATTTGTTTTGTTTCTGAAAAAGATTAAGCTGTTTTTTTATCATCAAGTATGGCAGTAGTGTGACACATTGTGCCACAAAATATTTATCTGTTGACGGACACAATAAATGGTGGTTGGAGAAATGGGAGCTTTAAATCCAAAGTATTCATGAGGACATTAATGCAACAACAACATTGTGCAACAAAATATGACAGTCATTGAAAAAAATAAATTATCCTGCTGTTACTTGAAAGTGAAATAAGTTTTGTTAGACTGGAAACTAATCATACTATACAAATAATGAAAAGTAACTGATCAGATCAATCATTTTTGTCCACCTGACTCACTTCCACCTCAAACTACAGACCTTCAATAGTTGCCACCTGATGAAGGTAAAAATACAGCTTCTGCAGCTTGCCTCACTCAAATGTCTCGCCCATATGATCCTGTCCTCCTGGATCACCAGCTCCTCTCCTGGTGGTTTGGTTCCATCAAAAAGCCCCACATTGACAAACTCAATGTTCCCAGCTGTGCCTCTCTGCCAGTTGATTATGTCATAATAGGGTATGGAGTCACCCTTCAGGTCAAAGTTCACCTTCTGTCCCGAAATATGAAATGTCACCTCTTGAAGATAGTGATGGAGCTTGAAAACCAATAGATATCATCAAATGCTTTTTTGAACTAAACATTTTCAATACATTATTTTTGTGGGCATACTAGTTGTACCTGCCAGGGGTGTATGTTGTCGCTTTGAGCACATGAGTTGTTTTGAAAAGGCCCATTGCCTTTTTGACAAAGCAGAAGGTTGTGGAGGGCATGAGCAATTGCATATACAGCCTTATAGACATTATAGGCCACTCTAGGGCTAGAAGTATTCATGTAGGCTGCATGTTGATCCAATAGAGTCTCCTGTCCAGTGCACGGAGGAAAACGATTGCCAGGAGAGAAAGAAGGACTGCAACCATACAAAGCCTCCCACAGCTCCTTAACAAGTGGATTATTAGGATATAGCTGAGGGTTTACAGTCCTCAGGTAGTCACTGAGTGTTGATACATGACCTTTCCTGATTCCAAATCCGATGGTGCCCCCCATGTAGGGGTAATACTCACTCCTTGTAAAGACAGATGCTGTGACCCAGGCTTCACCGGCAATCCACTGGATTCCAGTGACATTTTGGATCATATAATCTCTCAAAAAAGGCGTCATCCCCCCCTCGCCTGAAAACACCACCACCACTTTTGCTGAAGAGTGTCGTATTACCTGCGCACAGAGGCAAATAAGGGAGGAAAGAATTTTCAATGGACAAAAGGGAAATAATTTAAAAAAAACACAATACAAAAGTATTCAAAACTAAAGGAGCAATACCAAAGAACCATATGGATAAAAACAACAAGACATGTGTATTTTTTTGGACTAAGTCTAACAAGTGAGTGTAATAAGACAATACTACAAAATGGGCAATTTAATTAATGCTCTCAAACTGTGTGAAACTCAATACAACGTGCCACTTTTTCTACCTTTATAATCTCCAGTGCCCGCTCTGCATTATATAGCAGGGGGATAATTTCTTGGTATGCTATACACACCCTGGTATCCTTTAATTCTTTTAGTAAACCTTGCACTGCAAAATGTCCATATTCATGATCTCCTCGTATGAGCCCCACCCAAGTCCAGTTGAAGTGTAGTAGCAGCTGAGCAATGGCCCTCACCTGTGTTTCAAAACACAAGTGAATTTAATTTGATATTAACAAATACAGATTATTTTCTTGATAAATATAGATACAGTATATTTTATTTTCAAAAGATATTTTCAGCACTGAAAAATTATCTTTTTTTTTTTTAAAGTCTAAGGTTAGATGCTACCTGATAGTCATCACTAGGAATCACTCTGAAAAAGTTAGGATACTGGCTTCGGTCAGATAGACATGCACATGAAGAAAAGTAACTGATCTGTAAGAGGAAGCAAGAATACAGTGCGGTTAAACACATTATTTTCTTAGAGATTTACAGAGTAATAGTCATCATTACCATTGGAATTTTAAATGGCTGCAGGATTCTTGACACAACAATAGATTGAGCTGAACCAGATTCCCCAACCACAGCGAGGAGCGGAGAGGCACCACGACACATAAGAGAGTCAGTTATCCCATTCACTACAGCCAAAGCAGCCCTCTGACCAGTCAGTGGTTGGGAACATGAATCAAATATTTTGTATCCAAGGGTGTAGTTAGGCAACAGTTTTATGCTTTGGTTTATCTCGTCCACTGCAAGCCTCATAGTCTGTGCCCAGCGAAAAGTCCTTGGACTAAAGCTGCAGCAGATATCAGAAAAAATTAATAGAAAAGATCAATTTCACATTCACTTATTTTAAGTGTTTTTCCTTTTTTGAGTTTTTGTCATGTGTTGTACATGTTTTCTCAGAGCATGCGTTTGATGATTCTTCAGTTATTTTTGAGTAAATGTCCTCATAATTGTCAATGCATTAAGTCTTAAAAATTAAATTCATTTGTAGCACCACCAAAACCCTGCACGTAAAACTTCCTAAATAAATCTAATTGCATGTCTAACATGCTTCACAGCAATTCTTTTAATGACGAAAACACATATCCATAAAACATTTTTTTGTAAACATTTAAAAACTCAAACTGAAACCATTAACCTAGACTGTATATTAATATTGAATTACATATTGAGTGACATTAAAAATATGTTATAGCTTGGGGAATATAAATCAAAATCAATTAATAATAGGAAGGGTTTGACAAAAACATAAACTTCCATTTAACTCACCCATTGCACTTCACCGGCAGTGGTCTGTAGGTGCAGTTGATGTCTGGCATTTCTTGGTTGTAGTGAAGGGGAAAAATCCCCCCAATAACAAAATCACCTTTAGCCGTAAAGGCCGGCTGAAAGCTGTTTTGAAGCACGCATTCCTTAGCGGCAGACAGGGGTGGAGAGGTGAAGGTGTTTATTTGGACAGACATGACGACACTAACTGAATAAAGCCAAAGAATTAAGTCAAGGACAGTCATATTGTTAGACAACGAGACACTGTCTACACTTGTCTTCCAAACATGCAATTGTATTTGAATTGCACAGCGCTGACACTGTATAATCAAGACAGGCAACCAGGGTGTCTTATTAATTACACACCTGGTTGGGTTCCACCCTATTTACTGAGTTGCAAGGGTTTATGGGGATTGATTGATTGGCAAAAATAGAACAAAATTACATCATTCCACAGTGATGCTAGAAATAGAATATACCACAGTATCAACGATGAAGAGGGTCATTTTTGTACACATCTAAATTATATTCAAAGAAAATTGCCTTCTCCCATTTAAAAGTAATATACATCCTACATACATGATGATTTGTTGATTGATTAGTATTATTGTATCCATTTACAGGCATTCTTTTAGTTTCTCACCAGGTGATTAAAATAATTTCCAATTTTTTCAAGTACTTTCTATTTTCACATAAACGTACCAAGTGGATTTGCATCACCATGCATCTCCTATAATTCCTATATTCATAGTAAATACAACTACAGTGCCATAAAAAAGTACAACAGATTTAATTCCAATATACTGATCCTCTATATTTTTCTTGCAGTTTATAATCCTCTAACTTAACCAAGACTTGAGTTTTGTCCAATTCAATAGTTTTTCACACACAACAGTAAACTTTTGAGTTCTAGCTGACCAGCTTCCTACTGCCTGTGGTCTCCCTGTCAGGAAGTCCAGCAGCAGGTGTTGAGTCCAAGCTGGTCCAGTTCATGGATGAGCTGCTGGAAGATGATTGTGTTGATTCCTGAGCTGAAGTCGATGAACAGCCTTCTGGCGTATGAGTCTTTGGTCCCCAGGTGGGTGAGGGTTGAGTGTAGGGCAGTGGAGATGGCGTCATCGGTCGAGCGGTTGGACTAGTAAGCAAACTGAAAAGGGTCCACGGTTGAAGAGAGGGCAGACTTGATGTGATGCATTACTAGCCGCTCGAAGCACTTCATGAGGATGGGAGTGAGTGCAACTGGGCGGTAGTCGTTGAAGCCGGATGGGGTCATCTTCTTCGGGACTGGGATGATGGTGGTGGCTTTGAGGCAGGTGGGGACAACAGCATGGCTCAGGGAGATGTTGAAGATGTCTGTGAAGACATCTGTGAGCTCATCAGCACAGTCTCTCAGGATACGACCAGGAATGTTGTCAGGATCTGGGGCTGTCCGTGCGTTGGTCCTTCCGAGGACTTGCCTAACGCTGTCCGGAGAAAGCATCAACAGCTGGTCGCTAGGAGTGGCTGGAGTCTTCTGTGCCGGGATCCTGTTTTCTGCCTCAAAGCGCGCAAAGAAGTCATTCAGCTGATTCAGCAGAGTGGTCGAGCTGTCGCAGGACTGCGGAAGGGGCTTGTAGTCCATAATAGACTGAATCCCCCGCCACAGCTTCCTCGTGTCTCTGCTGTCGCTGAAGTAGGCGGTGATCCTCTTGGAGTACTGTCTCTTGGCCATTCTGATACCTTGTGACAGGTTGGCCCTAGCTGTCCTTAGGCCCACATCGTCCCCAGCTCTGAAGGCCGCGTTCCGTGCCCTCAGGAGACTGTTGACTTCCGATCTGTGATGTTGTTGTGGGTGGCTGCATCTTTGAATACGCTCCAGTCTGTGGTGGAGAAGCAGCCCTGGAGTGCCTCTGACGACCCATCAGGGCATACCGGTATCTGCCTTTTCGCAGGTCTGACGACTAATGAGTGGTCTGTATGCCGGCGTTAGCATAACAGTGGTGTGGTCTGACATCCCAAGGTGGGGGAGGGCGCAGGCTTTGCAGGCATCTTTATGTGTAGACATTCTCCAGGATATTAGCTCCTCTGTTGGCAAAGTTGATATGTCCATGTAATTTTGGAAACACATTCTTGGGGTTTGCATGGTTAAAGTCCCCCGCCAGAATGAGGAAGGCATCTGGATGGGCTGTCTGCTGCTCACTGATGAGATGGTGGAGATCATTCTGTGCCTCACTCCTATTGTTGCTGGAGGTGGGAGGGATGTATACTGCTACCAGCAATTTGGCAGAAAACTCCCTGGGCAGGTAGAATGGCCGGCATCTGATGATCATAAACTCCACCAGAGGAGAGATGTGTGTGCAGACCACAGCAGCGTCACAGCACCAAGCATCCCTGATGTAAACACAGAGTCCCCCGCCGCGGATCTTCCCCCCTCGACTAGCGCTCTGTTAGCCCAGTAGCATGTTAGCCGGGCCAGCTGAATGGCACAGTCCGGGATGCTGTTGGTGAGCCATGTTTCCACAAATACAAAGACACAACACAGATCCACAGACTTAGTTGATGATCGGAGCAGGTGGATGTTGTCCAGTTTATTGTCTAGCCAGCGTACATTGGCGAGTGTGATGGTCGGGATAGCCGGCCGGTGAGAGCTAGCCTAGCCTGGTTTCCTCCGCGCTTGCCCCTCTTCTGCTTTCACATTTTCCACGTGTGGCGCTTCCAATGCGGGCTGGGAGTCGGGGTCGGTGATTGAGCAGGCATCCAGAGCAGGCCACACTCATGCACCACTTCCGCATCTGCTGGGTTTAAGTCCAAAAAAGTTGTTCTGCGCATGTCGAGCAGAAACTCACAGGAGTATGAGTGCCTTGGGGCAAGTAGATGTGACAAAGATGGACGTGACGAAGGTGGACAAATACACGGAGAGACAAGACACAAAAAACATTAAAGAACCGCTCTATCGGGAGAGAGGGGAGCCGCTGCATGTGCACGCGTCGCCATCCTATCCTATTCATTTGTTAAGCCAATGATACGCAATTATATCTCTCGATTAAACCAGACAAAGTCAATCAGTTGGGCAAATTAAAGGTGTGTATCAAAGAGATTAAAATTGGATGACCAATAACTTTTTGCAACTAAATTCTGGTAAAACGGAGGTTATTGTGCTCGTGTAACAGTGTTATAAATAAATTTATTTTAATTTTATTTTTTTAATGAACTTCCCCAAATTTTACATTTACTTTGTTTTTGGTTCCATGATTTGGTTGTGTTTCGGTGGGGCAATTATTGGGGGTGCACACGCCCAGGCATCCTCGTGCTGGAGGTCTGGAGAGAGGGGTGAGTTACACTTGTTCAATGCTGCGGAAACTTTTTGTTAATATATTCTTCATTTTCATTATTTTCTACCAGTGGATGTGATTTTGTGGTACATAGTCGCTCACTTTCACACTCGCTATGTTTAAATATTATTTATTTATATATTCACGACGTAATTTATGTTAATTAGTAGGCGCTAAGCGGCGAACAAGTGCTAACGGCTCACTGCGTGTTGCAGGCATGCCAGCGTTACCCCAGCTCTCACATGACGTACCCCACCTTTTGTGTTACAGGTATGTTTAACTGTTTAAACAGAAAAAGAAAAGCTGTAAAAGGATCTGTTAAGTGTTTTACATGTTTGTATTTATTTATTTTTGTTCTTTTGATTTGACCTACTGTTTATTTTAGTTGTGTTAAATGTCATTATTTTATTGTTATGGCATCCTCGTGCTGGAGGTCTGGAGAGAGGGGCATGCCAGCGTTACCCCAGCTCTCACATGACGTACCCCACCTTTTGTGTTACAGAAAAATAAAACACAGCAGATCTGCTCCACGCCTCCTTCAGTTCTTCGGCCATCTACAGTCATAGTTTCACCGTCATTATAAATGTAACTGGCCAGTCAGGGTCGGTTACATAAACTGGTGCCGTGACCTTTCAAGGATTCAACTGATCAGCCGCTGTCGCCGATCACCGGGGTCAAGCTTCCCACGTGGAGGTATTGTGGTGGAAGACCAGCGAATCCTCGTCATCAGTACCCATGTTTTACTGTTTTGGTTGTAAGTTATCTGGTGAAGTTTAAATTGACCGTGTCAAGTTTTGTTTTGTTCTTTTAAAAAGGGGTTAATGAGGGAAAATCTCCCTGTAATTTTGATTTTGCATTGAGAATTTTCAATTTCCATTATGGCCAGTGGACGTGGATTTTTATTTTCTGACGATGTGACCCCTTATGTAGTAAGAGGTAGGGGCAGGGGCATTATGGGATTTTCAGTGGGGGAGGGTAAGATATTAACCTTCACAGACGACACTCGGGTAGGTGGGCTCAGTGCTACACGTCCTGTAGAATTCACTCCGCCCTCAGAAGTTCCACCCCCCCACGTCAGCAATAGTGAAGATCATGCACAGGTTGATGCAGGCAATGTAGTTACATCTCCTGCAGGCCCAGAATCATCCACACCTATTGTGTCTGTTGGTAACATTGAAGCTAGAGCTGAGCTTCGTGACTTGATCACTACATTAGGGAATCAAATAGGTGATTCAATAGCCAGCCGGATATTTGCTCCTAATCCATCGCCCATCCCAGTCTCACCAGTGACTAGTGACAACAATGGCACTACCACTCTGGATCTCTCCAAAGTGAATGTGGTCATCAAGTCTGACGTCCGTGAACCTGCTGTATTCAGGGGTGAAGCATCTGATAAATGTACAGTGCAGGAATGGATAGAGCTGATGGAGGTGTATATGAAAAAAAAGAAGTGTCTTCTTTCAGATCAACCTGAGGAGATTTTGAGTCATTTAATGGGCAAGGCCAAGAAAATCGTACAGGTGGGGTTAAAGAGTTGCTCAACACCTGATACTGCAGTTCATCCCGAAATGATTTATGAAATTCTCAGACGGTACTTCAGTGAGAATCCTGTATCAAGCTTGCCGTTAGCTGATTTTTATGCCACTCAACCCAGTGTGGGTGAGGATCCAGTGGATTATTGGGTACGGTTGAATACAGCGGCAGAGCAGGCAGACCGTCACCTGAAAATGCAAGGCAGAAAATTGGAAAACATGGATGCTGAGATTTCTATGATGTTCATTAGGAGCTGCAATGATCCCGAACTAACTAGTGTCTTTAAAGGCAAGCCTTTAGGTAGATGGACTTTCATGGAAGTCCAAGAAGCAATTGACGAGTATCAAAGAGAGCATGTGTTCATGGGAAAGGCAGGGAGAGTTAAGCCAGTCCAAGTGGCTGTGGCTGCTGCCCACACCATGGCAGATGTTAAGGAGGAGGTTAGTTCAAACATGCCCGGTACAAACGTAACCAGTTCCAGTGGCCCAGTCAGGCCTAGTGAGTCCTCAGCTGCAGAGGGTGGTGCACTTGAGCGTGTTTTGTGTATGTTAGAGAGAGTGTTGGAGAAAACCAATCAGGTAAATTCACCTGCAGCTATGCCACCTGGTCTTAGGGTACATAACGCTACTTGTCGCGTCTGCGGGGACAAAGCTCACTCTACACGATCACACTGTATGAGGGAGAGGAGGTGCTTTGCATGCTTTGCTGTTGGACATCAGAAGCGTGAATGCATGCCGAATGGGGTCATTAGGTCCAATACTGCATCTGTTCAGGAAAACTGACTCACCCACATGTGGGAGGGAACAATGTGGGTTCATTTAGTCAGTCCCTCAACGTTGTAGATGATATGTCATCGGTATATGATGAAAGTTGTAAGTCGTTCCCTAGTCGTAGGGTGATTGTTTGTCAGAATGTACACAAGCTAGTGAAATCTGACAGTCTCTTCTATACTGATGTTGTTGTGAATAGTAAAGTTTCTTTGCGAGCATTGATAGACAGTGGATCAATGGCCTGTACCATGAATGAGGAGGCCGAACAAAAATTACGAAGCGCTGGCTTGTTTTCACAACGCAGCGAAGTGCCCACTGACATTGTACTTGTAGGATGTGGTGGAGTGCAAGTAACACCAAAATGTGTCTTTCAATTGGAGATGAATGTCTACGGACAGGAGGTTAGTGTACCTACTCTGATTGTTCCCGGCCAACACGATCAACTGATTTTGGGCTCAAATGTGATAAAACATCTCATTAGCCAATTCAGACGTAATCCGAGTTATTGGCGTGTGATGAACAAACCTGAATCCACAGATGACCCTGCATTTGAACATTTTTTGAATATGTTATCAGGAGTTAACCGATGGAAGGGGAATGTGATTCCTGATGTCATTGGCACAGCCAAATTGTCTCAAGCTGTGACCTTGCTGCCACGCCATGAGCATCTTGTGTGGGCTAGGTTGCCATCGAGCGCTCCTGTTTCTGGGGGTAGTGCAGTTCTTATTGATGCTCCGCATTCTCAGTCTCACAAGAAGAATATCATGGTGGGGAGAGCTGTGGCGACTATGTCAGGTGATAGATGGGTGCCAGTCAAAATTATCAATCCGAGCGACAAACCCGTTACTTTGAGACGTAATGCCAAAGTGGCTGATGTTTTTCCATGTGTCGCTTTAGAAGATTTGGATTTATGCGCGGCCGATACCCCTTCACCAATTCAGGTGCAAAGCCAGAGCGTGATTGACACCGGTAGTCGGCTCTCACCCCCGTCTGCCTCTCTGTTCAGCAATGCTCTGCAGGAAATTGGATTGGGTGATATTGACATTGATTCTTGTGAGGTGTCAAAATACTGGAAAGATCAGTTATACATCTTGCTGCAGAAGTATGAAGGTGTGTTTTCTAGAGGCAAGTTAGACTGTGGTGAAGACATTGGGTTTGTTCATCGAATCCACCTCACGGACACACGTCCGTTCAGACTCCCATACCGGCGGGTTCCGCCAGGGCATTACCTAAAGTTGAGGCAAGTGCTGTCAGAGATGGAGGAAAAGGAAATCATTAGGAAGTCTTCCAGTGAGTGGGCGTCGCCCCTGGTGCTTGTGTGGAAGAAGAATGGTGATTTGAGAGTGTGTGTTGACTACCGTTGGTTAAATTCCAGAACGGTCAAAGATGCTCACCCATTACCTCACCAGGCTGATTGTCTCTCTGCTCTGGGGGGCAATGCCTTCTTCAGCACTATGGACTTAACGTCTGGGTATTACAACATTCCTATGCATGAGGAAGACAAGAAATTGACTGCCTTTACCACGCCCATGGGGCTCCACGAGTTTAATCGTATGCCTCAGGGTTTGTGTAATGCACCAGCCAGTTTTATGCGCCTTATGACCAACATCTTTGGCGATCAGAATTTCCTAACTCTTCTCTGCTACTTGGACGATCTCTTGGTTTTTGCACCCGATGAAGGAGAGGCTCTGAGGAGGCTTGAGATGGTGTTCAGCAGACTGAGGGCTCATGGGTTGAAGCTTGCGCCTAAAAAGTGCTATTTACTTCGTCGGAGTGTAAAATTTCTGGGTCATATTGTGGATGAGGGAGGAGTCTCCACAGACCCTGACAAGGTGCAGACAATTGCTGCTGTGACTGAAAAAGCTTTGATGGCGGATGATGGTGTCACACCTTCTCCGAAGAAGTTAAAATCTTTCTTAGGGATGGTGATGTACTACCAGCGCTTCATTCCGAACTGTTCTGGGATTGCTAAGCCTCTCTTTGCTTTGACTGCGACACCTAGGAAGAACAGGGGCCAGTCAAAGAATGTTGCCATCTTTAGGAAACTCAAGCCAAGTGACTGGACGAGTGCACATCAGAGGTCGTTCCAACAACTGAAATCGGCGTTGCTCAATTCAGTGGTTTTAGCTCATCCAGATTTCTCCCAACCCTTCGTCCTTTCCACTGATGCGTCACTTGATGGACTGGGTGCAGTCATCTCTCAAGTGCCGAAGGGGGAAAGCAAGGCCCGTCCCATTGCCTTTGCGAGCAAGTCTCTTTCCCATGCTCAGACAAAGTACCCTGCACATAGGCTCGAATTCTTGGCTCTTAAATGGGCGGTCTGCGAAAAGTTCAGTCATTGGCTGAAAGGCCATGACTTTACTGTCTGGACTGATAATAATCCACTCACGTACATTCTTACCAAACCGAAGTTGGATGCATGTGAGCAAAGGTGGGTTGCAAAGTTGGCTCCGTACAATTTTAGCATTAAGTACATTCCTGGCAGCAAAAACATTGTCGCGGACGCACTCAGCAGACAGCCTTTTGTTCAGACTCATGTTGGCAGAAGACTGGTGTCTGAGCCTTATGGAGCTTTGCTTGAAGAGGCCAAGCATATACAAGAGATTACCATTCAGGAGGTATTCAGATTGAGTGCTGATCAGCAGGGGGTTGGTTGCCGCACTTACACCACCACACTGGGAAATCACTCCTTGGACACCCACGAGGTGAAAGCCTTGCTGGAG
This sequence comes from Antennarius striatus, assembly GCF_040054535.1. Lineage (NCBI taxonomy): Eukaryota > Metazoa > Chordata > Actinopteri > Lophiiformes > Antennariidae > Antennarius > Antennarius striatus. The sequence goes on along the minus strand of NC_090781.1, from coordinate 9,494,824 downwards.
GGTCATGTCGAGTGGGAGGTGGGTCCGGAAGGGAGAGCCATTTCTTACCTTCCCCAGGTTGTGCAGCAGTTGATCCCTGCTGGTCAGTGTCCCTTACCCGCGCTTCCTATTAAGGTTCTGCAAGAAAAACAGCATCAAGACAGTACACTGTCCAGGGTTCTGTTTTATGTGACTCGCGGCAGACGTCCATCGAGAAGAGAACGAGCTCTCGAGGCAAGCAGAGTTTTGAAAATGTTGAAGCAGTGGGATAAACTGAAATTGTTTGATGGGCTTCTTTACAGAGTGATCAAAGATCCTCTGACTAAGAAGAAAAGGTTTCAGTATGTTGTTGCAGCCTCGTTGGTCCAGCAGGTGCTGCAAGGCATACATGATGAGGCCGGCCATCAGGGACAGTACAGAACTTTGTATCTTGCCAGGCAGAGGTTCTTTTGGACTGATATGGAACAGGATGTCAGGGAGTATGTGAAAACTTGTATGCGCTGTGTGGTCAGCAAGACTCCTGAACCAGAGGCCAGGGCCCCTCTTGAGAGCATTAGAACCTCGAGCCCACTCGAACTGGTCTGTATGGATTTCTGGTCCGCTGAAGACTGTAAGGGCAAGAGCATGGACGTTTTAGTGGTTACAGACCATTTTACTAGAATGGCCCATGCTTATCCCTGTCGCGACCAATCGGCAAAGCAGGTTGCACGACAGCTCTGGGACAAGTACTTTTGTGTATACGGGTTCCCCGAAAGAATCCACTCGGATCAGGGGGCGAACTTCGAGAGTGAATTGATCCAGGAACTGTTGCAAGTTGCTGGAGTGAAGAAATCCAGGACCACGGCTTATCACCCAATGGGTAACGGGAACGCTGAGAGGTTCAACAGAACTTTGGGCAGCATGATCAGAACCCTTCCGCCAAGAGCAAAACTACATTGGCCTCAGATGTTGCAAACTTTGACGTTCGCGTATAACTGCACGGTGCATGAGTCAACTGGGTATGCGCCCTTCTATTTGATGTTCGGCAGGGTACCGCGTCTGCCCATTGATGTCATGTTTCAGGTTGCGACCAGGGACTGTGACATTGTGGACTATGATCAGTTTGTTTCCAAGATGAGGCAGGATCTTCAGGAGGCTGTTGCTACAGCACAAGCCAATGCTATCAGAAGTCAGGAACATCAAGCTGACATGTACAACAGGAAGACGAAAGGCAACACAATTGTTGAGGGTGACCGCGTCTTGTTGGCGAATAAGGGTGAGCGAGGTCGCAGGAAAATTGCGGACAAGTGGGGCTCCACCCCACATGTCGTTGTTTCTGCCGACCCCAGGTGCCATACTTACAGAGTCAGGAACACCTCCACCGGACAGGAGAAGGTTGTTCACCGCAACTTGCTTCTGCTGGTTAATTTTCTGCCAGTCGAGGTAGTCAATGACGTTGACGAATCTACTTTGAGCGAGTCATGCCAGTCCGTGGATGCTCAGGACGGCTTACCTTCGGATGAGTCACACATTGCTGAGTCAGAAATTGATAGGTCAGCTTGGACTGCCAGTTGGGTGGCTGAGGCTTCTGCCTCCACTGACTCACTTGAGCGCCCACGCACACAGGACACTAGTTTGGTTGGGCAGTTGACCTCCGGAGTGACTGGTGAAGTTAGCGAGGTACAATCTGAACCTGGGATGTCTGGTTGTTCTAGTGCCGATCGGAGGTCTGTGGCCTCTGTGCAGCCCTGTAACGCTCCTGGTTTCTCGAGCAGTAGGGTCGGTGTTGTTAGCACGCGTGTGGGCAGAGTGGTTAAGCCAGTGAACAGACTGATTCAGAACATGACACAACACTATGTTCACCGCACGGGCAGTTCGGTTCGTCGTTTTGTTAGTGCATTGATGTCATGAACGCTCCACACGCACCCATGTTATATTGGCGAGTCATTTAGTGATGACGTTTCTTTTCTTTTTTTTTGAGTCAGGTGACAGTACTTATTCCGGACCTATACGGGTAGTGTATAAGGCACTCCTGTAGCGAGTGGATTGTAGGGGGTTTGCGCAGCCCTCTATGGTCGCTTTCCCTTTAGTTGGGTGACAGATGCGTTGCAGTATGCTTTTGAGTATACTTTGTCCGGTAGTGTTGTACTGTGTCAGTTTTTTTAACTGGTTCACCTGCTATGCTGATTTGGTGAAGTTCAGAGGGGAGTATGTAACAGTGTTATAAATAAATTTATTTTAATTTTATTTTTTTAATGAACTTCCCCAAATTTTACATTTACTTTGTTTTTGGTTCCATGATTTGGTTGTGTTTCGGTGGGGCAATTATTGGGGGTGCACACGCCCAGGCATCCTCGTGCTGGAGGTCTGGAGAGAGGGGTGAGTTACACTTGTTCAATGCTGCGGAAAGTTTTTGTTAATATATTCTTCATTTTCATTATTTTCTACCAGTGGATGTGATTTTGTGGTACATAGTCGCTCACTTTCACACTCGCTATGTTTAAATATTATTTATTTATATATTCACGACGTAATTTATGTTAATTAGTAGGCGCTAAGCGGCGAACAAGTGCTAACGGCTCACTGCGTGTTGCAGGCATGCCAGCGTTACCCCAGCTCTCACATGACGTACCCCACCTTTTGTGTTACAGGTATGTTTAACTGTTTAAACAGAAAAAGAAAAGCTGTAAAAGGATCTGTTAAGTGTTTTACATGTTTGTATTTATTTATTTTTGTTCTTTTGATTTGACCTACTGTTTATTTTAGTTGTGTTAAATGTCATTATTTTATTGTTATGGCATCCTCGTGCTGGAGGTCTGGAGAGAGGGGCATGCCAGCGTTACCCCAGCTCTCACATGACGTACCCCACCTTTTGTGTTACAGAAAAATAAAACACAGCAGATCTGCTCCACGCCTCCTTCAGTTCTTCGGCCATCTACAGTCATAGTTTCACCGTCATTATAAATGTAACTGGCCAGTCAGGGTCGGTTACACTCGGCCCAAAAATGTTAGGGATGTAGTGCCCAGTGACGTAATAGCCTTGGGTGGCATCACTTTTGAGGCCAAGACCACTGGGAGAAACATGAAACAGGTTTCTAGAACGACCTTTTTTCATCTCCGAAACATTGGTAAAATCAGTCATATTTTAAAACTGAATGATGCGGTGAAATTAAACCACGCTTTCATCACTTCCAGACTAGATTACTGTAACTCACTCTTCTCAGGCTGGCTTTGAAGGGCTTTTTAAATGAGGAGTATTTTAAAATATACCCTCGCCCATAGGAAGCCAGTGCAGAGAAACCAACACAGGAGAAATATGGTCTTGGGTATTGGTCCTTGTCAGAACACGGGCAGCAGCATTGTGGACTAGTTGAAGTGTCTTCAGTGACTTTGTGTGGCAGCCAGGCACCGACCTATTTGAAGGAACTTTTAGTTCCAAATAATCCATCTAGAGCATTACGCGCTCAACATACTGGCCTACCAGTGGTTCCTAGAATATACAAAAGTAGGACGGGGGCTAGAGCCTTTAGCTATCAAACCCCTCTATTGTGGAACCACCTCCCTTCCTCAGTTCAGGAGGCAGATACCTCTCATTATTAGGACTAGACTTACAACATTTTTCAAAAAATTAACCATTAAGGCAGCTTAGGCTGCTGAGTTATTTTCTTATAAACCTACACTGCTGGAGACTCAACATCCAGACTCACTGAGCTCCTCCCTCCTCCTACTTCTCTCTGACCTTCTCTGTTACTCCTCTTCCTCTCCGACCTCTCTCTCCTAGTCTCTGTGCGGTATGTTCTCATAAGTTGTCTCAGGTTCTCCCCTCATCCGCCCATCCGCTGTGGACCTGCTCCTCCATCCCACCAGCATCACCCCTCATCTATCCATCAGCTGTGGTCCTGCTGGCTTTCTTCCTCCGTACCACCATACAGTCATTCATGCAGCTTCAATTGTGCCTTGAATTTACGAATTACATGATGGGGAAAAATGTATTGACAAGCCAAGAGTCGGGAGTCGGTGAATGCATCCTGACATTCCCGTCCCCAATTCAGCGCCTGTATCAAATCATCTATCTACAACCATAAAGACACTGACTCCATCTGGCCTATCTGCCATTCTCTCTCTCTCTCTCTCTCTCTCTCTCTCTCTCTCTCTCTCTCTCTCTCTCTCTCTCTCTCTTTCTCTTACCCTGTCCTTATCTTCATTTTACTTACCCCCCCCCCCCCAACTGGTCAAAGCGGATGGTCGCCCAAAAGAGTCTGGGTCCTGCCCGGAGTTTCTTCCTCAACAAGGGAGTTTCTCCTCGCCACTGTCACTTATTCTTACTCTGGAGGGTTAAATTGGGTTTTTCTGTCTGTTAAAGAGCTTTGGAATGTTTGTTGCCATGATTAAGTGCTATATAAATAAAACTTGATTGGTTGATTGGAATAGGTACCATTTCAAAAATGTGTAAAATATTTATTGGAGCATATCATAAGAAAGCCTTGTATTACTGTAAACTGCCGTTTCACATTAAATCAAACTGTTAACGTGTATATAAATCATTTATAACATCACATAATAAGAAAGAATTAATAGAATGCATAGTTTAGTTTAGTTTAAGGCGGTGTACCAAATTTCTCTGTGCAAAAACCCCCATACAATAGCAGAGGAGCTGATACTGCCTGCAGCAGTAGACATGTATCTGTCACGTTGGATGACGCCAGTGCTGCAAAGGAAAAAACTATCCCTCTGTCCAATGACACGATCGCCATACGCAAAAATGACGTTGCTAACAATCCTCAAGAACAGCGGATAGATAGATATATGTATGCATATATATATGTGTGTATATATATATATATATATATATATATATATATATATATACTGTATATGCTCAATGCGTTTCAGGAACCACACATCTGCACTTGAGATTGCAATCTGTTTATCATTTTATTTAGGATAATTTAAATAATTTAAAATTTAATATTAACTTAATCTGTTTTATATTTTCCCACTCTTATCGACTGTTCAAAGCTGACTGACGGAAAGAGCGCACTTCTGGATGCCATCAGCCAATAAAATGTGCGTACTGTATCATGTGACTGCCAACCAAAAATCCGCATATATATATATGACCACGAGGTCAGCTGTCCTCCAGGACCAGGTTCTCCGGCCTTTCTTTCAATCAATATATATATATACTGTATATAATTTTTATTTATTTATTTAATTATTTTTTTTCCTTCTTTTGTTTCATTTATGATGCATTACTTCTTCTCTTTTCCCATTATATGTTGTCTTGTATTTTTTTCTGGCTTCAGTAAAATAATGTAACACTTTGGAGCAAAGAGACAGAACAACAAGCCAAAGCTGGAAGCCAAAATGGCAAATGACTCTACTGCATCTGCATAATTTCCAGGGGAACTGATATAAGCAGGAATAAATGCAAGCCACACAGCACTAAAAATGAGCATACTGAAAGTGATGAACTTTGCCTCATTGAAGTTGCCCGGTAACTTACGTGCAAGAAAGGCCAGAACAAAGCACAGAGAGGTTTTCAGACCAATATAACTCAAAACACACCAGAATGCTAGGCGAGAGCCAACACTACACTCTAATATTATTGTTGAAGGTTCATATTGTGTGTTTTGTGATGGAATAGGGGGAGCATCGATGAGCCAGGAAGCACATATAACCACCTGAATCAGAGTGCAACTGAGGATGATGAGCCTCTGCTGCATAGGCCCCAACCACTTCATGATGTTGTTCTCTGGCCTGGTGGAAGTGAAAGCAGCCAACACCACAAGAGTTTTAGCCAGGATGCAGGAGAGGCACAGTGAAAATGTGATGCTGAAGGCAGTGTGGCGCAACATGCAGGACCATGGAGTTGGCTCCCCAATGAATACAAGGCAACACAGGAAACACAGAGTGAGAGAGAATAGAATCAAGAAGCTGAGTTCAGAGTTATTCACACGGATGATGGCTGTGCTTCGATGAATGAGAAAAACTGCAAAGATGATTATAGTGGAGCAAGCACCAAATACAGAAGTCACTGTCAGGGCTTTACCTAAGGAATCATAGGCCAAGAACTCCACCTTCTTGGGGATGCAAGCTGTCCTATCACTGTTTGACCAAAAGTCCTTTGAACAAAATGTGCATTCTGCTGAATCTACAAGAAAGATGGTGAAAAACAGTAGCTATGTCAATAACGAAATACTGCATATTATTATTACTATTATTATTACTATTATTGTTGTTGTTGTTGATGTTGTTGAGTTTGTTGTTTTTCAACTCACTTGTCTCATTGCTAATCTTTCCAGAGTCACATGGTAGACAGTCAAAGCAGCAAACTGGCTCCCAAATACGGACAGCTTTTCGGTAGCCCGGAAGACAGCTGGCACTGCATACAGAGACTGGCACCTGTAGAGCAAACAATGGCTTTCAGCTCTGCCGTGAGTGTTCTGTAATCAGAATTGAATAATTGATTTTTTGATTTGTTTTGTTTCTGAAAAAGATTAAGCTGTTTTTTTTATCATCAAGTATGGCAGTAATGTGACACATTGTGCCACAAAATATTATATGTTGACGGACACAATAAATGGTGGTTGGAGAAATGGGAGATTTAAATCCAAAGTATTCATGAGGACATTAATGCAACAACAACATTGTGCAACAAAATATGACAGTCATTGAAAAAATAAATTCTCCTGCTGTGTTACTTGAAAGTGAAATAAGTTTTGTTAGACTGGAAACTAATCATACTATACAAATAATGAAATGTAACTGATCAGATCAATCGTTTTTGTCCACCTGACTCACTTCCACCTCAACCTACAGACCTTCAATAGTTGCCACCTGATGAAGGTAAAAATACAGCTTCTGCAGCTTGCCTCACTCAAATGTCCCGCCCATATGATCCTGTCCTCCTGGATCACCAGCTCCTCTCCTGGTGGTTTGGTTCCATCAAAAAGCCCCACATTGACAAACTCAATGTTCCCAGCTGTGCCTCTCTGCCAGTTGATTATGTCATAATAGGGTATGGAGTCACCCTTCAGGTCAAAGTTCACCTTCTGTCCCGAAATATGAAATGTCACCTCTTGAAGATAGTGATGGAGCTTGAAAACCAATAGATATCATCAAATGCTTTTTTGAACTAAACATTTTCAATACATTATTTTTGTGGGCATACTAGTTGTACCTGCCAGGGGTGTATGTTGTCGCTTTGAGCACATGAGTTGTTTTGAAAAGGCCCATTGCCTTTTTGACAAAGCAGAAGGTTGTGGAGGGCATGAGCAATTGCATATACAGCCTTATACACATTATAGGCCACTCTAGGGCTAGAAGTATTCATGTAGGCTGCATGTTGATCCAATAGAGTCTCCTGTCCAGTGCATGGAGGAAAACGATTGCCAGGAGAGAAAGAAGGACTACAACCATACAAAGCCTCCCACAGCTCCTTAACAAGTGGATTATTAGGATATAGCTGAGGGTTTACAGTCCTCAGGTAGTCACTGAGTGTTGATACATGACCTTTCCTGATTCCAAATCCGATGGTGCCCCCCATGTAGGGGTAATACTCACTCCTTGTAAAGACAGATGCTGTGACCCAGGCTTCACTGGCAATCCACTGGATTCCAGTGACATTTTGGATCATATAATCTCTCAAAAAAGGCGTCATCTCCCCCTCGCCTGAAAACACCACCACCACTTTTGCTGAAGAGTGTCGTATTACCTGTGCACAGAGGCAAATAAGGGAGGAAAGAATTTTCAATGGACAAAAGGGAAATAATTAAAAAAAACACAATACAAAAGTATTCAAAACTAAAGGAGCAATACCAAAGAACCATATGGATAAAAACAACAAGACATGTGTATTTTTTCAGACTAAATCTCTAACAGGTGAGGTGTAATAAGATAATACTACAAAATGGGCAATTTAATTAATGCTCTCAAACTGTGTGAAACTCAATACAACGTGCCACTTTTTCTACCTCTATAATCTCCAGTGCCCGCTCTGTATTATATAGCAGGGGGATCATTTCTTGGTATGCTATACACACCCTGGTATCCTTTAATTCTTTTAGTAAACCTTGCACTGCAAGATGCCCATATTCATGGTCTCCTCGTATGAGCCCCACCCAAGTCCAGTTGAAGTGTACTAGCAGCTGTGCAATGGCCCTCACCTGTGTTTCAAAGCACAAGTGAATTTAATTTGATATTAACAAATACAGAGTATTTTCCTGATAAATATAGATATTGTATTTTCAAAAGATATTTTCAGCACTGAAAACTTATCTTTTTTTTTTTTTTTAAAGTCTAAGGTTAGATGCTACCTGATAGTCATCAGTAGGGATCACTCTGAAAAAGGTAGGATACTGGCTTCGGTCAGATAGACATGCACATGAAGAAAAGTAACTGATCTGTAAGAGGAAGCAAGAATACAGTGCGGTTAAATACATTATAATCTTGGAGATTTACATAGTAATAGTCATCATTACCATTGGAATTTTAAATGGCTGCAGGATTCTTGACACAACAATAGATTGAGCTGAACCAGCCTCCCCTACCACAGAGAGGAGCGGAGAGGCACCACGACACATAAGAGAGTCAGTTATCCCATTCACTACGGCCAAAGCAGCCCTCTGACCAGTCAGTGGATGGGAACATGAATCAAATATTTTGTATCCAAGGGTGTAGTTAGGCAACAGTTTTATGCTTTGGTTTATCTCGTCCACTGCAAGCCTCATAGTCTGTGCCCAGCGAAAAGTCCTTGGACTAAAGCTGCAGCAGATATCAGAAAAACTTAATAGAAAAGATCAATTTCACATTCATTTATTTTAAGTGTTTTTTCTTTTCTGAATTTTTGTCATGTCTTATACATGTTTTTTAAGTTTTCTCAGAGCATGCGTTTGAGAATTCTTCAGTTATTTTTGAGTAAATGTCCTCGTAATTGTCAATGCATTAAGTCTTACAAATTAAATTCTGAAAAGTTTTCACCTCATTTGTAACACCACCAAAACCCTGCACGTAAAACTTCCTAAATAAATCTAATTGCATGTCGAACATGCGTCACAGCAATTCTTTTAATGACGAAAACACATATCCATAAAACATTTTTTTGTAAACATCTAAAAACTCAAACTGAAACCATTAACCTCGACTGTATATTAATATTGAATTACATATTGGGTGACATTAAAATATATTATAGCTTGGGGAATATAAATCAAAATCAATTAATAATAGGAAGGGTTTGACAAAAACATAAACTTCCATTTAACTCACCCATTGCACTTCACCGGCAGTGGTCTGTAGGTACAGTTGATGTCTGGCATTTCTTGGTTGTAGTGAAGGGGAAAAATTCCCCCAATAACAAAATCACCCTTAGCCATAAATGCCGGCTGAAAACTATTTTGAAGCACGCATTCCTTAGCGGCAGACAGGGGTGGAGAGGTGAAGGTGTTTATTTGGACAGACGTGAGGACACAAACTGAATAAAGCCAAAGAATTAAGTCACTGACAATCATATTGTTAGACAACGAGATACTGTCTACACTTGTCTTCCAATCATGCAATTGTATTTGAATTGCACAGCGCTGACACTGTATAATCAAGACAGGCAACCAGGGTGTCTTATTAATTACACACCTGGTTGGGTTCCACCCTATTTACTGAGTTGCAAGGATTTATGGGGATTGATTGATTGGCAAAAATAGAACAAAATTACATCATTCCACAGTGATGCTAGAAATAGAATATACCACAGTATCAACGATGAAGAGGGTCATTTTTGTACACATCTAAATTATATTCAAAGAAAATTGCCTTCTCCCATTTAAAAGTAATATACATCCTACATACATGATGATTAGTTGATTGATTTGTATTATTGTATCCAATTACAGTTATTCTTTTAGTTTCTCACAGGGTGATTAAAATAATTAGCTATTTTTTCAAGTACTTTCTATTTTCACATAAAAGTCCCAAGTGGATTTATATTACCATGCATCTCCTATATATCCAACATGCATGGTAAAGACAAATACCAAGGATAACATAAAAAAGTACAACAGATTTAATTTTAAGATAGTGCTTCTCTATATCTTTTCTTGTCGTTTATAATCCTCTATCTTATAATCTTCTAACTTAACCAAGACTTGAGTTTGGTCCAGTTCAATAATTTTTCACATACAACAGTAAACTTTTGAGTTCTAGCTCACCAGCTTACTCTTTTTCTTTCTAAATATAAATAAATAAATAATAATAATAAGATTCTCTTAGAAAAACTGAGGAAGTAGGCCCTGGCTTGAATTAAATATACCATTATTGATAATGTATTAAATCTGTGAAAGAAGTCACAGTTTTGAGATGAGAGTCAAATCACTGATTTTTTTATCCCGTCTTAAAAAATAAAGAAAATCAAAAATCTCAAGTTCTTAATCATCATATAAAAAGACAAGACAGTGAAGAGAAGATTGAATGTTTCAAACATTAGGTATTTTCCTTACAGTGTTTTACCACTGGTTGTGTTTATGTGTGTTTTAGCTGAATACACAAATACATTTTTATGGAATGTGTTTGTTTTGCTTTAATCTTTAATGACACATTCAGATATAAACAACCAGATTGATTTTGGTGTAGGGTATTTTCATCTCTCCAGAACCAGAGTCGCCAAACAATTAGTCTGCACCTGTAAGAACTCATAGTATGCTATTTTTTTTTATATTTATACTGTAATGCTGAGTTGAGACCGGGATGCAGAGTCACAGTCTTAAACAGGTGTCTGCGCTCCTAGAACAGTCACCCACTGTACCGTCACCCTCTGTAATGTTACTCACTACACTTTCACCTACTGTACTGTCACCCACTACTGTATACTGTCACGCACCATACTGCCACCTACCATACACACTATTGAGACTTTGTCTGTCCCCCGATTGTTTAAAGTTAATTCACGTAAAATTAATTCATTTCAAGTCCAGAGGAAAGCAACTGGACATCAAAATTTAATAAAAATCAAAACCATGACTCCAACAGCTCCAGAGTTCAAGAAAATAAAATGTGGTCCCCTGAATACCAAGATGTATTATATCAGCTGACATTATATCAGATTATCATATAGATGTGTTCTGTTTGATGAAGCTACTCCTCCTAGTCATCTAAATTATCAGATTCCTCGAGTTTCAGGCAGAGGTGGAGGAGTTGCATCATTTTTTTAATACAGTTGAGCCCTAAACTAAAAATGATCTTTAATTCATTTGAAAGTCTATCAAACCCAGTCCAGAAAGTTTTTCAGCCTCTATTATTTGTCATAAATTATTGTCCTCCTCATCAATAAAGTGACTTTCTATCTGAATTTGCCAACTTCTTAACTAGTTTAATTCTTGTGAGGTCATTTTTGTTGATGATTTCAATATTCATGTGGACGACAGTAATGATAGCCTCAGGAGCGCATTTATGTCATTACTAGACCCCATAGGCTTTTGTCAGTGTGTACAGAAATCTACTCACCAGTTTAAGCATACTCTGGACTTCGTGCTGATTTATGGGTTTGAAATTGAAGAGTTACTCATCTTTCCACAAAATCCTATCCTCTCTGACCACTGTCTGATAAATTTTGACATTTGGCTATTGTGTAATTCCCTTCCTGAAAAAAAAGTTTATACTAAAAATTTAACGGATCATATTATTTCTAAATTCATCTAACTATAACCATAAAGACACTGACTCCATCTGGCCTATCTATAAATTCAGGAAAGAAATCCCAAGTATGCTTAATTTAATCCTGCACCTGAACTACACAGTGGGTCATTTTCTTAACTCAGTTAATGTTAGTCCATCTCAAATTGATGAGTTAGTTGACAATACAACAGACTCTCTGCGAAAAACCTTAGATTTAATTGCTGCACCAAAAAATAAGACTATAAAACAGGGGTTGCGAGCTCCCTGGTTTAATGCTCATACACACCAATTAAAGCAGCGTTCCTGAAAACCTGTCCTTATCTGCATTTTATTTCTTTTTCACCTAACTGAGCCTTATACTGAGCCTTCTGAGGGGTGACGAAAGTCTGGTGAGCTATATGCAGGAGATGAACAACTATAATACTGAATGTGGTAATATTCACCAGATCTTGAACAGCATTAAGACTAAAGAAATGATCTTTGACCCAAGAAATGTCCGAGTTCATGATCCAGTTGTTATCGGTAATACGCAGATTGAGCAGGTTGCTTCTTATAAGTACTTAGGGGTCTACATGGACAACCAGCTAAAATGGCATGTTCAGGTGGACCATCTGTGTTCCAAATTGGCTCAAAGACCACACTTTGTCCGTAGACTGAGACTTTTTGGTGTAAGTTCAGGAGTTATGTCTACTTTCTATGATTCAGTCCTTTGAGCATTATTAGATATGGCATAGCCGCCTGGTTTGGAACTCTCTCTGTTCAGCTCAAATCTAAAATATCTAAAATGGTGAAAACGGCAATGAAGGTGATTGGCAGGAAAGACTCTCCTTCTCTCCAGTCTATCTTTGAGAAGTCAGCCCTGAGTTTGGCGAATAGAGTTTTGTCTTATCCTTCTCACATTCTTTTTCCTGAATATAGATAAATAGATAGATGGATGGATGGATAGATAGATAGATAGATACAGAACATACCACAAGACATACACTACACTAACAGACATATGTAGCATTAACAGTCCATATACTAAAAAAATGAAAATGAAAATATAAACAGTATAAAATTAAAATACCAACAGTATAAAATTAAATTAAATCCATTTAACCGCGTGCTGACCTCGCCACCCCCCCCCCCCCTGTAGAGGTGCTGTGTGACAGCAGTCTGTCACTGAAGGTGCTCCTCTACTGGGAGAAGGTGGTCTGCAGGGGGTGGCTGGTGTTGTTCATGATGGCCCTAAATTTAGACATTGTCCTGCTCCCCAGAACTGTCTCCGCAGAGTCCAGGCTCAGCCCGACCACTGAGCATGCTCTGTTGATGAGTCTGTTCAGACGGTTCATATCTCTTTTCCTGGCCCCACCACCCTGTAAGATAAGCTAAAATTTAAATGAAGTATATGTGTGTTTCTAAAATGTCATAATCTACATTTAGAAGTGCTGCACCCGAATGTACTAACAAACACATCCTGTTCCAGTTAATCACCTACTGCAGACAGCTACAACCTTGATGACGATTAGAATGTTCCAACATAGATAACCACAAGTTAACTCCCAACATGTAGAAAAACGTCTTATTGCTCTCGACCTTGTGTGTGATCTAAACTGTTACAACGCCTGCGCGCGTCTTTATCTAACCCTGTTCTATCCATTTTTTAATAAAAGAAAGCAGCCGGGTGGGACAGAGTCAGAGTCTACTTTGAATTGCACCAAGTCAAGTGCATCTCTTCTGTGTCTCTCCCTGCTGCAGCTGGTAAAACTTTAAAACCTCTCTGGGTGCCTTTGTCTGATGACCCTGGTCTAGCTTAGAACAGTTTTTGAGTGAATGTTCGAGATTTAGACCCAACACACCCCAACACACAATGGCGTATGACAGCACACTGGAGACTACGGACTGATAGAACATGAGATGGAGCTTAGGACAGATGTTGAAGGAGGCCAGCCTCCTCAGGAAGTACATCCTACTCTGCCCCTTCTTGTCCAAACAGTCCGAGTTCAGTGACCATCCAGTCTGCTGTCTAGCTGCAGTCCCAGGTACTTATAGTTTCCTACCACCTCCACCACACTGCCTTCGATGATCACTGGCTGTGGAGAGGGGGGTGCCCGCCGGAAATCCAGCACCATCTCCTTCGTCTTGGAGACGTTGAGCTGGAGCTGGTTCTGTTGGCACCACTCCACGAAGTCAGCCACCAATGCCCTGTCCTCCCCTTCATCACCCTCCCGGATACATGCCACAATCGCAGTGTCATCGGAGTACTTCTGTATGTGGCATGTATCCGAGTTTATGAGCTTTTACCTTCAGGTAGACGTTATAGAACAAGGGTTGCAAAAACAACCGTTTTAAATTATCTTTCATTCCAATCTCTAATGCACTTTTAAATGAGAAGAATGTGGTTCAAAACTCTCGTTAGTTTTTCTCATGAACTTTTGGTCCCTCGTATTGTTACGGTGCTTTGCATTTTATTTATATTTACTTATATTTTTATTAGACCTGTGGTCCCGCTTTATTTTATTGTGCACTTTATTACGCACTTTATTTTGTTTTACTGATTTCCTTCGTTGTTGTATTTTTAGTATTGATTGAGGACAGTGATATCCTCTTGGTTGGGCATTTTGTCTCTTTTATGTATACACAATGCTGCTATCTTTGTATTGTCTTGTATGTTTTAAAACGTTGATGCTGACTAAGTGCACCTTGCCCAAGACAAATTTCCCTGTGTGGGATAATAAAGTGTATCTTATCTTATCTTAACTGGTCAAGGCGGATGGTTGCCCAAAAGAGTCTGGGTCCTGCCCGGAGTTTCTTCCTCAACGAGGGGGTTTTTCCCCACCAATGTCGCGTATGCTTGCTCTGGAGGGTTCAGTTGCATTCTTCTGTCTGTTAAAGTGCTTTGAAATGTCTGTTGCCATGATTAAGCCCTATATAAATACAGTAAAACTTGATTGATTGATGGATTGATCAAAATAGACTGCAAGTTAAAGTGGTTGCTTCTCGAGCAACATGAAATATATAATACAGAACAAAACAGACAAATACTAGACCTAAACGAGCAAAAAACGTAAAAAGCTGAACTGTACAGCGAGATAGGTCCCCAGGCAAATCCATCACAATATCATGGGGTGGGTCAATATCCCAATAACAGCCTGGTTCCACCCCAGTGGATCTGAAATACATCACTTCTTGCTATTCATCCACTGGTCCTTGACCTTGACACTCATCTACCCAATCCTAACCTTAAACACCCCCATCCCACCTCTCCTGAGAGTCTTATATTACCCCCTGTGATAGCACAGGGCATAAATAAAGCCCTCTGTGACAGCAGGCTGCGAGTCATAGAGTTCCTCTGCTGGGAGAGGACAGTGTGCAGGGGGTGGCTGATGTTTCCTCGGACTTCTCTCAACTTAAATCTGGTCTTCCTTTCTAGAGCTGTCTCCACAGAGTTCAGGTTCTGACTGTCTGTTGAGGTATTCCATGTCCCTTTCCTTTGTGCCACCACCCCAACATACAATGGCGTAGAACACCACACTGGACAATACTGACTGGTGGAATATTTGAAGGAGCTCAGAGGAGATGTTAAAGAAGGCCAGGAAGTATATCTGATCTGTATAATCAGTCCAGTCTGTTCTCCAGCTGCAGTCTGAGGTACTTAATTTTCTACCACCTCCACTTCCCAATGACCACTGGGGCTGTGGAGAGGGAAGTCAATAACGAAATCCAGCACCATCTCAGCACCTGGGAATGCACGGTGTTAAAGGTGCTTGAGAAATCGAAAAAGAGCAGTGTGTGTGTATGTGTGTGTGTGTGTGTGTGTGTGTGTGTGTGTGTGTGTGTGTGTGTGTGTGTGTGTGTGTGTGTGTGTGTGTATGTGTGTGTGTACGTGTGTGTGCTTGCTGGTCTTCAGCCGGTCCACAAATTGTTCAACATGGAAGAAAAAATCGGGACACCGCTTTGCCAGGGAATTTCTTCTCCTAAAATAAAATGAGGATTGCTAATTGTCTGAAGAATTATGAATTACGGACACGGTAATACATACCGGTATGGAAAGCAGCCCTTTGAGAGTGTTCCTACGACAATTGTAAGAGCATTTCATCTTTTTTATCAGTTCAAACCCACCCCAACAACAGATTTACAATTTACGACATTAATATGTTTATCCCCGGTTTATCAAACTTTATCACCTCCTGTGAAATTACCTTTTTAGGGTCAGTGGCTTGCCTGTTATTGCATGAGCAAACCTCCTGTTCAAGCCATTGTAAATACTAAATCAACCCCCACAAGATACATTGTCTCCTAAAACTTTAAAGCAAAAATTTTTTCATAGGCTAGTTGATAGATGGATACATCAGCTGAGAACGCATCTCATTCCTTCCCCTGTGTTGTCTGTGGAGTAAAGACGTAGCTTGCAAGGGCTCTGGATTTTTGCGTTTCTTTTCATCGTTCAGGTAGCTCATATATATTTAAATATACAGAATAAAAGTATGCATGTTTATTAGTTGATAAAAATATGTTGTTGTTGTTTTTAGAATTTAGGGGGTTTGGTTTTTTGTTACTAGGCTAGATTAAAATAATTTTAGTTATTTTAAATGGATAAAATTTGTTTGAGATACGAGTAGTTAAACTTTCGAGCTCAGTCACCGAACAAATGACACTTTTATCTTAAGACACTGCTGTATTGACCCAAAGTCCCATTATATCCAGATTAACACTGAGATAACAGTGATGCAATTTATGTATTCATTTTCAGTGTTCTCAGTGCTTATAACATGTTAGTAAATATGTGCAATAAAGTTCACCGTCGAAAAGAAAAAAGATGTCATATCAGTCAGTCCATAATTCAGTATCACCTTAAATAGTTAGCATTTTAACAAAATAATTATATCTGGGGATAATTTATTGACTGATTGATTTATTGGACCAATTAAATTGACATTACAATGAACATCAAAATGAACACCAAAATTTAGCTTGCATGCTGGGAATTAGTTTACATGCTAGAAAAATGCGAACAGGTGAGGACAAATGAAGAGATATGCTCAACAGACAAACAAGTAACATTATACTACATTATACAAGCTTCAAAAGAAGAAATGTACTTTATTGATCCCACATGGAGAAACTGTTTATTTCACTCATTTACTGATTAACATGCATTCTATATGTGTTGACAGGCCCTTAGAGACACAAACACACACTAGAGGGCCTGTAAGCATGCCGACTATACAGTGGGACACAGGGTGGCGGGCAGCTTTGACAAGGTGTGCCCCCCAATGAACAGCTTCTGGGAGGGGTGGTACCTTGCCCGCGGGCACCTCGGCAGTGCTTGGGAGGAAACTTTAACAACCATGGAAAAGGTACCATTTCAAAAATGTGTAAAATATTCATTGGAGCATTGTCCTCTTTCACTACATCCATTAACTTCCTCTTTGGTCTCTGGACTGTTGACCCTTAAATACTTAAAATGCTCCACCTTTTTGATCTCTTCTCCCTGTAACCTCACTCTTCCACTTGGGTCCCTCTCATACACGCACATGTACTCTGTCTTACTGCGGCTAACTTTCTTTCCTCTCCTTTCCAGGATAAGCCTCCACCTGTTCCCTGCTCTCACTACAGATCACAATGTCATCCGCAAACATCATAGTCCATGAAGATTCCTGTCTAACCTTGTCTGTCAGCCTGTCCATCACCATAGCGAACAAGAAGGTACTTTCCTGAAAACAGTTCTCAGTATGACTGGGCGAGAGATCCCTTCAATACACCAACTCCAACTGGTGTCAGCTATGCAGAGGAGGACCAGTTAATTGACATGAGATGGAGGTTAACATCCAGGACACTGACTTAATTCTGGCTGAGTGTAGAAAGTCAGTATCCACTCTTAGGGCAGAGGGCTATAGGCATTTTGCTACCTTTTGCAAAATCTTAGCTTTGCGAGACTGGCTTCTCTGCTGTTTCTGCACTGAATACCAAGTACAGGTCCAAGTTAAACATTGAACAGGAGCTGAGAGTTGCAGAATCATGCTTCAAGCCTCGCTTTGAAAGCTGGGCACTGTAAAACGTGCTCATTCCAGTCATTAATCCTGACTTCCTCATTTCGATAACAAAAAGAAAGAATATACAAGCACAAATATTAGATTCATTTTTTTTGGTAGGTGAAAGTATTTTATATATTGTGCTTCTGAGTTATAGTTGCTGAACTGAATTTCAATTTATTATTATTCATTAATTTACTTGATTTTATTTTTCAGTATAAAATGGCCAAAATGTTTAAATTTAAAAAGTTTTTTGTTTTTATTTCAGGCAAAATCTTTTTTCCTGTTTTTTTTTCTTTTGTTTTGTTTTCTTTAAGGATAAAATGTTATGCACAGGTGTACTTCTAACAATTTATAGACAAATTATATTATTTATAGTCGCGGAGGCGACGGGGGGACAATTGTTTTCTTCTTGGGGGTGATAAACACTCTTTGATCACCTAAATTATACACACACACACACACACACACACACACACACACACACACACACACACACACACACACACACACACACACACACACAGTATATGTAAGTTGAAAGGGTTTATGCGGAGTGATTGAGTGAGGAGTGAGCCTCCTTCAACATCTGTCCTAAGCTCCTTCTCATGTTCTATCAGTCCGTAGTCTCCAGTGTGCTGTCATACGCCATTGTGTGTTGGGGTGGGGGGGCCAGGAAAAGAGATATGGACCATCTGAACAGACTCATCCGTAGAGCGGGCTCAGTGGTCGGGCTGAACCTGGACTCTGTGGATACGCTTCTGGAGAGCAGGACCATGTCTAAAGTTAAGGCTATCATGAACAACACCAGCCCCTACACACCACCCCCTACACACCACCTTCTCCCAGCAGAGAAGCACTTTCAGCGGCAGACTGCTGTCACACAGCGCCTCCACAGAGAGGCTGAGGTCCTCCTTCATGCCCCGTGCCATCAGGGGGTACAATGACTCTCCCAGGAGGAGCGGGGTGGAGGTGGCGAGGTCAGCACGGGGTTGAATGGATTTAATTTAATTTTATACTGTTTATATTTTAATTTTATACTGTTTATATTTTAATTTAATACTGTTTATATTTTAGTTATAGATTATTATATAAGTCCTGTTAGTGCTGCATGTGTCTGTTAGTGTAGTGTATGTCTTGTGGTATGTCCTGTCATGTCAGTGTTTCTTTTTCTCCTGGTGTTTAATCCAGTATTTATTTGTGACGTAATGCCTGAGCAGGGGATATGTACAATTTCCTCCGGGATTAATAAAGCATCTATCTATCTATCTATCTATCTATCTATCTATCTATCTATCTATCTATCTATCTATCTATCTATCTATCTATCTATCTGATTGAACGACAAAAATAAAATTACATCATTCCACAGTGATGCTAGAAATAGAATATACCACAGTAGCAACGATGAAGATTTTACATTTTCGTACACACATTAATTATATTAAAAGAAAATTTCCTTCTCCCATTTTAAAGTTATATATATATATATATATATATATATATATATATATATATATATATATATATATCCTACATACAGTATAATTTGTTGATTGGTTAGTGTTATTGTAGTGTTATTGTATCCAATAATAGACATTCTTATAGCTCCTCCTAATAAAATAATGTTGTATTTTTTGAAGTACTTTCTATTTTCACATAAAAGTCCCAAGTGGACTGCTTTCACCATACATCCCCAAAAATTCCTATATGTATATTACAAACAAATACCAAGGACAACACAAAAAGTACAACACACTTAATTCCAATATGCTGGTCCTCCATATCGGGCGGCACAGTGGAGCAGTGGTTAGCGTTGCCGCCTCACAACACGGCGGATTCGGGTTCGAGTCCCACTCTGTGCGGAGTTTGCATGCTCTCCCCGTGTCTGCGTGAGTTCTCTCCGGGCTCTCGGGCTTCCTCCCACCCTCAAAAGCATGTGCTTCAGAGTGATTGGCCGCTCCAAGTTACCCGTAGCAATGAGTGTGTGTGTGCATGGTGTATGTCTTTGTGTGTGGCTCCGCGGTGCACTGGCATCATGCCTGGAGTGTCCCCCGCTGAATGTTTCAAGCATTAGGTAGTTTCCTCACAATGTTTTACCAAACGTTGTGTTCATTTGTGTTTTAGCTGAACACAAGAATAGATTTTTATGGAATTTGTTTTGCTTTAATCTTTATTGACACATTCAGATTAAAACATCCATCCATCCGTCCATCCATTCTCTTCCGCTTATCCGGGGTCGGGTCGCGGGGGCAGCAGCTTAAGTAGGGAAGCCCAGACTTCCCTCTCCCTAGCCACTTCGTCCAGCTCCTCCGGGAGAATCCCAAGGCGTTCCCAGGCCAGCCGGGAGACATAGTCTCTCCAGCATGTCCTGGGTCGTCCCCGGGGCCTCCTCCCGGTAGGACGTGCCCGGAACACCTCACCAGGGAGGCGTCCAGGAGGCATCCTAACCAGATGCCCGAGCCACCTCATCTGGCTCCTCTCGATGCGGAGGAGCAGCGGCTCGACTCTGAGTCCCTCCCGGATGACCGAACTCCTCACCCTATCTCTATGGGAGAGCCCGGACACCCTACGGAGGAAACTCATTTCGGCCGCTTGTATCCAGGATCTCGTTCTTTCGGTCACGACCCATAGCTCGTGACCATAGGTGAGGGCAGGAATGTAGATCGACCGGTAAATCGAGAGCTTTGCCTTTCGGCTCAAGTCCTTCTTCACCACGACGGACCGATACAGAGTCCGCATCACTGCAGACGCTGCACCGATCCGCCTGTCGATCTCCCGTTCCATTGTACCCTCACTCGTGAACGAGACCCCAAGATACTTGAACTCCTCCACTTGGGGCAGGATCTCATCCCCAACCTGGAGAGGGCACTCCACCCTTTTCCGACTGAGGACCATGGTCTCAGATTCGGAGGTGCTGATTCTCATCCCAACTGCTGCACACTCGGCTGCGAACTGTTCCAGTGAGAGTTGGAGATCACGGCTTGATGAAGCCAACAGCACCACGTCGTCTGCAAAAAGCAGAGACGCAATACTGAGGCCACCAAACTGGACACCCTCAACGCCTTGGCTGCGCCTAGAAATTCTGTCCATAAAAGTTATGAACAGAATTGGTGACAAAGGGCAGCCTTGGCGGAGTCCAACCCTCACTGGAAACGAATCCGACTTACTGCCGGCAACGCGGACCAAACTCTGACATTGGTCGTACAGGGACCGAACAGCCCTTATCAAGGGGTCCGGTACCCCATACTCCCGAAGCACCCCCCGCAGAACCCCCTGAGGAACACGGTCGAACGCCTTCTCCAAGTCCACAAAACACATGTAGACTGGTTGGGCGAACTCCCATGCCCCCGCAAGGACCCTGCGGAGGGTGTAGAGCTGGTCCACTGTTCCACGGCCAGGATGAAAACCACACTGCTCCTCCTGAATCCGAGATTCAACTTCCCGACGGACCCTCCTCTCCAGAACCCCTGAATAGACCTTACCAGGGAGGGTGAGGAGTGTGATTTCCCTGTAGTTGGAGCACACCCTCCTGTCCCCCTTCTTAAAAAGGGGGACCACCACCCCAGTCTGCCAATCCAGAGGCACTGTCCCCGAAGTCCACGCGATGTTGCAGAGGCGTGTCAACCAGGACAGCCCCACAACATCCAGAGCCTTTAGGAACTCCGGGCGGATCTCATCCACCCCCGGGGCCCTGCCACCAAGGAGCTTTTTAACTACCTCGGTGACCTCAACCCCAGAGATAGGAGAGCCCGCCTCAGAGAACCCAGACTCTGCTTCCTCATGGGAAGGCGTGTCTGCGGGATTGAGGAGGTCTTCGAAGTATTCTCCCCACCGAGTCACAACGTCCCGAGTTGAGGTCAGCAGCTCCCCATCCCCACTATATACAGTGTGGATGCTGCACTGCTTCCCCCTCCCGAGACGCCTGATGGTGGACCAGAATTTCTTCGAAGCCGTCTTGAAGTCGTCCTCCAAGGCCTCACCGAACTCCTCCCACGCCCGGGTTTTTGCCTCAGCAACCACCAAAGCCGCATTCCGCTTGGCCTGCCGGTACCTATCAGCTGCTTCAGGAGTCCCACAGGCCAAAAAGGCCCGATAGGACTCCTTCTTCAGCTTGACGGCATCCCTTACCGCTGATGTCCACCAACGGGTTCTGGGGTTGCCGCCACGACAGGCACCGACCACCTTACGGCCGCAGCTGCGGTTGGCCGCCTCGACAATGGAGGCGCGGAACATGGTCCACTCAGACTCAATGTCCCCCGCCTCCCCCGGAACGTGAGTGAAGTTCTGCCGGAGATGGGAGTTGAAACTCCTTCTGACAGGGGATTCCGCCAGGCGTTCCCAGCAGACCCTCACAATACGTTTGGGTCTGCCAGGTCGGACCGGCATCTTCCCCCACCATCGGAGCCAACACACCACCAGGTGGTGATCGGTTGACAGCTCCGCCCCTCTCTTCACCCGAGTGTCCAAGACATGCGGCCGCAAGTCCGATGACACGACCACAAAGTCGATCATCGAACTGCTGCCTAGGGTGTCCTGGTGCCAAGTGCACATATGGACACCCTTATGTCTGAACATGGTGTTCGTTATGGACAGTCCGTGACAAGCACAGAAGTCCAATAACTGAACACCACTCGGGTTCTGATCGGGGGGGGCGTTCCTCCCAATCACACCCTTCCAGGTCTCACTGTCATTGCCCACATGAGCATTAAAGTCCCCCAGCAGAACGATGGAGTCCCCAGTGGGAGCGCTCTCCAGCACCCCCTCCAAGGACTCCAAAAAGGGTGGGTACTCTGAACTGCTGTTTGGTGCATACGCACAAACAACAGTCAGGACCCGGCCCCCCACCCGAAGGCAGAGGGAGGCTACCCTCTCGTCCACGGGGGTGAACCCCAATGTATAGGCGCCAAGCCGGGGGGCTATAAGTATACCCACACCTGCTCGGCGTCTCTCACCATGGGCAACTCCAGAGTGGAAGAGAGTCCAACCCCTCTGGAGAGGACTGGTACCAGAGCCCAAGCTGTGTGTGGAGGTGAGCCCGACTATATCTAGTCGGAACTTCTCAACCTCACACACCAGCTCAGGCTCCTTCCCTGCCAGAGAGGTGACATTCCACGTCCCAAGAACCAGCTTCTGTAGCCGGGGATCGGATCGCCAAGGTCCCTGCCTTCGGCCACCGCCCAGCTCACAATGCACCCGACCCCTATGGCACCTCCCACAGGTGGTGAGCCCATGGGAAGAGGGACCCAAGTTGTCCTTTCGGGCTGCGCCCGACCGGGCCCCATGGGTGCAGGCCCGGCCACCAGGCGCTCGCCTTCGAGCCCCACCTCCAGGCCTGGCTCCAGAGGGGGGCCCCGGTGACCCACATCCGGGCAAGGGAAAATGTGTGTCAATGTTTTTCATCATCATATGGGGTCTTTGAGCAGTACTTTGTCTGGTCCCTCACCTAGGACCTGTTTGCCATGGGTGACCCTACCAGGGGCAGAAAGCCCCAGACAACTTAGCTCCTAGGATCATTGGGACACACAAACCCCTCCACCATGATAAGGTGACCACTCAAGGAAGGGCAGATTAAAACAACCAGATTGATTTTGGTGTAGAAAATTTTAAGCCATGGTCTCCAGAACCAGAGTCACCAAGCAAATACTCTGCACATGTAGGAACTGATGGTATGCTCCTTTTTTTTTATATTTATGCTGTAATGATCAGAATATGCTGCATATTAGAGTGGTTGCTTCTCAGTCAACATTGAGGTAATGACTGTTGGGGCATGTTTTGTAGACAGTGGGTTGGTGGCAATGTTGAGACATCTACATTTCTTGTATACATTATTCCAATTTGTTTAGGGATTAATGAAGTATATTTCATTGATTTGATCTGAATTTCTGAAGAGTAATTAATTAATTTCAGACAGATTCGTCAAATAATTATTTTGCTCCTCTAAGACCTGTATGTATTCTTATGTTACAACTGCAGTATAGTAGATGTCTGTCTGTTTGTTTACTAATGTTTATTCAAAATATGCCAATTCTGTAAAGTCTCCCAATTTTCACTAAACAATTGCTTTGTACATAAAATAGATGCGAAATTGACAAAGCAAAAATAAAGCGCAGAAAATAAAATAAATAACAAACTTGAAAATGAGCACAAAGAACTATTACTGTTAGCTCCCACTCCTTTATTTTTTAAAGTTACCTGCATTATTGTTTCAAAAATATTTCATTCACTGATATGATAATACAAAAGAATAAAAATTGAAACACAATCTTTCAAAGAACAAATTGCCTTAATAAGACCATCAGAAGAAGCTATCACTTCCAACCAAATATTATAATACATATCTTCTATTGTATTAACTCTCACCAATGTTTTTGCTGAGCAAAACTTTTTTAGCCCCGAACCTTGTAAAAAAATCAGAAGATAATAGTGGGTCAGTTTCCATGATTGAGTAGTTGTTATGGGGTTCAAACTACCATGAGGTTGTCATTTTGAACTCTTTCACAGTTTTCCCCATGATATGTGTCTTTGTATTGTTTTCTGGCTTGACCAATATTACATAACACTTCTGGGCAAAAATGCTAAGCAGCAATCCAAATGCTGAGGACAAAATTGCAAAGATTTCTGCTGCTACAGTGAATTTTCCAGGAGAGCTAATATACGCAGGGATAAAGGTTATCCAGACAGCACAGAATATGAACATGCTGAATGTAATGCATTTGGCATCATTAAAGTTATCTGGCAACTTTCTTGCAAGAAATGCCAAGATCAAACATATTACTGCAAGGATCCCTATATAACACAGTACTGCATAAAAAGCAGCATCAGACCCAGTGTTACATTCTAAAACAATCTTCTTATTGCTGTATTTGAAAACCATATCAGGGAAAGGTGGTTTCAACTTCAGCCATAGCACACATATTATTACCTGAATCAAAGTACAAGACAAAACTATAATCCTTTGTTGTGCAGGACCAAACTTCCTTACAAATTTGTTCCGAGGAAATGTGGCTTTGAATGCTGTAACAACAACAATAGTTTTTCCCAATACACAAGAAATACAAAGTGCAAATGTCACACCAAAAGCGGTGTGACGCAGCATGCATGTCCAAATTGTGGGTCTGCCAAGAAAAGTAAACGGACAGAGAAAACACAAAAAAAGAGAAAATAGTAAGTAAGAGCTCAGCTCAGAATTGCTGGCCTTTACAACAGGAGTTTCTTTGTAGTGGATAAATAGCATCATTGCAGTGAGTGACAAGGAGGCCCCAAACAGGGATACAACTGTGATAACTATTCCCATGGGCTCATTATAACTCAGGAATTCAATTTTCTTAGGAATGCATTCAGTTTTCCTCTCATTGGACCAGTATTCCAGCAGACAGGGTGTGCAGTCTGCAGATCCTGCAAATCATAAACACAAAAAATAAATTTTGAGTCTGGAGCTTTTACATCCCACTTCAAAGCGATGATGTAATGTACTTGTCAGTGTTTGTGTGTTTGTTTGTGTGTTCGTTCATCCGTTTGTATGTCCACCAAATACCTTCGCAACCGTTGGAGGTAGAAAGATGAAACAAAAAGCACATTACTCAGGCGGCAAAGAGGATAAAAATTAGATGATAACCTTGACCTTGAGAAAACTAGGTCAAGGTCAAATGTATTTCGTATACTCAGGGACCGGATAAGATAGAAAGACGAGGGAGAAGGCGAGTGTGAGTAAGACCATAGATCAAAGCTAGTGCTTTGATCAATGACAGTAGGTCAGAGAACTAGCTTTGATCTTTGACCTATGCAAGTAGGTCAGGGTAAAATTTTGAATTCAGGGGTGTCGCGGTATGTTGCAGTCTGTGACTGTATTGGTTCTAGTTATTTATATAAAAATTTTATACAGGTAATATAATAAACAAAAAATGTAAATAAATGACATTCTATATGGAGCATTGTAAGTAAACATACTTTAAATATGAAAAAGTAATTTAAAAAATTGACATCTAATTGGGTATGTTTGTGTAGGTTTACTTTTGTGTCTGTGCTTTTGATACCTGTTGAGTTGGCTACAGTCCCATCAGTACAGACAATACAATCAAAACAGCATGTTGGTTTCCCCTTAACTTGAGCTTTTCTGGTTCCTACTGGACAAGCATTAGAACACACTGATGCGGGGGCCTGAGAAAACACATTTGATGAAGAGTTAAGCTGTCACAGAATGTGAGCTTTAAACTATATAATAATGTAAAAAACAAGTCTTCCTGGTTACCTGTTTACCTATCCTCCATACAATTTCTCCTTCCTGGATGCTGAGCTTATAATCACCCACATCATCAGAGACAAACTGACCAAGTGTGACGTGTTGCACCTGCCCATTTACCAGTTGCCAATTGATGACAGCATAAGAAGCAGGGGGGTCACCATTGACATCAAAAAAAACTTTATCTCTGAATTGATTTGTAAAATTCACCCTTCTTAGATGATCAGTGACCTGAAAAGTGGAACAGATTATTTTTTATTATTTGCTTCACATGTACATGATAACTTCTGTAAAGATATATTCACTGTAGCTTTGCAGACAGTTGGAGATTATCTGCACTTCATCTCACCTCTCTCGGCTGAATTTGTGATAAATTCAAACATGGGCTCACATCTTTTTCTCCAGCTTGTTGACAGAATACAAGTTGATGGAGGGCGTGTGCAATGGCATAAACTGCTTTATATACACTATAAGACACTCTGAGCTCAGTAACATTGAAGAACACATGTTGGGAATTCTTTAGAGTTTCATTGCCAGTGCATGTTTCATTTGTTGCCTCAACATGGGTCTCTTTCTTAGGTAAAACTGGTCGACAGCCAGCCATAATCTCCCAGAAATCTTTCACAAAGGCTGCGTTTGGATCAGTATATGGGCTAATGCCTGTCAGAAATGGCTTGAGATTTGGAATAGCCATGCTTTGCATGACAAATCCTAATGCTCCACCAAAAGCTTGATAGATTTCAGGTGTGGATGGTCGGGCTGCTGTTATCCAGGCCTCACTGGCAATCCACTGGATTCCTGTAATATTCTGTTTCACAATCTCTAGCATCAAAGGGTAAAAGTCACCTTCTGGAGCAAAAGCAAGGATTACTTTGACAGTTGACTTTTTGATCATGTTCACAACATCCAGTATTTTATCCATAGAGTATGTGCGTAGAACTGTCCCAACAAATGCCACACAAACACCAAGCTTTTTAACCTCTTCAGTAAAAGCCAACATCCCATTTCGTCCATAGTCATTGTCTGACTGTATGGCACCAATCCACTGCCAGCCAAAATGACTGACTAGTGCTGCCAAAGCTTTAGCCTGAAAGTAGTCACTTGGAATTGTTCGAAAAAATGTTGGATATTTATTTTTGTCACTGAGGCAGGCACATGTTGAGAAGTAACTTACCTTGAAGAATTAAAGCAAAACCAGTCTGATTCCATTTGTATCAATCACAGAAAATATCAAATAACAATTTAACAATGAAAAATCTTTACTTATGAGAAAATCAAATCAATATCCTTACTATTGGAAGTTGAATTGGGCCAAGAGCTTCAGCCACAGCCAAAGACTGTGATGATCCTGACTCTGCTATGAGGGCTGATATTGGGGGAGGGCAAGTTACCTCTGTTTCCTCTGGTCCACTTGCAAGGCTTAACGCAGCGCGTAAAGTTTTTTTCGGAGAAGCACAAGAATTAAGAATCCTATACCCAAGTGATACTTTTGGAAGGAGTATGGGATCTTTATTAATTTCCTCAACTGCAAATATCATCACTTGGGTCCATCGGAAAGCTCGCAGGTCAAATCTAAAAAAAATGTTTTATATTGAACGAAATAGTTTGAAACATTACGAAGTTGCAGCTGAGCAATTCAAATTGAGTTGCATATTTGAAAGAAAATTATAGACTAGGTTATCTGAAATAGAAAAAAATAGGGATTCAAACTTACCCTGCACAATTTATTCCGAGTGGCTTAGTCTCAAATCCAGATGTACTGCTTATTTCTTTGTTGAAAATAGGGAAGATTCCTCCGATCATTATGTCTCCCCGTTTGAACAAGCTTGGCATGTCAAACCTACCAAACATTTTACAACCAGAAACTGTGTTCAGGTTCAGAACAAGCACATATGTGATCAAGCACATCTGCAGCATATGCATGTTTGCTATGCTTTTGCTTTTTTAATATAGTGAGGAACTGCTCCTGTGACAACTACATCAGATACATGTAGCTTTGCTCACTTGATAAAGGGTCTATTTATTTCCCACAGGGCAAAAAAAATATTATATGACTGGGAGGAGTATAGGAGGAAAAGATGGTTCAGCAATTATACATAGTCTAGTGCAGGGGTGTCAAATTAATTTTCACTAAATCAGCATAATGGCTGTCCTCAAAAACCAAGATGTAAGTTACAGATGTAACAAAATGTAACTCAATGTAATGTAAAATAAATGTAACTACTCCTTAATATTAAATAATGCTGAATTCATTAATTATTCAAGTAACAAACATTACAGTTGCACAGAAAAATATTTTGTTGTTTTTTTTGTTTGTCTGTTATAACATAAATCCTTTTATTTTGTCAGGTTATGAAATCCACAGAACTCCGTCAATCAAGGATCAAACTATCCAAGTGAATCTAGACAAATGCCATCAAACACAAGTCAGGAGATTAACTTCAAAAGTTTTTTGTCAGTGTTAAAAAATGTGCTTAATCACTGCATTGGGAGAAATGTAGTTTTTGGTCAAAGCTTTCGTGGGCCACATATAATGATGTGTACCTACGGTATATGTATGATGTATAATTTGGACCTCGGACTTGAGTTTGACACACATGGTTTAGTGCATACTCTGATATCTCCCCACCTATATATCTGAATAAGCTCACTTGAAAAATTCTCACGCTGTCACCAACTCCACCCACTACCTGTCAATTAAGCGCCCAACCAATTACGGCACCCAACCAATCACGGTGCATCTGCCAGAAGGAATCACATGAATAATATGGCGTAAGCCATCTGCTATGTTAGAAGAAATAGCTAATTATACATGGATTTCCAGTTAACATAATTTTAGAGTGTCATACAGTGGGGAAGAAAAGTATTTAGTCAGCCACCAATAGTCCAAGTTCTCCCACTTAAAAGGAGGAGAGAGGCCTGTAATTGTCATCATAGGTATACCTCAACTATGAGAGACAGAATGAGGGGAAAAAATCCAGAATATCTCATTGTCTGATTTTTAATTAATTCATTTGCAACTTATGATGGAAAATAAGTATTTGGTCACCTACAAACAGCACAGATGTCTGGCTCTCACAGAGCTGTCACTTCTTTAAGAGGCTCCTCTGTCCTCCACTCGTTACCTGTTTAATGGCACCTGTTTGACCTCATTAGCAGTATAAAATACATCTGTCCACAACCTCAAACAGTCACACTTCAAACTCCACTATGGCCAAGACTAGTCAAAGGACACCAGAAACAAAATTGTAGACCTGTACCAGGCTGGGAAGACTGAATCTGCAATAGGAAATCAGCTTGGTGTAAAGAAATCAACTATGGGAGCAATTATTAGAAAATGGAAGACATACAAGACCACTGAGAAAACATCCCAGAACCACACGGGGGGAGCTAGTGAAAGACCTGCAGAGAGCTGGGACCAAAGTAACAAAGGCTACTATCAGCAACACACTGCGTCCCCAGGGACTCAAATCCTGCAAGGCCAGACGTGTCCCCCTGCTTAAGGCAGTACACGTCCGGGCCGGTCTGAAGTTTGCTAGAGAGCACTTGGATGATCCAGAAGAGGACTGGGAGAATGTCCTATGGTCAGATGAAACCAAAATAGAACTTTTTGGTAGAAACTCAACTTCTCATGTTTGGAGGAGAAAGAATACTGAACTGCATCCAAGGAACACCATACCTACTGTGAAGCATAGGGGTGGAAACATCATGCGTTGGGGCTGTTTTTCTGCAAAGGGACCAGGACGACTTATCCGTGTGAAGGAAAGAATGAATGAGGCCATGTATCTTGAGATTTTGAGTGAAAACCTCCTTCTATCAGCAAGGGCATTGAAGATGAAACGTGGCTGGGTCTTTCAGCATGACAATGATCCCAAACACACTGCCCGGGCAACAAAGGATTGGCTTCGTAAGAAGCATTTCAAGGTCCTGGAGTGGCCTAGCCAGTCTCAAGATCTCAACCCCATAGAAAATCTTTGGAGGGAGTTGAAAGTCTGTGTTGCCCAACGACAGCCCCGAAACATCACTGCTCTAGAGGAGATCTGCATGGAGGAATGGGCCAAAATACCAGCAAAAGTGTGTGAAAATCTTATGAAGACTTACAGAAAACATTTGACCTCTGTCATTGCCAACACAGAGTATATAACAAAGTATTGAGACAAACTTTTGTTATTGACCAAACACTTATTTTAAACCATAATTTCAAAATAAATTCTTTAAAAATCAGAAAATGTGATTTTCTGGATTTTTTTTTTCTCATTCTGTCTTTCATAGTTGAGGTACACCTATGATAACAATTACAGGCCTCTCTCCTCTTTTTAAGTGGGAGAACTTGCACAATTTCAGGCTGACTAAATACTTTTTTTTGTCACTGTAACTGTTCCAACAATTTTCATGTTTTCGAGCAGAGTCCAAACAATAGGAACGACACAGAAAACAGCAACAGATTCTGAGTGAAACTAGCTGGCCAGCACGAACAGTCTGTCCAGCTATGGTTTCCGTTTGAAATGGGACAATCGATTTAGTATCCAAAATGCTACTCGGTCATCCGACAAAAACGGTGTTTAAGTAACTACATACAGTCGAAGAAGGAGAGGAGGAAAGTGCGTTCGCACGAAGAAAGAGAAGAGGAACACCAAGACTATAGGACTGAGAGTAGGGACGTTGAATGTTGGAACTATGACAGGAAAAGGTAGAGAGTTGGTTGACATGATGCAGAGGAGGAAGGTAGACATACTGTGTATCCAGGAGACCAGGTGGAAAGGTAGCAAGGCTAGAAGTTTAGGAGCAGGGTTCAAGTTGTTCTATCATGGTGTAGATGGGAAGAGAAATGGAGTAGGAGTTATCTTGAAGGAGGAGTTTGTTAGGAATGTCCTGGAGGTAAAAACAGTATCAGATAGAGTGATGAGCCTGAAGCTAGAAATAGAAGGTGTGATGTTCAATGTTGTTAGCGGGTATGCTCCACAGGTAGGATGTGAGCTGGAGGAGAAGGAGAAATTCTGGTCGGACCTTGATGAAGTGATGCAGAGCATGCCTAGAAGTGAGAGAGTTGTCATTGGAGCAGACTTCAATGGACATGTTGGTGCAGGAAACAGAGGTGATGAGGAGGTGATGGGCAGGTTTGGTATCCAGGAGAGGAACGCAGAAGGACAGATGGTAGATGACTTTGCAAAAAGGATGGAAATGGCTGTAGTGAATACTTTCTTCCAGAAGAGGCAGGAACATAGAGTGACCTATAAGAGTGGCGGTAGGAGCACACAGGTAGACTACATCTTGTGTAGACGGTGTAACCTGAAAGAGATCAGTGACTGCAAAGTAGTGGTAGGTGAGAGTGTAGCCAAACAGCATAGGATGGTGGTGTGTAGGATGACTCTGGTGGTGAGGAAGATGAAGAGGGCAAAGGCAGAGCAGAAGACAAAATGGTGGAAGCTGAAAAAGGAAGAATGTTGCATGACTTTTAGGAAGGAGTTAAGACAGGCTCTGGGTGGTCAGGAGGTGCTTCCAGATGACTGGACAGCTACAGCTAATGTGATCAGGGAGACAGGTAGGAGAGTACTTGGTGTGTCATCTGGAAGGAAAGTAGATAAGGAGACTTGGTGGTGGAATGAGGAGGTACAGGAGTGTATACAGAGAAAGAGGTTAGCCAAGAGGAAGTGGGACACTGAGAGGACTGAGGAGAGTAGACAGGAGTACAGGGAGATGCAGCGTAAGGTGAAGGTAGAGGTAGCAAAGGCCAAACAAGAAGCTTATGATGACTTGTATGCTAGGTTGGACAGTAAGGAGGGAGAGACTGATCTATACCGGTTGGCAAGAGAGAGAGATAGAGATGGGAAGGACGTGCAGCAGGTTAGAGTGATTAAGGATAGGGATGGAAGTCTATTGACAGGTGCCAGTAGTGTGATGGGAAGATGGAAAGAGTACTTTCAAGAGTTGATGAACGTGGAAAATGAGAGGGAACAAAGACTAGAAGAGGTGACTGTTGTGGACCAGGATGTAGCAAAGATTAGTCAGGATGAAGTGAGGAGGGCATTGAAGAGGATGAAGAGTGGAAAGGCAGTCGGTCCTGATGATATACCTGTAAAGGTATGGAAGTGTCTAGGAGAGGTGGCAGTAGAGTTTCTGACTGGGTTGTTCAACAGGATCTTAGATAGTGAGAAGATGCCTGAGGAATGGAGGAGAAGTGTGCTGGTGCCCATTTTTAAGAACAAGGGAGATGTGCAGAGTTGTGGCAACTACAGAGGAATAAAGCTGATGAGCCATACAATGAAGTTATGGGAGAGAGTAGTGGAAGCTAGACTAAGGGCAGAAGTGAACATTTGTGAGCAGCAGTATGGTTTCATGCCAAAAAAGAGTACTACAGATGCAGTATTTGCTTTGAGGATGTTGATAGAGAAGTACAGAGAAGGCCAGAGGGAGCTGCATTGTGTTTTTGTAGATCTGGAGAAAGCTTATGACAGGGTGCCCAGAGAGGAACTGTGGTATTGTATGAGGAAGTCTGCAGTGGCAGAGAAGTATGTTAGAACGGTGCAGGACATGTATATAGACTGTAAGACAGTGGTGAGGTGTGCTGTAGGTGTGACAGAGGAGTTCAAGGTGGAGGTGGGACTGCATCAGGGATCAGCTCTGAGCCCCTTCTTGTTTGCCATGGTGATGGACAGGATGACAGACGAGGTTAGACAGGAATCTCCATGGACTATGATGTTTGCAGATGACATTGTGATCTGTAGTGAGAGCAGGGAACAGGTGGAGGAGAAGCTAGAGAAGTGGAGGTTTGTCCTGGAAAGGAGAGGAATGAAGGTTAGCCGCAGTAAGACAGAGTACATGTGTGTGAATGAGAGGGACCCAAGTGGAATAGTGAGGTTAGAGGGAGAAGAGATCAAGAAGGTGGAGGATTTTAAGTACTTAGGCTCAACAGTCCAGAGCAATGGAGAGTGTGGAAAAGAGGTGAAGAAGCGTGTCCAGGCAGGATGGAACGGGTGGAGGAAAGTGTCAGGTGTGATGTGTGATAGAAGAGTTTCAGCTAAAATGAAGGGAAAGGTGTACAAAACTGTGGTGAGACCAGCGATGTTGTTTGGTCTAGAGACAGTGTCATTGAAGAAAAGACAGGAGACAGAGCTAGAGGTAGCAGAGATGAAGATGCTGAGGTTCTCTCTGGGAGTGACCAGGAAGGATGGGATCAGGAATGAGTACATCAGAGGGACAGCACATGTTAGAGGTCTTGGAGATAAAGTCAGAGAGGCCAGACTGAGATGGTTTGGACATGTCCAGAGGAGAGATAGTGAATATATTGGTAGAAGGATGCTGAGTTTTGAACTGCCAGGCAGGAGGCCTAGAGGAAGACCAAAGAGGAGGTTTATGGATGTAGTGAAAGAGGACATGAAGGTAGTTGGTGTGAGAGAAGAGGATGCAGAAAACAGGGTTAGATGGAGGAAATTGATTCGCTGTGGCGACCCCTGAAGGGAAAAGCCGAAAGGAAAAGAAGAAGTAACTACATACAGTTCTGTTCATGTAGTCAGCTAACAGAACTATCAATTCTCTAAAATTTATTTTCCAGTTGGTCTTTTGAAAGGTGCCTTTTCCTTTAACTTCAGCTCCTTTCACAATCTCATGATTAGTTATCTTTCTTTCTCCCATTAGCCTGCTAGCATTCATGTACGGCTTCACAATACCCGCACAGCACAATCCATGATTTGCCAACACAAAGTCGCTACATCACCACATTGATTTTGACTACATTGGTGCGCTTGTTTTATAATACCAATACATTTGTTTTCACAATTTGGTATGAAGTCTGATATTATTGTTCATTCATTCATTATCTTACCCGCTTCATCCGCTTGCGCGGGTCACGGAGCCTCTTCCAGCTTGTCTGAGGGTGTGAGGTTGGGAAACTCCGGGCACGACGCCAGTGCACCGCGGAGCTATACACAGACATATAAACACTCACACACACACTCACTCCTACAGGTAATTTGTGACCGGCCAGTTAACCACACATTTTTTGGAGGTGGGAGGAAGCCGGACAACAACAATGTATTGGTTAGGTACACTGATTATCTTCGCATGAATAGCTTTGGATAGTTTTAAATGTACATGTTACGCAGTTGCAGCATCACAAGTTGTGATAATTAATAAAGTAAATAATGTTGCATTCTGGTTTGATCTTATTTTGCCGTATGGACTTTTTTTGTTGGATAACTAATACATGATTTTTCATGTTGTTTATTTTAAATAACTTATCATAAAGCACATGAAATAAATACATTATTTAAAATATTTATATTATTCAAATAAGAGGATTAAAATGAATAAATAAAACAAAATAAAATAAGGACAGACTAAGGGCAGAAGTGAACATTTGTGAGCAGCAGTATGGTTTCATGCAAAAAAAGAGTACTACAGATGCAGTATTTGCTTTGAGGATGTTGATAGAGAAGTACAGAGAAGGCCAAACGGAGCTGCATTGCTACAGGGACCTGTACACACTATCATGTATGCATGTGTTTTAAGTATTTTCTAACTAGATTGTGCTCTTAACTTCCCTTCTGGGATCAGATCAGTATATAAGATTAAAAAAATAATAATAATAATTACACATATTCAAAGTCATAAATAAACACTACAGCACACCTTACCAAGTCACTGAACCGTGAGGATCTGATTTCATGTTAATTAAAAAATGAATGGTTGTTTATGCATGTGAGGAGTTAACCAGGAACTTTGCCTCAGGCTCTCTGTACTCACAAACACTCTAAATCCCTCCAGAGTTAAGTGCATTTCCAATACGCTCCAATGTCTCTCCCCTCTCTCACTTCTGGGTTATTGCATATCCATAAGTTCTTTCAAAGGAGTGTGAGGCCTTCCTCAAAACTATGATCCCTAACCTCTGACACATTTCATTGCGTCACCAAACTTAACTGACTGTACTTTAAATGATTAGATCGAAATGCCATGAAACTAGATTTTCAGTGGTTTAGTTTTTAAAGAGAAATGGGGAACTTTTTTTTTTTAAATTTTATGACATGCAATAAAACGAACAGACATAATTAATTTACTGTTGATGCAATGTCAGGTCAATTCAAAAATTAGTTACTTAGTTTAACCTCCTGTTGAATAAAAGAAGCACAAAACTATGAAAAATGTAATGTTGTGCTGTGAAACACCAAAGAATGCGTAAGGTTTGAGTTTTGGGGGGGATGGGGGGGATAGTCCCCACTCTGGTTTATACAGCTCTATCTTTGCTAAATGGATTTTATTTTCAGGGGGTGTAGAGGCTAAGTCAAGGTGCCACTGAGGTTTTGCACCATACTTCAGTGAATGATGCGCTGATGCACTTCCTTGTAATCTAAGACGTCACTTTATGCTTGATTACTTTCTGCTTGATTACGTTTTATTTTCATTCTCAGTTAACTCGACCGATAGTTAACATCAAGTAGCAAAATAGTTCAGCGTTCAAAAAACTGTTAATGCTTCTGGGCAGAAACCTGAACCGGCCAACACTAGTTCCTACTTCAGCACCAGTGATCCCCAAGAAACTCAATACATCATTTTGCTACTGCAGGGGGACAAACCCATCAATAATTAAAAAAACAAAAATGAAATAAGAGGCAGTTTGTGACAGAATTCTCTTACTCTGGTGGCGATAACTTTCAACCTGACCCGAATTGCTGGCAGCCTTGATTTTTGAGAATGTTCTAGTACATATAAATACATCGTGCATTCATTCCCTGCTCATAAGTTTGCAGACTGTGTGCCAACTGCAGGGCCATCACACTCCTCACCCTCCCTGGGAAAGTTTTCTCCAAGGTGCTGGAAAGGAGGGTCCAGCCGATTGTCGAACCTCAGATTGAAGAAGAACAATGTGGATTCCATCCTGGTCATGGAACAGAGCAGCTCTGTACACTTACAGGGATCTTGGAGGGGTCTTGGGATTATGCCCATCCAGTCTACATGTGTTTTGTGGACTTGGAGAAGGTATATGATCAGGTTCCCAGAGACATATTGTTGGAGGTACAGTACTGCGGGACTATGGGGTGAGGTGGTCTTTCCTCAGAGCCATCCAATCCTTATATGTCCAAAGTGAGACTTGTGTTCAAGTT
The DNA here is from genome assembly GCF_040054535.1 of Antennarius striatus. Lineage (NCBI taxonomy): Eukaryota > Metazoa > Chordata > Actinopteri > Lophiiformes > Antennariidae > Antennarius > Antennarius striatus. The sequence goes on along the minus strand of NC_090781.1, from coordinate 9,458,843 downwards.
CTCGACAGTAAACTGAACTTGTTCCATGTGGCTGTTGGCCGTCACCATGGCTGTGCTTTGTCATCACTTCTGTTTGTGATTTTCATGGACAGGATATCGAGGCGTAGTCGTGGGTTTACATTTTGGACCTATGGTCATGAGCGATGAGTCATGACTGAAAGAACAAGATCGCGGATACAAGCGGCCAAAATAGGTTTTCTCAGGTGGGTAGCTGGTGTCTCCCTTAGAGATAGGGTTAGCAACACTGCTATTTGTGAGAGGCTCAAAGTAGAGTTGCTGTTTCTTTACGTGGAGTCAGTTGAGGTGGTTTGGGCATCTGATGCAGATGCCTCCAGGGCGCCTCTCGAGGGAGGTGTTCCTGGCACGTCCAGCTGGGAGGAGACTTCGGGGCAGACCTGGGACCAGGTGGTGGGATTATTCCTCAACGCTGCCTTGGGATCCCCCAGTCAGAGCTGGTTGATGTGGCCGGGGAAAGGAAAGGTTGGGGTACCTTGTTGGAAGTTTGTAGAGATGTAAAGCATGTTCAGATACATACTTAGTGTGAGTACCCTAACATGCCATGTAAGTGCAACAAAATACAACGTATAATAAAGAGATTTGTGTGTTGTTTTGATGGCAGCTGTTGTTCTGAGGGAACAATAGGTAATAAACCTGGTTGGTGTTCAGTTAAAATGTTCTTATTTTATATAATTCACAATGAAGACAAGAAGAATGAACCTCGTCATCTTTTCAGTTTTTTTCAGACTCAGTGGACTTCACACATCAACTACAGTATGTGTGTGTGTGTGTGTGTGTGTGTGTGTGTGTGTGTGTGTGTGTGTGTGTGTGTGTGTGTGTGTGTGTGTGTGTGTGTGTGTGTGTGTGTGTGTGTGAAAGAGAGAGAGATAGGGGTGAAATGTGTCTCACAGTTCCAAAGAAAGAAATAGTCCTGGTTGCTGGGTCAAATTGACCTACACATTAACGTTGTTTTATAAACATGCAGGGGTTGGTTTCAAACATGTGAAATAAACCAGTGGTCCCCAACACCCGGGCCATGGACTGGTACCAATCCATGGGTCATTTGGTACCATGCCACACAGAAAGAAAAAATAATGTACATTAATTCTGTTTTATTCATGTTTGAGTCTGAAAGATGTTTTATTTTGAAATATTACCTGATTCTCTGTTATATCCGTCTGTCAGTGGTCCCCAACCACTGGGTCGCGACCCGGTATCGGACAGCACAGAAAATTAGATTTTGTTTCATTGATTACCAGTCTACAGATTATTTTGAAAAGTGACGTCTGTTCGGAATTACGCACAGACTAATGCATGCGTCTGTCCTGCTTGACAGGTCTCGGGCACGTGACAGGTTAGCAGCTGCTACCCCTAAATTAAGCGTCCACAACTGCGCCAGTGTTCTGGATTAAAGTAAAGGCAGATCATCCTGAGATGTATTAAAAAACCCTGCTTCCATTTTCCAACCTCCTTTCTTTGCGAAGCAGGATTTTCTGTGGTGACCATAAAGAAAACCAAACTGCGGAGTATACCGGATGTCTAGAACACACTTTAAGTGTCATTGTCTCCCGTTACCCCTAGATCAGCGGTCCCCAACCACTAATTCTCAATAATTCTTATTAATGTAATTATTATGATTTGATTGTTCAACCTTTTGTATAGAAATGATCAGTATTTCTCCTATGTTGAATGCACTGATTGTAAGTCGCTATATTTCAAAATAAAGCTCATTAGTGCAGACAGTTGAATCGAGTTTTTAATATAATTATTTCTTACAACTATTTCATTTACAGAGATGTTATCAATTCATGAAAAAAAGGTTGTTTATTGTCTGTTAATGTCTGCATTTTACATAAAACCACTGCAGATGATTTGTTATTGGCGTCATTAACAATTATTGAACAAATAAACACCGGTCCTTGAAAATATTTTCTTAGATGAAACAGGTCCGTGGTGCAAAAAAGGTTGGGGACTACTGAAATAAACCATTTTCATATTATATGTTGATTATGTTAATTAAGCAGAAGGAGTTTCGTCCTGAAAAAAATATTTTAACTACCTTTCTAAGATCTTCCAACTTTAAAACATAGAAACATAGCAGGAGGGATATATATATATATGTATACCGTACGCCGTCGCACATCAACGCTCGTGACTCCACCTCATCGCAGATTTTTGGTTGGCAGTCACGTGATACCGTACACGCATTCTATTGAGTGTGGAAAAGGTAATACAGATCGAACGTGGTTTAATATCAGGATGGGGAGGGTTCATAAACGTCTAAATTACTGTAAATAATAAGATAAATAGATTGAGATCTCGATCACAGATTCCTTAATCACATATGGTTCCTGAAACGCATTAATTTCAAAGAATGAGGGCACACCGTGTGTGTGTATATATATATATATATATATATATATACACATATATATATATATATATATATTCACATATACATCACATTGCTTATAGAACTCAGATGTCTTTGAATCATTTTTTATTTGTCAACTTTTTCTTGGTGTTTTTCTCGGGCTTAAACAGTATGATGAAACATTTTGGAGCAAAGATACAGAATATTAGGCCAAAACTAGAGGCCAGAATGGCAAATATCTCAACAGCCACAGTAAATTTCCCAGGGGAGCTAATGTACGCTGGGATAAAAGTGATCCAGACTGCACAGAATATCAACATGCTGAAGGTGATGAGCTTGGCTTCATTAAAACTGTCGGGCAGTTTTCTTGCTCGGACAGCAAGCACTAAGGAAAAGAGAGCAAGCAGGCCAATGTACCCGAGTACAGCCCAGAACCCAGTGGCTGAGCCTAACGCACACTCCATAATGATTTTTTTTTTATATACGTTTAAGTTTTTTGTTGGAGTTGGAGGACTAATAACCAACCAAAGGGTACATATTAGAACCTGAATAAATGTAAAAGACACTACAGTCATTCTTTGCTGTGGAGGACCAAACCATTTCATGACGTTGCTGCCTGGGAGGGTGGCCTTGAAGGCCATTAACACTACAACTGTTTTCCCTAAAACACAAGCAATACAGAGGACAAAGGTGATTCCAAAGGCTGTGTGGCGCAGCATGCAGGACCAGTCAGAGGGAGCTCCAATGAATGTCAATGAACTCAAGAAACATAGAGTCAGGGAGAAGAGCAGCAGGAAGCTCAGCTCAGAGTTATTGGCCCTGACAATGGGAGATGCTCTGTGACGAAAGAACACAACTGCAGTCATGATGGTGAGAGAGGCACCCCCAACTGAGAATGCTGCCAAAATGATTCCTAGGACTTCATCATATGAAAGAAACTCTACAGGCTTGGGCAAACAAGTGTCTCTCTTTGTATTAGACCAGTACTCTTTGAGGCAAGGAAGGCAATCAGGAGAATCTGAAAAAGTAAATGTTACAAATAGTTTTAGATGTTAACATACTGTAGTTGATGTTGTAGATATTTTTTAGAAAATAAATTACCTGTAGTATTACTAATCTCTCCTTCTGCACATGGTACACAATCGTAACAGCAGATGGGCTGTCCTTTCTGTAAAGCCTTACGGGTTCCTGGAGGGCAGTTTTCATTGCACACTGACTTAGGCAACTGATATATAGAAACAAATGAACCGAGACATATTCAGCTGTGTTTCAGAGATGTTCACATCTTTCACATCTATCCAATCCCCCCAAACTATTGTTAGTTGACAATTCCTGTCATATTTTGTTCAGGCTGTCAAGAAAAGCCCTCCCTAAATATTAGGCTTGCTACCTGTACACTAATTTTAAACTTCTGAATTTTCACTGCAGGAGTTAAAGTTAGAGACAACACATGGGCATTTACATTTTTTAAGTACAAATTCATATTGCAATTCTTCTTTTCCAGCTTGAAAAAGTAACAGCTAAACTGACATGGATTTCATACTAGTACAATATATAGTACAGCAAACAATAACATAGAATCTTGTGTTTGAACTGCCTAATAAATTTATAAGTATCAGAAAATAGTTAGGTCTCAGTAGGAGATGAGTAAATTGAGTATGGAGACAGCAGGAGATGAAGAAGAAATAGAACGTTGAGATGAAAGTAAGAACACTGAACATTGATACCATGAATGGTAAAAACAGATTGCTGGCTGGCACAATGGAGAGAATGAAGTGCATTGTGTGTACAGTAGATCAGGTGGAAGAGGATTAAGACTAAGGGCTTTGGATCAGGTTACAAGCTGTTCTACCATGGATTGGACAAAAGAAATGGGATGGGATTGTACTGAAGAAATAACTTGTCAGGAGTGTTTCAGAGGTGACGAGAGTTTCAAATACACTTAGTATGAAAGTGGAGGTAAATTGTGTTGTGAATTTTGGTCAGTGCATATGCATCCCAGGTTGTATGTGAGATAGTAGAGAACGGAGAGTGGATGAAGGGGTGCAGAGTGTTACCAAAAAAGAGAGATCCATGATTGGAGTATATGTCAGCAAACTTGTTGGTGAACAAAATAGTGATAAGAGGCATGGTGTCAAGCAGAATGTAAAGGCCAAAGGACAGGACAGTATAAAGGTATATTTTATACCTTTGGAAAGCAAAACTTTTCATATTAAAATATATTGAATGTTTTCTTTTGATCTTACTTACATTATTGAGACCATCCATGAATGTGAGGTTTTTGTTTATATAAAACTCCTGGCCCACCGGCAATGACCCATCATAGTGACCCACAATCAACATCTCAAGGTTGCCACTGTCACCTCTTTGCCAGTTTATCAACTCATACCTAGGCACAGGATCCCCATTTTCATCAAATGACACATCATATCCATTTTGTGTAAAATTTACTTTCTTTAGTTCTGTTAGAACCTATGATGATTAAGTAAATTAACACAATGAGGGAGACAAAGGATATCATTAAATAATATTGAAATTATTTTATCATATAATTAAAATGGTATAGTTGTGGAAAAGATCTTGGATTTTGTTAGTCATTTACACTGACTTGTTTGGCCTCTATCCTTTTGTATTTGTCACAGTGAGTGACAGACTTTGTACTCTGGCACAAAGTCTTATGAAGGGCATGTGCTATGGCATAAACTGCCTTATACACCATGTTAGTGATTCGAAGATTGGAGAAGTCAGTGTATGGGTTCTGGAGCTTCTGCATGTCTTGAGTTCCATCACACATTATCTCACCAGGGCCCGGACCTAAAGCAGAAGACAACAGTAGCTGTAGTTTCAGATAATATTGATATAATTTTTGTATTGTATACCAGCTTGTTTTATGTAAGACCAAAAATCAGTTGATTGGCTACATTTATAAATAGCAAACCAAACATCCAAAATATTTCCACTGGTCACAGCTGGAATTCACTTCCCCTGTTTATTGAGTGACACCACTGTTGTCAAAAAAAAAGAATACAAAAATTTAACTTTAGTAAATTTGGAGGCCTGCTAAATGTCTTACAATCTGCCCGTGTATTCAGGCCTTCAGTGTCTATAGCTGCATTCAGACTGGCAGCCAAAATCCGATTTTTAGACTGACTGATGTCACCCTACGCAACGCAAGAGCCGATAAAAGAAAGAGCATTGCGCACTATGGAGTGGTAAAAAATGGAAGAAGAACTTGACAATGTGAGGTGCATCTGAGATTTTCTCCATCTCTACTTGACAGTGATACCGCCAATACACTAAAGTAACCAACCTCCATGTTCATTGTTGTTGTTTTCGCCGTCACAATTATATGACTTTACACATTACACACGCTGAACGACGGCTTCACCCATATGTCATTGCTATGGCAACCTGTCAGATCGGTCAAAAATATGGCCTAGTCTGAACAGAGCAAGACCCCATTAGGACATGTGCTAAAAACAGAGTGGACACTCAACCCCTTAAAATCGGGTATGAAAGGGAATCTGATTAGAATCCGATTTGCCTTGTCTGAATGCAACTTACATTGCATGAAACACAGAAACATAATCAATCCAAAATCGGAGAATTTGACTATTATTTAAAGAAATCATAACACTTGTATGAATATTTAACTTTTTGTAAGCTTCAAGTACTTTTTAAACAACATTATCTCATTCAAGCTGAAAAAAAAAGAAATTAAACCAAGATAATGACAAAAAGAAAAATCCAAAATTACTATTTGATTGTTTCTCTTTGCCACAATATTAACTTACTTACCATCACAGCAAAGTGAAAAACTATTTACAAGGTGAGAATTTTCTCTATTTAATTGCACCCAAGCCAGCTATATTGACCCGAGAGGACCCACGGTGACACCGGTGTCACACACTCTCTGAATGTCCCTGTCTCTTCAGTATAAAGCTTCATATTTGATTTGTCCCTAAGTGACATATATTCAACATCCTGGTATCATGACAATGTGACAGTCACGTGTTAGTGACCTGAAGTGATGTCTCCAAAATAGTGGTGTGGCCAGTGTGCAAATTCCAAGGAAGCATCCAATTTCAAAAAGCGATTTGTTTTGACACTACAAGTAATTTCAAACACATTTAACAGGTTTAATTCTTTGATAACATGTTCTATAATACTTTCAACTGGATCTGACCATATTTGTTGAAGAAAATAATATCAAACAAGTTAAAATAAGAATGAAAAATCGGTGTGACCTATTTGTCATAATGATACAAATTCACCCAATTAATTGTGCTACGGGCGGCACGGTGGCGCAGTGGTTAGCGCTGCTGCCTCACAACATCGCGGACCCGGGTTCGAGTCCCGCTCTGTGCGGAGTTCGCATGCTTTCCCCGTGTCTGCGTGGGTTTTCTCCGGGTTCTCCGGCTTCCTCCCACCTCCAAAAGCATGCGCTTCAGGTTGATTGGCCGGTCCCAAATTGACCATAGGAGTGTGTGTGTGTGTGTGAATGGTTGTTTGTTTGTTTCTATGTGGCTCCGCGGTACACTGGCGTCGTGCCCGGAGTGTCCCCCGCCTCAAGCCCTGAGACTGCCAGGATAGGCACTGGCTACCCCGCGACCTGCGTTAGCGGATTAAGCGGGTTGGAAGATGAATGAATGAATGAATGAATGAATAATTGTGCTACATCAATTATATTGACTTTTTTTTTTTTTGCTGCTCAATTAAAATAAAGTGTGCTTAACAATTATAAACACAAAATAATGTAAAAGCATTTTTTGTTACAAAACATTTTCGGGAAATCTGCACATGTTAACACATTTTTACTATCCTATCCTCCTTCTTCTTTTTCTTTCGGCTTTTCCCTTCAGGGGTCGCCACAGTGAATCAATTGCCTCCATCTAACCCTGTTCTTTGCATCCTCTTCTCTCACACCAACTACCTTCATGTCTCTCATTACATCCACAAACCTCCTCTTTGGTCTTCTGCCAGGCCTCCTGCCTGGCAGTGCAAAATTCAGCATCCTTCTACCAATATATTCACTATCTCTCCTCTGGACATGTCCAAACCATCTCAGTCTGGCCTCTCTGACTTTATCTCCAAAACCTCTAACATGTGCTGTCCCTCTGATGTACTCATTCCTGATCCTATCCTTCCTGGTCACTCCCAGAGAGAACCTCAGCATCTTCATCTCTGCTACCTCCAGTTCTGTCTCCTGTCTTTTCCTCAGTGACACCGTCTCTAGACCAAACAATATTGCTGGTCTCACCACAGTTTTGTACACCTTTCCTTTCATTTTAGCTGAAACTCTTCTATCACACATCACACCTGACACTTTCCTCCACCCGTTCCATCCTGCCTGTACACGCTTCTTCCCCTCTTTTCCAAACTCTCCATTGCTCTTGACTGTTGACCCTAAGTATTTTAAATCCTCCATCTTCTTGATCTGATTTTACTATCCTATCCTGATCACATAAAATATAAATGTCTTATTTTTGTTGAATATTAAATATTATGTTATTTTCATTTGCAGTATGAAAAGAAACACGTGTTACACTCTTCACAGTGCATTGGAGGCCATAGTGGTAGATGACAGGGAGTTTTAGGGATGTGATGATAGCTCAGATGAAGACCCTGATGACCCTCTTTACAATTCCAATAGTCAAGGGAGAGTAACGAGTCAAGTGAGTGTGGTTATTCTAACAGTAATGAACCAAGTGGATTTACCACGACCAAACATGATTTCAGGTCAGCAAAATACATTCGTCAGTGAAATATTAAGATGGAACTGTCATCTGGCCTAGGCTAAATATTAAAAGATACTTTACAGACCTAAGAACTGAGAAAATGTTTCAAACATGGTGCTGATGATACAACAGTTTGATTTTCTCTTCTGCATTACATTTTTTTCTGCACAATTTATGTTTTTAGGTCTGTTGTTCAGATCTTTGTAGCTATGATATCTTATTATTAATGCTCCCAAAAATGCATCATTTAAGGGGTCATTTTTGTACAATTTATGTCTTTAGGTCTGCTGTTCAGTTCTCTGTAGATATGGTAGCTTATTACTAATGCTCCCAAATAAGCAGTGCTATTTATTTTTGATGCAGTTCACATATTTTTTGTTACAACGTAAAACTAATGAAGAATTTTATGTTAAACCTTGTTATAGAAGTCACAGTTTTGATATATGTTATGGAAATGCAAATAAAATGGCACTTTTGTGTTGGCAAGCAGTAAAAACTGTCAGGTTTACTTATTTTCAAATGGGGAATATGTACAGTATATCACTTACGCCCATCGTGTAATATGTGTAACAAACCAGATCTATGGTAATAAAAATTATTGTTTTGAGAAAAACTTCAGAAATGTGTTATATGTGGTCCATTTAGTCTGTGGTATAACCCACATAATTTTCCTGTAAGGATAAATGGGTGTGGGTTCTCTAGGGTTAAGCCAGCTATAGTAAGAACAGCTAGTCAAAATAACAGATGGGCAACTTGAACTATAGGTAGCCAGAGATAAGTGGAGTAGCCTGAAAATATAGTCTAATGAGAAGTACTCCCCATTGCCAATATGTATTAAACAGTGTTGTAGTGTTATAAAAACAGACAACTGTGTTCATTAGTAGAAATCTTATACTGTTGACTTCAAGTAAGTGGAGAACAGTTTGAACAACTCACTCTTTCCCAGCCTGCAGTTGAATGAATCCTCCCAGAATTCAGTAAGTATTGCAGAGGAAGCAAGATTTGATGGCGAGAGATCCAGTAGGAATTCTTTGAGTCCAGGAGAGTCAGCTTGCTCAATGACAAATCCAATGGCTCCAACACTGAAACTGAACCTCAGCAGGTCTACATTGGTTAACCAGGCCTCACTTCCTACCCACTGGCGAGGTGGAGAAGGCTCATGCAACAGCTCCTCAAACAGTACTCTCACATCTCCAGAAGCTGCAAACACCACAACAACCTTAGCCGTCGACCTGTAGGAGACATTATAGTGCATTGTATTATACTAATAAAAATATTAAAATATATTTGTATTAGGATATTTTACTTTTACATGAAGCGTTTTGGTCTCATCAGTCTTAATTTTAAAATGATGAAAGAATGAAGAGAAATTTATAAATTTTAACTTAAAATCATAGAACATAAATCTACAGTTTTACAATGAGATGACAATTTCAGCTTCCGTATGCTTTTGTCTTAACATATATGGATTTAAGGTCAGTCATATGCTGAATAAGCAATAAATCAGTGATGCAGGGACCTGCGGATAATATCAGCTACTCGTTGGATCTTGCTCCGTGAGAAGGTCTGAAGTACAGATTCAGAATATTCCACACAGATCCCTTCTTTTTGTGCTGTGGTCAGGAATGCCGCCATTCCATTATTCCCATAGTCAGTATCAGCTCGGACAGCACCTATCCAAGTCCAGCCAAAATGCTTCACAAGCTTGGCCAGTGCATCAGCCTGGAAATTATCACTTGGTACAGTTCTCAAGAAATTTGGGTACTGCTGCTTATTGGACAGACATGCACAAGTGGCAAAATGGCTCACCTAAATGAAAACATAAATGTGACTCTAACAAGACAGACATAGGATATCAACACAAGCTAAGGAGCAAAATTGTTTGCAAAAAACAAAGAATATTTACCTGAGGAATATTAAAGGGCCCGAAGACTCTTGACATGCTGATGGATGGAGAAGACCCAGATTCACCAACAATGCCCATCACCATACCTGACTGTGAGCAGTTGTCACCAGTGTTAAACTCTGGATCCAGGCCATTTGAAAGCTGAAATGCCACATGAACTGCTACAAGAGCTGAGGTGCAAGAATCATGGATTTCATAACCAAGTTTAATACCTGGCAGCAGCTCTGTACTGTTGTTAATTTCCTTAATGGCAAAGATCATTGCTCTCGTTAAGCGAAATTCCATTGATTCAAGTCTGCACACAGAGACAATCAGCTGTGAATTGAACATGTCCCCAAGACAATTTTAACAGAAGCCCGAAAAAACAACAACCCAAAAGACAAGAAATAAAATCTGTTCAATCATATAGATGATAACAAATAGCTGCACTGACTCATCTGTGTGATATATATATATATATATATATATATATATATATATATATATATATATATATATATATATTACACCTGCTGACGTTGGTCCCGCAACCCCGGGACTGGCATCAGTGAAAGAAGTGGGTACTGAAGATGAATGAACAAATGTCATATATATGTTTAACCTCCCATAGAATGGACACTGTTTTCTTAAAGTTGGCAATTCTATGCAAAGTATTTTCAACACAATCAAAAATACATCTTACACATCAACACAATTCTATTATCCTTTTACTAACCTTCCTGTGCATGTTAGTGGGTCAGGCATGCTGGTGTAGTCATGCTGATTCACTATGTGCATGTGGTAGTGTAAGGAGAAAACACCTCCAATGATGTAGTCTCCATCCATAGAGAATGCAGGTTGACGAGGTCTAGCTTGGAGCTTACATGTCAGAGATGAGGCCTCAATGCTTCCTGTGTTGAAAGTTCTGTCCTGTGTTAGCTCTAGAAGAGCTGAGTTCACCTTACACAAACCCAGACACACGATCAGCTCACTAATGAGAATTAGCATTTTCAACTCTCATCAGTACATCTGACTACACTTCACGTGTGTTTCCACTGGTTTAAAGATATTTTAGACAGGTGTTTCCCACCTACTTTACGTCACCTAACCATGTTTACATCAGAGAGAGAGAGAGAGAGAGAGAGAGAGAGAGAGAGAGAGAGAGTGGTCATTAAATAACTTTTTTGCAATTTTTTCCCCTCTTGTAAACATGTTTTCCTAGTTTGTTTTTTTGTGTTTAAACTCAAAGTGCCAGAAAGCCAAACAAATGCCACCTTTGGGGCTATTTATACGAGCTACAACCCTGATATCAATTTGTTCAAATACTGTGTATTATTAAAATTGTAGCTAAAACAAAGAAAGTATTTCATACCAATGTAATCTAAAAACTTTGTTGAATGTGTAGAACATCAACTCTTGAACGTTCTAATATATACTAGCACAGGGCCTGTACTACATGTGCCACAACACATGACAATAATCTCAAATCCTACATTTAGCACCACAAGAGACGTGCAGTTCGAAGCCACATTCAGACAGTGGTTTTATTCTTCTTGCACAAAAAAAGCATAATGTGCTGTCAGTTTATTCAAACTTTGCGGTGTCTTTGGACATGTATCTGTATGGATGTTTGTATTTCATCTCATACACATGTGTGATCGACACAAAGCTTTGGGAGAGAAGTCCCAATTGTTAAGTTTTGTGTCAAGTTCACAGTCACACTGGCAGGGGTAAAATGCACAGCAAAACAAAATATGAAGATAAACACAGGACGTTCTTAACCAAGTGGGACAGTCTATGGTTGTTATTGACCATACAGGTAAGTCATTGAGCCTTATGTGATAGGTATTTATAGTGTGTTTCATAACTTCAAAGCTTCAACACCACTTCAGTGCACTCTATACCAACATTGATTTGGAATTTCCAAAACGGACTGAACTTCGCAAGCACAAGCTGGTCCCTTTGAAAAGTCAGACAAGAAAGGAGACAGTTATTCCTAAAAAAAATTACAAAGCAAGCAGTGACCATAATGCTTGCATCATATCATATTGGGATCATTTATGGGATAAAAAGTCATATGATGAAGGGGAGTTTAGCAAAAAAAATGCCTCAGTGATGTTGAAATTTTGTCTAATGCCACTGTTTAACACAGAATATTGGCTAAATGTGGCTATTGAATCACAGTTGGAACTTGAACTCCAAGCATATGACTACAGTGATCCCTCATTAGTTGCAATTAATGCATTCCAGGACCAATTTAATTGTTTATGAACACTCCTCATTCTGATATTAAACAACCTTACATATGTATTACCTTTTCCCACACTCTTATAGATTTTTTAGAAGTGCTTTTAAGGGTGTCTTTATTACAGGGAAGTGTGCTACGTTCCGTGAGTCTCGGAACGCAGCACACTTCTGGATGCTGTCAGCCAGTAGTATGCGCGTATGGTATCATGTGACTACCGACTAAAAAATCTGAGGTGAGGTGAATCTTGAAGCATAAATGCGCGAGGGATTACAGTATTTTTGTCACAGTGTTGACATGACTGTTGACATAAAAGACAAGTCTTAGCTGGAAATATTTGCATGGCCTGTATGAAATGATTGTGTGGTCAAAGAACTCCTGGACATTGTGCCATTAAAAGATAGAACCCGTGGTATGGATGTACCGGATACTCGTTGCAGACGAGTATCTGGTATGGACAAAGCATTTTTAATGAGTATGAGCATGGTACTCGTGCTCGGGCTGAAGGAATATCCTCATCCCAACCTTCTTTGCACCACGGACCGGTTCCATCTAAGAATATTTTCACGGACCAGTTTTCTTTGATCGATAATCGTTAATGATGCCAGGACAGCTGTAGTCTAATACAGTTTTTTTCAGTCGCTAACAACCGTTTGTCCAAACGGCAGTCAAATTTGCAAAACTCTAAACACAATTAGCACAGCATCGGTCTTTTGTGGCCATACCATTCACACATTTCATGTTTTTTTCACTCAATATGCAGTCAGTGAACATATTTCCTCAATGCTTTCATTTTCACACACTGTCAGATCTCACTCCGGGTATTTTTGGGTGGAGGGGGAATCGAACCGCCAATCTTGTAACATAGGACGACCCGCTCTACCACTGTGTCACTGCCCCCCCATTGACACACAGCTAATCATTGCCAACGGTGGATCCGGCATACCCAGCGGTACTATCCCAGATGCATTGCCTTGGATGATATCAGAGATCGTAGAGACCGTAATTTTGTGTTTTTTTACGTAAGCCCCACCACCACCACCACCACCACCACCACACACACACACACACACACACACACACACACACACACACACACACACACACACACACACACACACACACACACACACACTTTTTTTCTGCGCTTTTTGCTGTTGTTGTTCTTTTTGTTCAGAATGCTCTTGTGTGTTTCATGGCTATTTTGTTCACTGTAAGCTTTTTCTGTTCTATCAAATTGTAAATAGTATTTTTACTGTACTTCCTGTAATAAACTGTAAAGGAGAAAAAACTGATGTGCTCTTTACTGGAATGCTTTTGAATGTGAAAATTGCATGTGGACATAAAGTTCCCAACCAAGATATTTTGTGTACATTTTGCAGGAAAATACCATTAAAACTGAAGCATAAAAGTCTATGTAATCTTTCAAATGTCAACTATACCCAGTATTTTGATTGACTGCATGTACCTTATGAAGTGAAAACAAGCACTATTGTTTGACACAGTAATTTCATTTTGAGTCGAATATCCAGTGTTTTGGTAAAGTGTGTTTACAGAAAAAGATGTATTCTATTTTGAAATGAAGAGTTAGTGTTTGTTTAACAAAATGTGTTTTTGAGAAGAAAATTAACCATTTGGTCAATTGTGCTTTGTAGGTGTGAGTCTGTGTTAAAAGTTTTGAAAATGTGACTGCTGTTTGAACAAACGCTTGTTAGCGACTGAAAAAGAACTGTGATAAATCATCCACAGTGGTTTCATGTAAAATGCAGACATCAATAGACAATAAAAAAACTTTTTTCATAAATTTATAATCAACATCTCTGTGAACAAAATAATTGTAAAAATTATTATTATTATATTAAATTATATTAAAAACTTGATTGAAGTGACTGCATTGATGAGGTATATTTTGAAATATAGTGACTTACAATCTGTGCATTCAACGTAGGACAAATACTGATAATTTCCAATTAAAGGGTGGACAAGTCAATCAAATAATAATAATTACAATAATGACAATAAGTGGTTAGGGCCTGCTCATCTAGGGGTAATGGGAGACAATGACACCTGAAGTGTGTTCCGGACGTCCGGTGCACTCGGCAGTTTTTTGTTTTTTTGTCACTGCATAAAATCCTGCTTCACAAAGACAGGAAATAATGGAAGCAGGGTTTTTGATACTTTTTTGTGTCAGTAATGCTTTGTGTTTTTTGTGTATCTGCCTTGACTTTAATCCTAGAACACTGGCGCCGTTGTGGGCGCTTAATTTAGGGGTAATGGCTACTAACCTGTCACGTGACCGAGACCTATCAAGCGGGATAGACGCATGCATTCTTCTGTGCTTAATTTAACACAGACGTCACTTTTCAAAATAAAACATCTGTAGACTGGTAATCAATGAAACAAAATCTAATTTTCTGTGCTGTCCGGTACCGGGTCGCAACCCGGTGGTTGGGGACCACTGACAGATGGGTATAACAGAGAATCAGGTAATATTTCAAAATAAAACATCTTTCAGACTCCAACATAAATAAAAACAGAATTAATGTAAATAATTTTTTCTTTCTGTGTGGCATGGTACCAAATGACCCATGGACTGGTACCAGTCCGTGGCCCGGGTTTTGGGGACCACTGGTTTATTTCACATATTTGAAACCACCCCCTGTTTATAAAACAACGTTGATGTGTAGGTCAATTTGACCCAGCAACCAGGACTTTTTCTTTCTTTGGAACTCTGAGACAAATTTCACCTCAATCTCTCTCTCTTTCAGACACACACACACACACACACACACACACACACACACACACACACACACACACACACACACACACACACACACACACACACACACACACACACACACACACACGCACACACACATACTGTAGTTGATGTGTGAAGTCCACTGAGTCTGAAAAAAACTGAAAAGATGACGAGGTTCATTCTTCTTGTCTTCATTGTGAATTATATAAAATAAGAACATTTTAACTGAACACCAACCAGGTTTATTACCTATTGTTCCCTCAGAACAACAGATGCCATCAAAACAACACACAAATCTCTTTATTGTATGTTGTATATTAAAGGTCATAGACCTACTTTTGAATTACACTTTTTTTTTTTTTTTTCACTTTTGTTGCACTTACATGGCATGTTAGGGTACTCACACTAAGTATGTATCTGAACATGCTTTACAAGCAACTATTGGTCGAGTTACTGAGAATGAAAATAAAACGTAATCAAGCAGAAAGTAATCAAGCATAAAGTGACGTCTTAGATTACAAGGAAGTGCATCAGCGCATCATTCACTAAAGTATGGTGCAAAACCTCAGTGGCACCTTGACTTAGCCTCTACACCACCTGAAAATAAAATCAATTTAGCAAAGGTAGAGCTGTATAAACCAGAGTGGGGACTATCCCCCCATCCCCCCAAAAATCAAACCTTATGCATTCTTTCATGTTTCACAGCACAACATTAAATTTTTCATAGTTTTGTGCTTCTTTTATTCAATAGGAGGTTAAACTAAGTAACTAATTTTTGAATTGACCTGACATTGCATCAACAGTAAATTAATTATGTCTGTTCTTTTTATTGCATTTCATAAAAAATAAAAAAAAATAAAAAAGTTCCCCATTTCTCTTTTAAAAACTAAACCACTGAAAATCTACAGTAGTTTCATGGCATTTCTATCTAAGCATTTAAAGTACAGTCAGTTAAGTTTGGTGAAGCAATGAAATGTGTCAGAGGTTAGGGATCATAGTTTTGAGGAAGGCCTCTCACTAATTTGAAAGAACTCATGGATATGCAATAACCCAGAAGTGAGAGAGGGGAGAGACATTGGAGCATATTGGAAATGCACTTAACTCTGGAGGGATTTAGAGTGTTTGTGAGTACAGAGAGCCTGAGGCAAAGTTCCTGGTTAACTCCTCACATGCATAAACAACTATTTATTTTTTAATTAAGGAGGGCTTAAGAGGCATAACTACTGATTACCAAGAATCCCTTTGGTTGAAATAACATGAAACCAGATCCTCACGGTTCAGTGACAGTCAGAGTTTCTGTGCTGTCTGCTACCAACTGACCCACGGACCGGTACGGGTCCACGGCCCGGGGGTTGGGGATCCCTGCTCATAACTGACTGTCTTCATGATCTGTGATTGGCCAGTCACACACAGTGCCGGCCCCTCCCCACAGAAAGACTTGACTGGTTTTCTTGAACTTGTTTCTTATTTTGTTTCGTTACACGTACGCGGTGCCTTTGACCAGACAGAGCTGAAAACTGCTTGTGTCACATGGTCACTGTCTCCACTCCAGTCGTTTTATTTTTACTTGCTTTCTCACTTCAGTTCAAATTAATACTTTATATGCTGTATAGATATTTTAACTGTTATATAGCGTGCACACACACATGCTGTCTCTCTCCATCTCTCTCATTCTCTCTCTCGCTCTAAAAAGAAAAAAGAAAAAAGAAAAGAAAAAGAAG
Source organism: Antennarius striatus (assembly GCF_040054535.1). NCBI lineage: Eukaryota > Metazoa > Chordata > Actinopteri > Lophiiformes > Antennariidae > Antennarius > Antennarius striatus. The sequence continues at coordinate 9,442,119 of NC_090781.1, read as the reverse complement.
AAAAAAATTAGAAAGTTGTGCTGAGTATGACAATTCTTGTTCATGCATACTTTGTAGTTCATGTTCTCTAAATACAGTACGCCCTCGCACAGTCGCGCATTAACACTCGTGACTCCACCTCATTGTGGATTTTTGGAAGGCAGTCACGTGATACCATACGTGGATTCTATTGGCTGATGGCATTCGGAAGTGCACTCCCTTCCGTCAGTCTCAGACTTTTGTGAGACTCAAAAGTGCTTTAAACAGTCAATAAGAGTGTGGGAAAATATTAAACAGATAGAAGGTGGTATGGTATATCAGTATGGGGAGGGTTCATAAATGTTTTATTTACCGTAAATACAGTAATAAGATAAATAGATTGTGATCTCTATCTCGGATTCCTCAACCGCATGTGGTTCCTGGAACGTATTAACCGCAAAGAACAAGGGAGCACTGTAGTTCCATTGCTATTGTGATCAAAAGCATTCGCTGTTCTGTATATATTCATTCATACACTAAAGAATATTCATGTTCTGACTTCATAAAAATCTTCTTCTGTAAATAATTCTTACTTTTGTGATCAAAAACATTGAATTGAATCTCCATTTTAAGGCTGTTCTGTAATTTTAAAATAAACAATAAATATAGCAACTTCTGATCAATCCAAATCAATTTCAGACTTAAAATAATGTTTGACCATTTCCGGTCAAACCACACCCACTTCTGGTTTAATCCCCGCCAATTTCGAGAACAGATATGTATACATATAATTTAGATGGTTGAACAGATACAGATAGTGGTGTACTCGCTCATCCCTAATGGCTACATTCATGACAGCAAATCTACCCATGCCACAACTTGTTGAGTTGTGTAGGGTTCTTTTAACGGCAACAATGATGACTAGCTGCAGGCTTGCGTTTCAGTCAGTCAGTCAATTTCAGATTACCACCGCTGGTCACGGGGAGCCGGAGCCTCTCCCGGCGGCATAGGGCGTGAGGCGGGGGACACTCCGGGCACGACACCAGTGCACCGCGGAGCCACACACAAAGACATACAACCATGCACACACACACTCATTCCTACGGGCAATTTGGAACGGCCAATCAACGTGAAGCACATGCTTTTGGAGGTGGGAGGAAGCCGGAGAACCCGGAGAGAACCCACACAGACACGGGGAGAGCATGCGAACTCCGCACAGAGCGGGACTCGAACCCGGGTCCGCCGTGTTGTGAAGCGGCAGCACTAACCACTGCGCCACTGTGCTGCGTTTCAATCTTTTAATAATAAAAGATGATCCAACATACAACTCAGTACAACACCTTTCATTCAGGAGTCCAAACCTGGAAGTACCGCCTAAGGCCCGCCTTATGACCTCTAAGGTTGCATGCCTGAATAACATTACACCACATCCCCCTTACTGAAAATTCAAAGTGAACCTTAGCTGTTCAGCTGTATTCCCACACATAATATTCACCACATACTTAAATCACTGTGTCCAATTTAATTTTATTTTACCTAGTCTGAAAGCTGACAAGCGTTTTATTCAATTAACTACGGACATACCACCAGATTTGGACTTGACTAAAAGCCCGCAAATAACTTCATTTAAATTTTTTACGTGTTAAACAACACTTTGCTCCTATTTGTGTGACAAAAACATCTCACTAATGTATTTTTTTCACACACAATTAGTTTAGACTCCCATTAAAAATTGCCATGTCAAATAAATTCCTAAATGCCCTAAAGAATATTCTGAAAATGGCTTAATCTTATCACAATAATAGTAATCAGGGGTCAATTCCAGATTAAAAATTTTACAGTTTCTGAGAATGGACATCAGAGTGGCATTCATATATTTTTCTTTAGTCAAGTCCAATCTTCCCTGTGACAGAATTACAGGCAAGAAGTTTCTGTTTTACCTTGTTCGAGGAGGTGCCTCAGATGAATATCATTCAATGCATCCCCAAAGGTGGTGTTAGGGGCCAAAAATAAATTTAACAACCAAATCTGGATCATGATTGGTGGTCACCAAATGGTCAAGGGTTGTTTTGGAGGGAACCAGAACTCATCATACCTCATTAAACCAGACAACATGTTTGTTGAAGCCAGAAATGCCACAAACCCACAATGTCCACTTAAGGAAATCACTAGGTTTATTAAACAGACAGAATGATATATCTACTCAACATTTTGTCCTGTGCTTAGATAAATAAAGTTACTTTATGATAGGCTCCAATTAGACATAAACAATATGATTCACAGGATCTTGATTTTGCCTGTTTTGTAAGAGGTGCATGAAACTGACCTACATCAGATCAGCTTCTAACATGCATAAATAGGCACATGACTGGACAATCATAAAGACTATTGACATGACTACAATGATTATATGACTGAATAAATGTCTTACCAATGAATGTGGATTGATTATAGGATTGAGTAAATATCTTGACATTATAATAAAAGAGTTGAAAAAATAGTGAAAATAAAAATCCTTAAATTTGGTGAATGTGTTATAATTTTTTTGTAACAAAACAACAGCAAGTAAATAGTAAATGCAGTAAAATATTTATGTCAAGTAGAGGCTAAAGTTTGGTATGATATGTTTGATATGTTTAGCATAATTTGGTTCACAATAACACTCTTGTGTCATTGGATGGCACAGAACTGGTTCTTCATTATGATTGGTTGATTCAGTATTGACCCATGTGATCTATGAAATAAAGGATTCATCAGACATTTTATATTGTGCACATCATTTTATTTTCAGACTGTTGGACAGGTATTGTTTCCAACACATGCACACACACGCACACACACACACACATACACACCACATTCTTCATGGGGTCAGTATGTGTACTGTATTCAACCTTTATATGGGTGTCTGTCTGGCTGAATCTTTGGGCATTCTTTAGCATTATTTTTCCAGTCGTCTCGGATGTTGCTGAACATAAAAAGGAAAGGAAAGACCTATGTTTAGAGAAAGGTGTGGTGAAAAATGAGGCTTTAACTGAGAGACTGCATTATTTGCAGATAGAACCAATGAGGAGTGTAACTTCAAGGTTGGCTCAGTGTGAGAAACTGGCAGACAATGAGGCTCTTGCCCTGCAGTCAGGAGGTGATTTTGAGATTGGAGGGTTTTTCCCTCTCTATTATACAGCTACTAATCCGCATCACCTCTTCCATAGCAAGCCGGCACCCATACCTTGCAGTAGGTAAGAATACCCTTGACATCAGAAATATCCCAACACTGCAAAAACAATTGTGATAATAATAATCAGAATCATAATAATACAATTTTGCTGTGATGTCTGTCATCATTATTTCATTGTGCTTGTGTGTGTTATGTGTAATAGAACGTTTTCCATCTCGAGCTGAATTTCATAGACTGCATGCCACTTTATTAAAATGTCCACAGCTTTGACTACAGAGGCTTCCGCTGGATGATGACAATGGTGTTTACAGTGGAGGAAATCAATCGTAATTCAAGCCTGTTACCAGGTGTTACACTGGGTTATCAGATCATGGACAGCTGTGACCATGTCCATACAAGCTTGCAAGCTTTGTTCTCTTTATTCAGTCTCTCTAAGCCTGCTGTAAGGCAAGTGAAACAAAAGACAGGATCTGAAGAAAGTTTAAATATCTTAAAGGATATGAGCATTACAATGGAGGGGTGTACAAATATGGAAAATGATTACAAGGGAAATGTAACAGAAGGGATGATAAAGAAGAGCAGAAATTCTGACAGACTGCCTTTATGTCTGGCTGATTCTCCTGTACCTGCTGTGATTGGCCTTACATCCTCTTCCGCTACAAGAGCTGTGGCTCACATTCTTGGCACATTCAACATCCCACTGGTTAGAAGATACATTTTAGTTTTACATTAAATTATGTAACAATGTTTACTTTGTTGATAGTGGTTTTGGTCTTTTCTTCCTACCCCATAGGTCAGTTATTTTGCCACTTGCACTTGTCTCACTGACAAGAATATCTATCCATCATTCTTGCGGACTGTGCCGAGTGATTTTTTCCAAGTTAGAGGTCTTGTTCAACTGGTTACCTCCTTAGGCTGGCTATGGTTGGGAATAATAGGGGCCACGGTAAGAAAAGGATTTCTTTTACCACACCAAATGTTCCATGCAACACCACAATTCACAAAAATGTCATCAATTTCAGGGTGATTATAGTCTTTATGGAATACAAGCATTCTCTAGACAGTTTGAGCAACACGGTGGGTGTCTTGAATTTCATCTGACTATCCCTCAAGCTCCCACAGCAGCTGAAATCCAGAAAATGTCAAATAGGCTGCAGAGTTCGACTTCAAAGGTCGTGGTGGTTTTTGCCTCAGAGGTGCAACTGGTGGATCTGCTGATAGAGGTAAACAATGTACGTTTCAGCACTCTATGCAATATTTATTGCATGGTGTGCATTAATACCAACATTACAATAATGCTGGTATTAATGATTTTCTCATTGCTTTCCTACCATCATCAAATTTCACAATTTATGCCTTTTTTTTCTAGCTGGCTCAGAGAAATGTCACAGGCATCCAGTGGGTAGCAAGTGAAGCCTGGATAACTTCTAGCCTACTGAACTCACCCCCTTTCTACTCTCTCCTTGAGGGCACAGTGGGTTTTTCCTTCCCTGGAGTTAAGATCCCCGGCTTAAAAGAATTCTTGCTTAGTGTACGCCCCTCTCTCAAACCAGGAATGGAATTTATCAATACATTCTGGGAAGAGATATTCAACTGTAGGCTTGACTTTAAAGTACTCAAATACCAAGATAAGGACTCACATACTCGGGAAAAGTTTATAAAAAATGATGTTTTTGGTAACAAAACAGACTCTCAAAAAATCTCAGCATCGTTTTTCAGGCCTATTGTGGGAAAAACACGCTTTACAGGTGTTAGTAAAGAGACTTGCACTGGCTTAGAGGATCTGAGCACAACAAACACCAGCTATACTGATGTTTCTGAAGTCAGAATATCCTATAATGTTTATAAAGCTGTGTATGCCATAGCACATGCTCTGCACACTTTAATGAACTGTGATTCTGCGGGAGCATGTGAGAAATATAAATCATTTACATCTAAACAGGTTAGTGCAATGCAAAAACATTTTTAAATAATTTTTTTTGAATTATTTTTTAATATAATTTTCGTCATGCTTTTGGCTTGTTCTTTTCTCTCCTCATTTCATGTAGTTGCTGGATCATCTGAAAATGGTAAATTTCACTGACCAGCTTGATCAGAAGGTGTATTTTGACTCCAATGGAGAGCCAGTCCCTTTATACGACATCATCAACTGGCAGAAGAACAGCAAGGGTGAAATTAGGTGAAATATTATTATTTAATGATTTTTCATAAGAAGAAAACATCTATTAAAGTAATCATTATTGAGAAGATTTATTATGCTCATTGCGATAATAACATATTAAGACAATTTATTTTGCAAAACCAACCCTAGTGTCTTGATTTCTTTTACAATATTTAGATTTGTCAAAGTCGGAAGCTATGATGGCTCAGCTCCATTGAGACAACAACTGAAGATTGAGTGGAGTGCAATTGTGTGGATGAAAGGACAGTTGCAAGTGGGTAATATGTCATCTGGACTGATTTTATGTGGGATAAAGAAGGTGAAAAATTAAGGTTTCACTGAATTTGTCACTGCAGCTACATAATTGAAATTATTTATGCTTTTTAACAAATAGCATTTTTTGTAACCTAACGTGATGCAAAGAAAATGGTTGACTACATTCTTTCACCTTCATTTGTTCAGGTGCCTGTTTCACAATGTAGCGCCCCATGCTCACCTGGCAGCAGGCAGGCCAGGCGCCTGGGAGAGCCCCACTGTTGCTTTGATTGTTTGCCCTGTGCCGATGGAGAGATCAGCAACCAGACTGGTAGTGCCTTGCATGTTTATCATTCATAAACTACCTCATTACTGTAAGAATCCAAAACCTGGTGAAGCCATTAAAAGTTGTTTTATGTGCATCTTTACATTTGTATTGATGTTATGTGTTCCCAAAGGTTCCACAGAATGTACAAAATGTCCTGAGTTCTACTGGTCAGACAAAGACAACGTAAAATGTGTGGCGGGGGTTGAAGAATTTCTGTCTTTCTACGACACCATGGGCATCATCCTGGTCACACTCACACTGCTTGGTGTTGTCTTAACAACCATCATCACAACTGTATATCATCGTTTCCGCTCCACACCGGTTGTCAAGGCCAACAACTCAGAAATGAGTTTTTTGCTTCTCCTTTCATTGAAACTCTGCTTCTTGTGCTCCCTGGTGTTCATTGGGCAGCCATCTGTGTGGACATGCAAGCTTCGCCAGGCTGCATTTGGTATCAGCTTTGTTCTCTGTCTCTCTTGCCTACTTGTTAAGACCATTGTTGTTCTCTTGGCTTTCTGGTCCAATATACCAGGCTCCAAGGTTCTGAGGCTGTTCGGTCCGTCTCAACAGAGAACTCTGATCATTTGCACAACAGCTCCTCAGGTAGGAGGTTTACAGATCGTCTATTCATTTTATATTCATCCATTGACAATTTACACTAAACCTAGTCCTGAATTATTCTCCTCAGGTTTGTCTTTGTGTGGGTTTGCTGTTGGGCTCACCTCCCCACCCATTCAGAAACCCAGCCTATCAAGTCTTCACTGGAAAAGTAAGAATGATAGCATCTAACACTGTTTTGATTCCACCAGAAGTGGCCAAAGTCAGAAATATTCAAAACCTACTGATACGAGTGTTAGTTTTCACTTTTGATTCAAGACAGCAACCAAACATAACCATACAAATCAACAATTGGACTATGTATACATTTTGACCTGTACTGATGTAATGTTGGGTGTGATTAGATTGTTGTAGAGTGTAAGGATCCATGGCCTCCTGGATTCTATCTTATCCTGGCCTATATTGGCCTACTGGCCTTCCTCTGCCTCCTTCTGGCCTTCCTTGGACGCAAGCTTCCTGATACATTCAATGAGGCAAAGCTTATCACCTTCAGCATGCTGATCTTCTGGGCTGTGTGGATCGCTTTCATCCCAGCATATGTCAGCTCTCCTGGGAAATTCACTGTGGCTGTGGAGATATTTGCCATATTAGCCTCCAGTTTTGGTTTGCTATTCTGTATTTTTGCACCAAAATGTTACGTTATTTTAATACACCCGGAGAGAAATATTAAGAAAGGCCTGACTGGAAAATATATCAGATGAAGTTAGTCATAACAAAGTACAATTCATTTACTGTATTTTGCCCAAAGGTGTGTGATTTTTTTTTTTTTTTTTTTTTTTTAATATGGAGGGGGATCATTTCTTGTTCGGATTATGTGATCTCTATGTCCATTCATTTGCAGTTTTTTGTTTTTTTTTACAATTATAAGTTATTAACATGGCAATTTTTGATTACACATAAAATAAAATAAAATAAATAAATACAGGGCATAAAACCATAGGCTTTCATGGTATCCTAGCTAAAATATTGTAGTAATTAAATTTTCATCGGCTCTATAGTGTGTGTTTTTTATTAGGAAAATTGTTTGCTTTTTCCTTCCATCTAACTGAAAAACTACAGGTAATTTGAAATAAATGGCAACTGACATGATCTGCTAATAAGAATGAGTTCTGTGTATAAAAATAAATATAATAAAAACAGTGTGTTTATTTCTGCATGTTTATCTACCCAACAATGTAATGTTTTCTTTAGTCCCAAAACAAGCACGACTGTGTTCATAAAATGCACATAAAATTAGATTAGAAAAATAAAATAAAATCTACAATATTTTTTAGAGGATTTTTTGTTGAGGATTAGAAAGATGAAAATACGATGAATAAAGTAATGAAATTGTTATGTCATCTAATTTAGTTTTTTTTTTTTTTTTTTTTTTTTAATTCAAAACCTGAAAACAGTTTTTGTTTTTTGTTTTCTTTCAAATCCACTGGTCCACATGAAACTTGTCATGTGAGAAGGAGCCTAAGAAAGGGTAGTGTCATTTGGGTTAAACTCACTTTACATTTTACTTTTTGCAGGGCCTCCAAGGAAAGATTTTTTTTTTTTTTAAATTAAAGCTTGTTATTAGATTTTTATTTTTTTTTAAATACATGTCCACCTCACAGTTTGAGATTACCCTGCACCTTTAGCATAATTTAAGCCTGGTGAAAGGACATGGGCTCACATGACATTCAACAGACATTTGAAGATAAAGGAAAGTGGAAATTAAAAAAAAAACTTGTCAGGTCACTTTCTGACAGTGTATGCTTTTAAAATAAACAAATGGAGAGACAGAGAAAGACTGTAGATGTACAAGCAACCTGATGTACAATTTTTATATCGTATTAGAAACAACTCGAAACGTTGATTACTGCTCTACATCTGTCCCTGACTGATGCAATAGCATTGAGATTTTTTTTTCTTGGAAGTAGTGTGTGTGTGAACAACCTTGGTCGTGAATCCGACTGACCAAGAAAGGTGTCAACACTATCCTGCACAATTTTTGGTATCTGTCAGATTAGCAACAGGATCTTGAATTCATCCTGACAGTAAATAAATAATAAACTAGAATTTTGAATATGGATTATTTTCAATTGTTTATAGCTTGTAGCACCTTTTTAAAGAGAAGAGAATAAGAAGAGAATGTTTTCTTCAATTTCTTTACAACTACAAAGCTGATTACGATCAAGCCATTGAAACTGTGAGAAGCCTGCATCAAAGGAAAGGATATGAATTAATTATGAACTTCACAATTTTCACCAGACATGTGTCTGTGTATTTTTCTCTGCCTTGACCAATATTACATAACACATCAGGTAAAAATGCTAAGCAGCTACTCAAATGCCAAGGACAAAATTGTAAAGATTTCTGCTGCTACGGTGCATTTTGCAGGAGAGTTATTATATGCAGAGACAATACAGTACTTATCCAAACAGCACAGAATACAAGCATGCTAAATGTAATGAGTGCAGCAAGTGGGTACTTCTGTCACTTTACAGCTAGAAGGTTCCGGGCCTGAGTCCTCTCGTGACTTTCAGTGTCCAGAAAAGTGCTAAATAAATCTAATCTTTTTTTTTTTAAATTATTGTTAATTATTTTTTTATTATTGTTATTATTATTACTGTCTTACGGAGCCCCTAAGGTGACATGGAGAAAAAAAAAATCACGGAGAAAAAAAAAAAGCTGTATCTTTACGAGATCAAATCTATCTCTCTCTCTCACATGTTATGATAATCCCAAATCGGTCCAATGAAGAGCTGAATTTCACACTCACGTTTACAATTGATCACTATGACTACATGGTTTATGTCACTAGTGATAGCATGAAATGTTTTAAGTGCGCGGATGGGACGGACATCTCATGTGCAACTGTCGGAACGGAGAAGATGAACGCTGGCTGCCGCCTGCCATGGGACAGGCGGCTGCGCCCGCGGGGAGAATGGCGGCAGGAGCCACATGGCCGGTAGTTGCAGCCACTGACGCGGCTGTGGTGGCGTCCGGTGCTGCGGCCTGGGCTCTGGGCCATGTGGGCTTCCAACTCCTTTACCTGCTGGGTCGCCAACTACCAACCCAGAACCGCAGAATAACACGAAGGATACAGGTGACAACACAAGGGTTAGACAACCGGGGGCAGCAACCCAGAGGTCACAGGTGACAGCACAAAGGTTAGACTGTCGCTGGCCATCAACCCGGAGCCACATAATGACATGGAGTATCCCAGCAAAAGCTGGATTACAGTGCACCAGCTCATCATCGTGAAACAAACAAACAAACAAACGCAATCACACTTTTACCGACAGACAATTTGGTGTGAACAATTCACCTAAGCTGCATGCTTTTGGAGGTGGAAGGAAGCTGGACAACCTGAAAAGAACCCACACAGACATACAAACTCCGCACAGAAAGAAATCAAACGTGGAACCTTGTTACTGTGAGGCAACAGCGCTACCCAGTGCACCACCAGGCGGTCTTTAAATACATTTAAATACATTTAAATACATTTCTCAAATTTTATTCAATGTCATTTGTATATTTACATTAAATTGAATGTGACATAGAAATAGTTTACCTTCGACATTAGTCTAATGGTAATTTTTTTTTTTTTATGTCAACTGATTTTATGACTTTTTTGTTAAGCCAATATTTAAATTAAAATATTGTAACTAAAATATTATTTATGTCACTATAAAAACAGTATGATTTATGTATAATTGTATTGCTTATGTCAGTCACATTACTCATGAAAAAGAAAATCTGCTACCATAAAATTGGTAGCAGATTAGAATTAGAATTGGTCCCTCTTGGTGTTATGATGTCTGGACATCACTGTATTTGTTTTAAATGATGACTTCCTGAGTAAAAATGTTCCAGATATATGGAACCTAAGCTGTTGTTGATTTTCACTGTATATATAATGACAAGTAAAAGGAAATTTGGGTCCTTCTTCTTCTCTAACTAAGAAACAATATGTGTGATTATCAATGTCTACACATATTTTCTTATTAGGTTTACCAATAAGGGTAGGTAGCTCAGCTGAGGTAGCTCAGTTGTATATCCAACAACCACAAAATGATGACATCAGACCTCAGTGAAAAAAGTAAAAATGAAGGAGACGGAAAGACGAAAATAAACCCTTGCAATAACATGTAATGTTTACATGTTAAGACAGGGACGTTAATTATTAAAGCACTTTGAAACTGTTAGCCACGTTTTTCTTGTTTGTGTGTAAAACGATGAAGTGATCTTTTATAATCTATTTGCCCTGCAGTCACTTTCCTACTTAAGCCAAGTGACTAAGTGATTAAGTCATGCTCAAAACCGGTGGGATCTTATTTATCTTAGTTTGTTTTCTTTTTGGGTTTTGTGTTAGGACTTGTCAAAACTTTATTTCTGTTTAATGATATAATTGGATACTATACAATCATGTATTTTTATACTATATTTCTGGCCCTTGTTTTATCAGCATTATACTGTATCTGCTGTTTGTGTTTTATGTCATGTTTCTCACGATCATGTATTGTAATTATTAATTAATAAACACTTCCAAATAACGTTTTGTAGATAAGGGACAACAAATGTTATTATAGTTGCGTACTATATTGTATTTTCAAAGTTAAAAACTACTTGAACTTGTTCAAAAGTGATGTAAATGAATAATTGTTTTATCTTGACATTTTAGTTAATCGCGTTCATCATGAAGGCCAATTTTTAAAAAAGTGTTAATAAGTATATTGTTATTAAAGTGAAGAAACTCAATTTTAGCATGAATGTGAACTTTGTAATGTGATCAGTGAAGGATTTTTAACATCTTTTTTTTTTTTTTTAAATAATACCTTCTTCTTCTTCTTCTTCTTTTCCTTTCGGCTTTTCCCTTCAGGGGTCGCCACAGCGAATCAATTTCCTCCATCTAGCCCTGTCCTTTGAATCCTCTTCTCTCACACCAACTACCTTCATGTCTTCCCTCATTACATCCATAAACCTCCTCTTTGGTCTTCCTCTAGACCTCCTGCCTGGCAGTTCAAAACTCAGCATCCTTCTACCAATATATTCACTATCTCTCCTCTGGACATGTCCAAACCATCTCAGTCTGGCCTCTCTGACTTTATCTCCAAAACCTCTAACATGTGCTGTCCCTCTGATGTACTCATTCCTGATCCTATCCTTCCTGGTCACTCCCAGAGAGAACCTCAGCATCTTCATCTCTGCTACCTCTAGCTCTGTCTCCTGTCTTTTCCTCAGTGACACTGTCTCTAGACCAAACAACATCGCTGGTCTCACCACAGTTTTGTACACCTTTCCTTTCATTTTAGCTGAAACTCTTCTATCACACATCACACCTGACACTTTCCTCCACCCGTTCCATCCTGCCTGGACACGCTTCTTCACCTCTTTTCCACACTCTCCATTGCTCTGGACTGTTGAGCCTAAGTACTTAAAATCCTCCACCTTCTTGATCTCTTCTCCCTGTAACCTCACTCTTCCACTTGGGTCCCTCTCATTCACACACATGTACTCTGTCTTACTGCGGCTAACCTTCATTCCTCTCCTTTCCAGGACAAACCTCCACTTCTCTAGCTTCTCCTCCACCTGTTCCCTGCTCTCACTACAGATCACAATGTCATCTGCAAACATCATAGTCCATGGAGATTCCTGTCTAACCTCGTCTGTCAGCCTGTCCATCACCATGGCAAACAAGAAGGGGCTCAGAGCTGATCCCTGATGCAGTCCCACCTCCACCTTGAACTCCTCTGTCACACCTACAGCACATCTCACCACTGTCTTACAGTCCTCATACATGTCCTGCACCGTTCTAACATACTTCTCTGCCACTCCAGACTTCCTTTCTTTTTTTAAATAATACCTAACTAACTAATTTATTTTGTTAATACAGTTCGTCGACTGCACAAATTTAGTGCCAATAAATGTTTGCAGAATATTAATAGTGTTTTACTATATTACTATGGATGCATATATAATGCAGTATATATATATATATATATATATATATATATATATATATATATATATATATATATATATATATATATATATATATATATATGCAGTCAAATGTGTCTACTCACTCACATATATATACTCACACACACACACACACACACACACACACACACACACACACACACACACACACACATGGGTGTTTTATCTAATGAAAGTTATAACAGATGACATGCATTCAGTTATTGAAATTTAAATGTATTAGAAACATTACATGACAAAGAGATGAAACAGACTATAATTTGAATGCAAAATAAAACATAGCAAAAGACACTATACATTCCAGTTAATTTGGACAATAATCAGTCATATACTGTACATCCTTATTCTATGATTTTCCCATCAGGTGTGTCCTTGTATTTTTCTCTGGCCTAAATAAAATTATAAAACATTTTGGTACAAAGATGCAAAAAAGTAGACCAAAGCTTGAAGCCAGAATGGCAAATATCTCTACAGCTACTGTAAACTTCCCAGGTGAGCTAACATAAGCCGGGATAAAAGTGACCCACACCGCACAGAATATTAACATGCTAAAGGTGATAAATCTGGCTTCATTGAAATTATTGGGAAGTGTTCGAGCCAGAAAAGCAAGAATAAAACACAGCATGGCAAGAAGCCCAATGTATCCAAGAACAACCCAAAAGCCTATGGCTGAGCCCAGAGCACACTCTAGGATGATTCTGTCCTGATAGTGCAACATATTTTGGAAAGGAAAAGGGGGGTTGATTGTCAGCCAAAGTATGCAAATTAAAACCTGTATGAAAGTAAAAGTCAGAACACTGAGCCTTTGCTGTGTGGGGCCAAACCATTTCATGACATTTGTGCCTGGACGTGTGGCTCTGAAAGCCATTAACACCACTACTGTTTTTCCGAGGACACAAGAGACACAGAGGACAAAGGTGATGCCAAAAGCTGTGTGTCGCAGCATGCAGGACCAGTTAGAGGGCTTGCCAATAAAGGTCAGAGAACACAGGAAACACAGAGTTAAAGAGAACAGCAACAGAAAGCTCAGCTCAGAGTTGTTGGCCCGTACTATTGGGGTTTCTTTGTGGCAGTAGAAAACTATAGTTGTGATTACAGTTACAAAAACTCCTAGCAGAGAGAACAAGACTAGTAATGTTCCCAGAATTTCATCATGAGCTAAGAATTCAATTGGTTTGGGGAGGCAGGCATCTTTCTGCTCATTGGTCCAGTGCGTCGGGGGGCATTTTGTACAATGTATGGAATCTGCAAAACAAGACAATAGAGGGGAAATAATGAATGTAATTGATGTGTAGATTTCAAAACTGAAGTTCTGCTTGTCTATTTCATTTTGTGTAATTACATGGTATAGAGTTAGGGGAATACTGGTTTATAATGTTATTACCTGTTAAATTAGTGATTTCTCCTGCTGGACAGGGTACACAGTCAAAGCAGCAGATGGGCTTTCCCTTCTGGAGGACTTTCCGGGTTCCTGCCACACAGCTTTGACTGCACATGGACACAGGCACCTTTTACACATGAACACAATACATGAGCAAAACTTCCATTTGTCCAACCATTTAAATGCACTTAAACAGTAGAAAATTGTAATAATTTGTATCTGTAATAATGCGATTCGTGGAAACATTTAGTAAATTAGAATGTCTTTTCTTTACCTCCGTGAGTAAATTTCCCCAAATAATGTTGTTGATATTATTCATGACAAACTGATGACCCTCCTGTAGAGATGCATCATAAAGTCCGACTGTTAATCCCTCCATTGTTCCCCTGTTTGTTTTTTGTAAATTAACAAGGTCATATCTTGCGGGCGAGTCTCCATTGCTGTCAAAATACACCTTTTCCCCTTCCTTTGTGGTAAAATTCACAGTGTTCAGATAATGTAAAACCTAAAGAAAAATATTCACATACAAGGTTTAATTCAGTTTAATTACAGCAATCCTTTGCATTATTGCAATGTCACATTAATTTCACTCCTCACCTGCCATGGTTGAATGTTCTTTATATCAGCACAGCTGCCATTGGAAAAGAGCCCTTCACCAGGTTTACATGTGATCAAGTTATCAAGAGCATGAGCCACTGCATAAACCGACTTGTACACATTATTGGTGAATCTTAACTCATCCACATCAGTGAACTGTGATTGAATATTCTGTAAGGTCTCTGAGCCATTGCATGGTTTTTTATTTGCATTCGCATTTTCACTCAGAATGCAGTCAAATGTGTCTTCCCAGAAATCTCTGACAAACGGACTCTCTGGAAACTGAGAAGGGTGGAGCTGCCTCAAGTGTTCCTCCAGTCCCGGGATGTTAGCTCTTGTGACAGTAAAGCCTAGTGAGCCCACTAAGATGTCATGCCCCTCAACGTCAGTAAGAGAGTGATCTATAATCCAAGCTTCACTGCCAACCCATTGCATTCCTGTGATGTTCTGTTTATTCAACACTTGAACCAGCATCTTAATTTCTCTGTGAGACATAAAAGCCATAATCACCTTGGAAGTGGCTTTTTTAATGATCTCCACAATTCTCTGCAGTCTCTCGGGTGGATCTGATGATGAAAATGCTTCAGAATATTCAATGCACACACCATATTCTTGCGCAGCTTGTTTAAAAGCAGTTATACCATTGAGGCCATATTCATTATCCACAGCTATAGCTCCAATCCAGTTCCATTTAAAGTGCTTGATGAGCTTTGCCAGTGCTTGGGTCTGGTAGTAATCACTAGGAATAGTTCTGAAAAAAGTCGGATACTCTTTCCTGTTGCTGAAACAGGCACAAGTGGCAAAATGGCTGATCTGCATTTAAAGATTAAAACCATTTAGTGGCAGTGAGGAAACATGGCACAGTCTCACATATCTATCTATACTGTATGTGTATGCATGTATCTCTCTCTCTCTCTCTCTCTCTCTCTCTCTCTCTCTCTCTCTCTCTCTCTCTCTCTCTCTCTCTCTCTCTCTCTCTCTCTCTCTCTCTCTCTCTCTCTCTCTCTCTCAAACAGCACATTTACAATGTTACATTCAAAGTCATTCACTTGAGTGATCTTTTTTCTTTGGCTTACCACAGGTATCTGGAACCTTCCAACAACTTGTGCAAAACCAATAGTGGGTTGTGATCCTGAATGTCCCAAGATAACTTGCACTGTGTCAGTTTTGGTGCAGTTGTCACTGATTTCTCTGTTTCCTCCACTCACCAGTGCCAGTGCAGCTCTCAGTATGTCCACAGTTCCACAGTTATCATAAATCTTGTATCCAAGTTTAAAATTAGGAAGCATATCAGGTGTTTTGTTGATCTCATTTATAGCATATATTACTGTTTGAGCAAATTTAAATTCTCTATAATTGAAGCTGGTGTGATGAAAAATAGAAAATAATATAGATGAATATTTCCAATACAGTGTAAATTACTTACAAACTATTTGAACTATACAGATCTATCTATACATACTTTTTACATTTTCGTTCTTCTGGAATGGTCTGAAATGTGTTAACTACATAATCCTGCCCTGTACGAAATGAAAATATGCCTCCAAGAATTAGATCACCATCTCGGGCAAGTTCAGCTGGCAGTTCAGTGTCTAGGAGTTGGCACATCGATTTTCCTTTCCCTATCAGCACAACTAAGACGAGCAGCCTCAGCGTGTGCATAGCTCTGGTTTGTATGTCAGGCCAACCAGTTTAACAGCACTTGTCAGAGCTTTATATACATCGAGCAACAGGTCTTGTAAATCCTCTGGAGACCAGAGGAGACCAAAACCAAATGAGGTGCCTGTTTGTGTTGTTGGGGGAAGATGATACTCTACATTGATTTAATAAATAACTTATTCTATCATGGTCACTTTACCTCACACATCGTGTACATTTATCAATAGCCATTCAATATATCATCTTGAAAGAAAAAAAAAAAATTCAATATTTAGATCTCATTTATAAAATACAGTACATATCTTTTTATGACATACTTATTATTGTACATTATGATTAGGTATGGATTTGTGGAGATCAACAGGATGCTCCACTGAGACTTTTTCACTGTGATGAATGCAAAAGGCTTTGAGAAAAACAAATCCCATAACCAAAAGTCAAACACACTCAAATGGAAGAGGGCAGATGAACTGCACCCCTACTTTCTTCATGAGATGGAAACTTACAAGTCTCCATCTCAAGACTCAAGCCCATGATGCCTCCATGCATAAATATTTTAATCTGAGAAAAATATCTGGGGACCCAAAAAATATCAGGGCTGTAGTCATTGCCAGACAGGCACCAAAGACAGAAAAGGTGACCAACAGTAGACCCATTATTTCCCTGAAGGTAAGGAAGTCAATAACTTTAAAGTCACAGCTGTTCCTCTTTTCATTGCACTTGTATTCTGGAGGACATTTCTCACATTCCCCTGCATCTGAAAGCGTACATATGTTTAGGCTGTACAGCACATACATCTTCAAGTATACCAGTAAAGTGGTGAGAGTGATTTTGCCCAACAGGCACACGATCACAGTTAAAGTCCAGGAATCCTGCTGTCTCACTTGTACTGTTACTGAACTCACCAACAGCACAGGGGATGCAACCAAAGCAGCAGATCAAATTACCCTTGAAAAAAGCTCAGGTCCCCGACAAACACTTCTCACTGCAAACAGACACTGGAACCTGCTTTTCAGAGACAGAATTATAAAAAACTTTAAAAGGAAACCTTCACATTATTTATTTTTTATTTGAAATATTAATTAGTAGCAAGAGGGTAAAATATGTTTCTTTATAAAAGGCATACAATGATTTTTTGTTGTTCCTTTAAAAGGACAGGCGGTCTATATTTTCTTACCTCAAACGCTCTGCGTACCCACACAGCTCTCACACCTTCCTTCATTTGGAACTGTTGACCCTCAGGCCTGGAGGCAGCATAGTAACCAATACTCTCAAACTGAATGTAGCCTGTTTCATCCATCTGCCAGTTTACCAGCGCATATCGCGCCACAGAATCACCCAAACCATCAAAATATACATTTTCACAAATGGTAGTGGTAAAATTGTCCTGTGTAATGCAACACCTGTAGGAAAACAATAGTGTCATTTATTAGTGATTAAGGCAGTATGATGAACGTGGCACAGCATGTGGTTTTCAGTTTTACTTGCCACGGTTGGATATTTTCTTTGTCAGCACAAGTATTGTTTTCAAAAGGATCCCGTCCATGTTCACATGTAAATATATGCAATGCACGAGCAAAAGCATATGTGGTCTACTTGTAAACTGTATTCAGCAAAATGGCATCTGAAATAGCTGTGAAGCGTGTGGTTGTGTCCCACAGAGGCTCCTTCCTGCACAGGGAAGGCTGCTTGAGTCTCTGCTATGGGAGTCAGTGTGCAGCTGAATATCGTCTTCCACAGCTCAACTAGTCCTTGGTCTCCTGGTGTGGTAGATGGCCTGCTGTTAGTGAGGAACTCTTGCAGTCGAGGAATGTGAGCATTTAGTGCTGCAAAATCCAATTCCCCCTGGACGACAGCATCATTTATTGGAGAGGCAATGTAGCGATATGTGATCTAGCCCTCGCTGCCAACCCATTGTATTCTAGTCACGTTCTGATCATGAAGCACCTTAATAAATATGTCAAGGTCTGTGCCATCAGCAAATGCTACTATTACCTTTGAAGAGGATTTCTTGATGATTTCAACCACCTCTAAAAACCACTTCCTTGGATCAATTCTATAAATAGAGAGAGTACTCAACACATACTTCTTCCATTTTTGCTGCTTCCAGGAAAGTAGCCATGCCGCCATTTCCATAGTCACTATTTGTTCTAATAAATAGTACCTATGGGAAAGCCAAAGTTTTTCACAAGCTTTGCTAAAACTTGGCTCTGCTAGATGTCACTAGGTATGGTTCTTAAGAAGGAGGGATACTCTCTTCTGTTGATGATGCATGCAGAAGTTGCCAAATGACTAATCTGAAACATGTATAAGAAATTGTGGAGTTTCACATCTTCCATCGATCCATTTTCTTCCGCTGTATCCGCTACAGCGTGTCACGGAGAGCTGGAGCCTATCCCAGCTGCCATAGGGCATGAGGCGGGAGACACTCCGGGCATGATGCCAGTGCGCCGCGGAGCCACACACAAAGACAGACAACCACACACACACACACACTCACTCCTACGGGCAATTTGAGACCGGCCAATTTATCCTGAAGCGCATGCTTTTGGAGGTGGGAGGAAGTCTTTCTTGGTAGCAGGTCTGAGCTGTTGTTGATCTCTTTAATGGCAAACATCATAGTGTACGCATATTGCAACTCTCCTGGGTGTAGTCTGAAAATAAGAGAATGGGGAAAAATGCCAGTGTTGGAAATTTAAAAGACAAAGACAAAAATTATGAAAAATGTGCATGATGATTTCTTGACAAAATAGAGAGTTTTTTATGTGTAGTATGGTTTACAGTCATATGTACTTTCATCAGTGTCTTACCCTTCACACTGAATTTTTCCAGGGTCAGACAGGAGAGCTGGAATCTGGCAGGAAGGGGAAAATGCCTCCAATGTTGATGTCACCCTCCTTAGAAAACTGAGCCTGTTCTTTTGTTCCATATGTTTGACACACAGGATTCCCTCTTCTTATAGCCAGTAGGAAAATAAGCACCAAATCCACTATCAGCAGCAAAGCTTTCCAAAGTGATATGTAACAAGGTTGTAACATATGTAACACCCAAGGTTCAAACGCAAAATCTAAACTGTGAGTATTTTATATAAAGGGGTTTTTAAAGGCCTGAACTTCCTCAGTTTCATAGATAGCTGATTACACCATCCATGTTTCTCTCCACCAATGATGGCGCTCATGATGTGACGTGACTTATTGAAGAGACTTAACCTTTGTACCTTTCTATCTCATAATGAATTTTGGTGTGTTACAATTAATTTGTCATAACTCATTTTTTTTTGTTTAAAAAAAATTCAGTTCAAATTGAATTAAAATTATTTTAAAGAAAAATTAATTAGTGCCAAAGTCAGTTGATCAAAAATACCCAGTATGAATCCCTGTTTCCTTCTCAAATAAACTCCAAATCAGAGATTGAAATTCCATTTTGGTTGACCGATGGACAGATTGACTGACCAACTGCAGTTTCCAGAATGCTAAAATGCTAAAGTTTAATTTGACAAAACTGCTCAGACATTAAAAAAAAACAACAACAAAGAAATAGCGCATTCATTCAGTTGATCAGCGCAATTTGCAGGTACATTATTTACTTTTTTCCCAAATAAATACTTTTCAATAATAAAATAATCAATGTAAATAATGAAGAAAGTAGTAACAATCAGTTCAAAGAATTTAAGGATCTTTGCTGTTGTCTGAAACCTCTTGCTCATTTCAATGTTTTTCATAAATGTCAGAAAAATGTACATTTGTGACTTATTTTAAAGGGTTCTCCCCATCATATGTTTCTTGGTATTTTTATATTGTTTAAACAATAAAATATAACATTTTGGAGCAAAAATAGAGAAAAGTAATCCAAAACTACAGGCCAGAATAGCAAATATTTCTACAGCCACAGTGAATTTTCCTGGAGAGCTGATATATGCTGGGATAAAAGTGATCCAGACAGCACAGAATATCAACATGCTGAAGGTAATAAGCTTAGCTTCATTGAAATTATCAGGCAGCGTTCGAGCCAGAAAAGCAAGAATTAAACAAAGCACAGCCAGTAGTCCAATGTACCCCAACACAGCCGCGAACCCCAGGGGGGAACCTAAATCGCACTCAAGAATAATCCGTTCTACTGCATAAGCAGTATTTTTGTGGGGAAATGGTGGAGCAAAGTGTAACCAGAGTGCACAAACTAAAACCTGCAATAAAGTACAACTAAAAACTGTTGTTCTTTGTAATGGGGAAGAACACTGCGGAACTGTCTTTACTGGCCCTTTAGCCTTAAAGGCAATCACCACTGCTATGGTTTTTGCTAAGATACAAGACATGCACAGAGCAAAAGCGATGCCAAACGCTGTATGTCTTAACATGCAGGACCATTCAGAGGGCTGGCCTATGAAGGTCAGAGAACAGAGGAAACACAGAGTCAAAGAGAAGAGCAGCAAAAAGCTTAGTTCAGAGTTACTGGCCTTGACAAGAGGTGTGTGACGAAAATAAAAGAAGACACATGACACCAGTAGTGTCAAACATGTTCCAAGCAGCGAGAAAGTAGCAAGGAGGGTCCCCAAGCTTTCGCTGTAAGACAGGAATTCAATCACCTTAGGAACACACTGGCTGTGATCTTCATTTGACCAGAACTCCAATGAACACCTTGAACACTCGGGAGAATCTGAATGGAACACATGCTCAAGCTGAGATCACATGAAAACGATCAATGTTAACATGAAGGTGAGACACAAATATAGGATTGATTTTTGTTAATATATCACATCATTTACTGTTAAATAGTCTTCCACTCACTGCTGGAGTTGCTGATCTCTCCAGCAGCACAGGGGACACAGGAGAAACAGCAGATGGGTTTGCCTTTAAATACAGCCTGCCGGAAACCTGGTCGACAATTCTCACTACATACTGAATGTGGCCTCTGAAAAAAACACCACAACTTTTCAGCTATTTTGTTTCTTTTTTTCTGTAATGTAAGATTTAAATTGCATCAAGACAGTATCCATTCTATGATATTACTATATTAATTTCAGTAAAGGTCATGCTTCTGACCATTGTCATGTTAGTCTGCACACTAACTTAAACAGTACAAATACACACATGCATATACAGTATTTATGGTATTCAGGCACATTTGCTACCTTTATGGATTCAGCAGCCCATGTTATATTTATTCCATTCATAGTAAACTGTTTTCCATTTGGTAGTGAAGCATCATAGCTACCTATGGTCACAAATACAATGTCTCCTGCTTTGTTTCTCTGCCAGTTTACAAGCTCATAAGTTGCTGCAGGGTCACCATTTCTGTCAAAGTAGACTCGCTCTCCTGACTGTAATGTGAAATTCACATTTTGAAGGTGATTCACAACCTAAAAGAGAAAAGTCATCAACAATATGAATTGTTGAAATTTATCATATAGTCTAAGGAAGTCACCTCCTACCTGCTTTGCATCCAAATCATCTCTCCACATGCATGAATTATTCACTGCATGCCCATTCCATCCACATTTTAACATGGAATGTATTGCATTAGCCACAGCATACACAGCTTTGTACACATTATTAGATATCCTGAGCTCTGAAACATCTGTGAAAGGAGTGTTAACGTCCTGTAGTCTCTCAGAGCCAGAACACTGGATCTGGCCACTTAGACTGGGTTGTAAACTGCAACCAAATGTGACTTCCCAAAATTCTTTCAGTAGATTATTCTGAGGGTCCTGACTTGGATTAACCTGCAAAAGAAACTCTTGCAAGCCTAATATCTTTGTCTTTCTGATGGAGAAGCCTAGTGACCCCATAAGGATTCCAGAGTACCTCTCAATGGCAAGATGACCTGCTGTAATCCAGGACTCACTACCCACCCACTGCAGTCCACTCAAATTCTGTTTCAGAGCTTCCTCAAGAAGAATATCCATCTCACTTTGGGCAAGGAAGGCAACTACAACTTTTGTACTGCCATTTTTAATCACTTTGACCACCCTGGCCACTTGATCTCTGGAGTCTGTCCTTGAAATGGCCTCTGCGTATTCAATACAAACCCCAACTTGACGTGCAGCTGTGATAAATGTTTCCAGGCCATTCTTGCCATAATCGTTGTCACTTTTAAGTGCTCCAACCCATGTCCAGCCAAAGTGTTTGACCAATTTTGCTAAAGTTCTGCTCTGATAGTAGTCACTAGGGATTGTTCTGAAGAAGGATGGATACTTCTTTTTGTCACTCAGGCAAGCACAAGTGGCAAAGTGACTGATCTAAGGGAAAAGAAAAAGGACACAAAAAAGCCATTTATAAGATTTAGATCATCAGAGAAAGATGATGAAAAATGTCCCATGATTAAATTGCTGATTCATAACTCAATCTGATGTATATGAGAAAACTGTAACAAACCAAAGCTCAGCCATAGCATTCTATAAACCAACTATTATACTGTCAGTTTTCAATTTTTATGACATTGTTTTTGTTATATAAAAAGAAGACCACATATGTTGAAATATTTACCACAGGAATTTGGAAAATCCCTGAAATTTGTATCATCACAATGGTTGAGGAAGACTCTGAAGCTCCGATGATAGCATGAACGGATGACTGGCCAGAGCAGGACCTTTCCTGTCCATTCATTAGACCCATTATTGCGCGTGTTGAAGGCAGTGTTAAACCACAGGTGTCAAATATCTTATAACCGATTGTAATATTAGGAAGCAGAGTGCTGCTGTTGTTGATCTCCTCTATGGCAAAAATCATTGTTTGGGCAAAACGGAATTCCCTGAAGTTCATCCTAGAAAGAGAGACAGCACAATTGTGATATTATATCCATTTAGAAACAAAAAAAATGAAACATTATTGGAAAATAAGTAGTACCTGGAACATGTGAGGCGTTCTGGAGTATCTATAAAGGAAAGCTGAGGATTTGGCATTTCATTATGAATGGAAAAAGCTCCTCCTATAGTTATATCGCCTTCCTTAGATAACAGAGGGAACTCTGGGCTCCCCAACATCTCACAGACTGCTGTCTCTCCCTGTGCTCCGAAACCTCCTATAAGAAGCACAAATAGAAACATTATATAGGCGCATTCACAAACCTGGTACAGAAATAGAAATTTGTGTAATTCTTGTTCAATTCTGTCATTGAACAAGACATGCATGTCCTTAAATGGGCAGTGCTTTATATTTCTGGGAATGATTGTGATTGATGTCCTCTCATTGAATGACTATATGATGATGTCAGAGCATGTTATTATTGTTTTTACGTCTGTCAAGGGGGTTCATTTTTTGATTTGTCAGCAGGACGAACTATTCACTGGATTTCCATGAAACTTGATTGGAGCCTTAGGCCACGGTAGACCTCTGTCATTTATGCAACTAATTTAGAATATGGCTTAGTTGATTAATCAGGGACCGTTGTGCCCTGGTGAAAGAATGCACTCAGATGAGATACATTCAAGTTTATTTTAAATATTAGCAGCTCAACCAAGAGGGTAATGCTTGTAGGATTACACAAATCTATTCAACTGGTTATTTAAAAAATGGTAGAACAGTGGATCATAGCATTAAAGAACATTAAAGAACCTATTTGATTTTTGAATGCATCCAGGATTTTTCTTCTTTAGGGCTCTTTAGGCCTTTTTTCTCAATTAGTGGGATATGAAGGGTCGCCATGATACTGTGTGAAAAGGTTGCCCATTGAAAATCCATACAGGATTTAAGTCAATTTTGATGTTGTAAGATGCGATACTGAGAGCCCTTATTTCATTCCAGTTTGTGTACTGTATACAAATGCAAAAATAAATAAACAGATGATGAATATAACTAAGAATGATATTCTTATCAGTTCGTTCAGTCATATTACATCTGTGATTATGTTTCCTTATTATGTAATCCATACGATTGTATGCTATACCTTTGTGTTTTCAGACTGGCCCTTCAGAAGGGGCTTTAATTGGAAACCGATTTTTCTTTTTATATATTTCTTTGTATTTTATTAACTATTTAGGTGGGAGAGAGAGGTAGAAGAAGAACAATTATACTTTATTCATCCCGAAACGGGAAATTCTCTTAACACTCTCCGAATACAGTTAGACACGCACATATATACAGTATATGTTGTACACAGGCCCCTGAACAAACACAACACACTAGGGGCCTGTAAGCATGCAGTTAGTATGTATATATAGTGTCTTTAATGACCCACGTAATTCTATCTACGTGGTGAAGGCATGTTGCTGGGTCATGATGGTCTATTTATATGTACAGACGGGTAAGGATGGATATTCTAAAATATTTTCATATTTGTATGAAAGAAAACCTTTTTTTTTTAAATTAACAATCAAATGTGGGTTCTCTCCAGTTCTCCAGCTTCCTCCCACCTCCAAAAGCATGCGCTTCAGGTTGATTGGCCGGTTCCAAATTGCCCGTAGGAGTGAGTGTGTGTGTGTGTGTGTGTGTGTGTGTGTGTGTGTGTGTGTGTGTGTGTGTGTGTGTGTGTGTGTGTGTGTGTGTGTGTGTGTGTGTGTGTGTGTGTGTGTGTGTGTGTGTTTGTATATCTTTGTATGTGGCTCCGCGGTGCACTGGCATTGTGCCCAGAGTGTCCCCCGCCTCACGCCCTATGCCAGCAGGGATAGGCTCCAGCTCCCCGTGACCCGCTATGGCGGATACAGCGGCGGTACATGAAAACGATTGAATGTATAGCAAAAGAAATGTATTGTTTTTCACAGTTATTCATTTTAAAACATTTTCTAACTGTCCATTGTTTCGATAGTTTCAATACATCTTCTTTTTCTTTCCTACTGTCAGTCGTATACTCTTGCCATTCATCTTCTCTCTCTTCCTAGAACACACTTTCCTCCTCTTCTTTGACCAACAGTAGTCAAATTTCCACCGGCACCCTGTAGGTCAACAGCACCGATGGCGTTCGTTGTTAACCTAGGCCTCGACCGATCCGGTATGGAAGTCATAGATTTGATTCACATGTTTGATTTGGCAAAAATTTTATGTCGGACACCCTTCCCGAACAATCCTCTGTATTTATCCAGACTTGGGACTGGCACAATAGGACACTGGCTTGTGCCCTTTTGTGGCTACATTGATAGTTTTAATACATAATAAAATTAAAAGTAAAGTAGAATGAGAAGAGACAATGTGGAGATGATGATATTGTCTTCAGTACAATACCTAAGTCAGTTATATCCTGGCACATGAACAAGACACTGTATTATAGCAAACTTAAGATGTAAGACAACCGATTAGTTCATTCTATTATACTATCATCATTTCCAGACGATTGAGTGCATCTGAATATACGCTGCACAAACTAAATTTTCAAAGAAAAAAAACATATAGATATACTGTATATGCTCTATATTGTACATACAGTATATTGGCCACACCTGTCTATAAGCCGCAATGAACGGTGTTGTATCATGAGATATTTAAACAAAAAGATGGCATACAAAAAGATTTTCACATTTTTAATTACCACTTTTTTTCCGAACAGTGCCTGTAACATGGCTGTAAAACAATCCTGGTGTCTCCAGCGTCTTGCCATCGATTCATTGATGCCGGGAATATAGCTGTTCTGTTTCCTACTTTGACAGCTAGATAATTGTCTTAATTTCTGAAGAGATTTAAACATTATATACATGCTATTCATTATTTTGCTGGCTGCATAAGTATTTAGTTTTAATCATACAATAAACTTTTCTATCACTCTGTCTCAGTAATTTTACACACCCACACTTTCCATTTATAGGACGGAGGCAAACTCTCTAAAATCTGACACATACACGCACGTGCACACACACACACACGCACACGCGCACACACACACACATCAGATAGGACATAGGCGGCCATGTAAGTTCTTTATTCACATGTATATGGATATATATATATATATATATATATATATATACATATACACACAGTAATATCTTGCTTATTCGAACTTCAAGATGCATGGCTTCACCTCATCGAAGATTTTTAGTGGGTAGTCACATGGTATCATGCACGCTTGCTATTGGCTGACATAGAGGTAAGATCTTAAACCCGAGCCCGAGTCCAAGCCTGAACCAACCCGAAATTTGGGCCGGGTCGGATATTAAACTAAGGATACCTTTATAAAATAAATAATTTAGGTAAAACAGAGAAGGTGCCGTATGAGAAACATCCATCTACAATACCTGCACAGTTCCCTCCATGCGTCAGCTGTATCTTCTCCTGTCACTTCACCTTTCCGATCGTACGCACTGAAAGTAGAGGTAAGAGTTCAAGCCCGGGCTGGATTTTTTTGGCCAGATCTTACCTCTAGACTCACGGAATATATAGCAATCCCTCTTTACTCGCGGTTAATGCGTTCCAGGACCATCCGCAAAAAACTAAATTCCCTGATATAGCGCCAAACTATTTATTTTATTATTTACAGTAATTTAAACGTTTTTGGACCGTCCCCATTCTGATTTTAAACCACCTTTCATCTGTATTACCTTTTCCCAATACTCTTCTAGACTGTTTAAAACAGTTCTATGTTTAAGAAAAGAGTTTCTTCAATACACAGAAGTACGCTGCGTTCCATGAGTCTGGGAACGCAGCACACAACCGGAGGCTGTCAGCAAATAGCAGGCGCGTACGATATCATGTGACTACCCACTAAAAATCTGCAACGTAGCGAAGCCGTGCATCTTGAAGCTTGAATAAGCAAGGGATTATTGATTACTGTGTGTATATATATATATATATATATATATATATATATATATATATATATATATATATATATATATATATACATAAACTTTCTCAGCAATATTTAATTGCAAAATCATCCAGAAGTGTCAAATTCTGAGTTGCTGAGTTTTGAACTGCAAGGCAGGAGGCCTAGGGGAAGACCAAAGAGGAGGTTTATGGATGTAGTGAAAGAGGACATGAAGGTAGTTGGTGGAGGAAGAGGATGCAGAAGACAGGGTTAGATGGAGGAAATTGATTCGCTGTGGCAACCCCTGAAGGGAAAAGCCGAAAGGAAAAGAAGAAGATCCAGAGGTGTCAAAAGGCCATGACAGGCCTGTGGTATTGTTGTACTGAATCTATCTCTTCATGTGTTGGAGACCAACAATATCTGCAGGGTTTTCTGACCACTTAAACTTTCTTGTGTTTTTGTAATGTTTTTATACTCCTTTATCATGATCTGCAGCAAGAAACTTAAGATATGATGGGGTACAAGTAATCCTTGGTTTTACAGATAAATCCCACAGCAGTAGGGAGAAATACATGAAAAAACAGTATTCATGAAGAGAATATAAGAAAATAATGAGATCAGGCCAAAATAGTCATTGATCCCATTCCTTTGCAAACCTCTGTTTCTGCAAGAAAACATGAATATCACTTATATTTATCTACAGAATAGCGGGAACCCGTGGAAATTCCATGATAAAACACTAACTTCAGACTTCACACCAAACAAATGAAAGCTATGTATTGGTATTATAAACCAAGCGCACCCATTACAGAGTTCTCCCACCAGCAGGCAGCGCATCCCGGTCTGACCCAGAACTGGCGTCAGCGTCTTTGGCAAGGAACGTGAATGAATGATTGAATGAATGAATGAATGAATACATAAATAAATAAATACAGTATATAAACTTCATTACTCTTAAAGACAGAAACAGACAAATATCCAACTGTCAAGCATGTCTTCGACGTGGCGCTGTTATACATCAGAAAATAGCCGGTTTTAACTCTGTCTATTCTGTGTGTACATGAGTACACGAGTCACACACACTAACGTCACAGTGGTATTCGTCGCAGGGAGACACCCCCTGGATTGAAAAAGTTTTGGTTACAGCATCCACACGACAACACATACCCAACATTTTCAAAAAACTTCACTATGGCCGGCGTTTTCGTCCCGGATATCCGCGTTGTCGTGTTTACGAAAGGCGTAACCGCAACAAAAAGCGTCGCTGCCCGATGCCTTACACCATATTGTTCATGTGATTCCTTTCTGGCAGATGCCAGAAAGAATCACATGATTGGTTGGGCCCTTGATTGGTTGGGCGCTTGATTGACAGATTGAGAGTGGGTGGAGTTACAACGTGACACCGTGAGGTTTTCAAGTGAGCTTATTCAAATATATAGTTGGGGAGATAACACGTTTTTTACTTTTAAACTTAAAATCCATTCATATAGGCTCTGAATGCTAAATAGCTCATCCACTGACGAGACCCTACAGTGCACGAGTTTCATAGTTTTGTAACGGAAGGGGGTAGTTTTTGTGTCAGAAAAACTATGTAAATTACCACTTTAATGAGAATAATACCCTTGGTGTCCCCAAGTAGATGGGCAATAGAAAGTTGAGGTCAGAGTTATGGACCTTCAACATATTGTTTGAGTTGGGACAGCTTACCTGAAAAGACGCAACCAATTTTTGGATGTAAAAACTTGTTGAAGGTTAGGCAAATTAATTAATATTACACACAAATACATAATCAGTGCACTTTTGAGACAGTATTTCAATAGACAAAACAATAAAAACAAATATAACATATAAACTGGGTTTTTTCATTCATTCTGTAATTTATTTTTTGACATATACAAGAGTTTTCCATAATTATGTTGTTTGTGTCACATAAACTTTTGAACCGTGAAGTATCTGTTTTCATGTTATTGTGCTATTTCAACCAAAGGGATTCCTAGTACAGTAATCAGCAGATATGCCTCTTCAACCCTCTTTAATTAAAAAATAAATGGTTGTTCATGCATCTGAAGAGATGACCAGGAACTTTGCCTCAGGCTCTCTGTACTCACAAACACTCTAAGTCCCTCTAGAGTTCAGTTTGTTTCCAGTCTGCTCCCACGTCTCTCCCTTCACCTAGCGCTGTAAGCTTCACTTCACTTCAGGGTTGTTGCATCATAACCTCCTTAAGGTCTGTTCAGGTTAGTATGAGGCCTTCCTCAAAACAATAATGCCTAACCTCTGACAAGTTTCACCAAACTAAACTGACAGGACTTTAATGTCTTAGATATACAGTAAATGGCATGAAACTAGATCTTCTGTAGTTCCGCTTTTTAAAAGAGAGAAGAGGAGAATGAACTATTTTCAGTATTGATCTGACATTGCTGTTGGTTCAATGTCAGATCCATTATGAAAATCAGTTCATTAGTTTAGGGCGGCATGGTAGCATAGTGGGTAGCGCTGTTGCTTCCTCCCACCTCCAAAAACATGCGGTTCAGGGTAGTCAGCCGATCCCAAATTGTCCGTAGGTATGAGTGTGTGCGTGCATGTTTGTCTGTGTGGCTCTGCAGTGCACTGGTGTCGCGCCTGGAGTTTCCCCTACCTCATGTCCTCAGTCAGCTGGGATAGGCTCCAGCTCCCCGCGACGGCGGATGAAGCGGTTGTGACAATGAGTGAATGAATACGTTCCTTAGTTTAACCTCAGATTGAAAAATGGAAAGAAAACTATGAGAAATTTAATATTGTGCTGTGAAACATGAAACAATGCTTTATACATGTAATCAAAGTCAAGTGAACTGGTGAATAAAAGGCTTCTTTGACCCAAAGTGGTTTTGCGTACATGGAGGTTGTCATTCATCCAGGTTATGGTCATCCATCCATCCATTTACTTCCGCTTTGTCCGCCGCGGCGGGTCACGGGGAGCTGGAGCCTAACCCAGCTGGCATAGGGCGTGAGGCGGGGGACACTCCAGACACGACACCAGTGCGCTGCAGAACCACACACAAAGACAGACAACCATGCACACACACACTCACTCCTACTGGCAATTTGAAATGGCCAATTAACCTGAAGCACATGTTTTTGGAGGTGGGAGGAAGCCGGAGAACCCAGAGAGAACCCACTTAGACACAAGGAGAACATGCAAACTCTACACAGAGCAGGATTTGAACCCGGACCCACCGTGTTATGCGGCGACAGCGCTACCCACTGCTACCCCTATAGTTTTCCAGAGGTGTTTAAATCAATACACTGGACTTGTAGAAAGTTTCTTCAAGTCCAGTGGATTGATTTAAATGCCTTTGTATGATGAATTGTGTGTGTGTCTGTTGTGTCCTTTAGTTGATAAAGCTGTTTTGTCCTAAACTAATACACAAATAAATATGTATAATTAAAAATCACTTGTTACTATCAGTGAACAATGGTTGCATCACGGAAGGATCATGGCAAGCTACGAAAGGATATGAATCTTTTTTACAAGCCATTGCACAGCTAAAACGTGTGGTCGTCTGTCATTTCTCTCTTTAGAGATTTGCAATATTTTACTTATTTGTGTTTTCATCCCTCAGTCATTTTTCAACTGTGGCCTTCAGGTTCAACGTACTGTGATGTTCTCGCTGAGAGTTTTGTGTGTAGGCTCTGCATACTTGAAAACTTTAGCTACTTTTATAGTGTATTCATTGTTCATCCAGCTAACTTTGAAAAAAATTCTAAAATTGAGCATGTTCAGACACCTATTTAGAGTGAGTACCCCAACAAATCATTTAAGTGCAACAAACATAAATTAAAAAAAGATCTAAATATGTGCGATTCAAAATGATGGTCTATACGACTTAAAACCTTAAAGGTTATACTATAGAGACTATTTTATACTATTTTACTTGTGACACGTTACCAATCTATTTTTCATCTGAAACAGATCGGTAACTTATTATTACAAATTTTAAATGTATCGCTTGTTTTGGAATATACTGAACATAGACCCTTGTTGTATTGGAAAAAAAACACACCATAAACAAAATCATACATTTTGTGCTGTATCTTACTCCCATTGTGCACCAGACAACTGCTGCACATCTTAGCAAGATCTTTAATTCACACCTCAGTTGTGGTGAGGTCCAATAGTTAGTGGTTGCATTGATACTGTTTATAACTGTTGAGTGTGGTTAAGATATGCCCAAAAAATGTGCACAGTGGAACTGTGAATAAAACAATCCTTGTCAATCTACTGGCTTTATTTGCTGTCATTCTTATGTCATATCAGTATTCAAAGTGAAAAACCAAGTCTCTACTGACTTTAGTTGTATTAATTTAATTGATTAAAAATAATGATTATTATGTTACATTTAATTTAAATAAATCATATATTTAAATATTATTAAATATTAAAACGTTGTTACACAAAAATATTATTATTCATTGATTTTGACAAAGTCACATTCTATCAGCTATCATATTGTCCAACATGTCACATCATCTCTGGAGCATCAGTGTTGGAAAAGAGAATTATGATTAAACTTTTGAGAACTGGTCAAAACAGACCTCCAACATGCATTACTAACAAAGCATTGAACCATGTGTCATTTAATTTGATGTTACTGTCACTCTCTAGGGTTCATTAGTAGTTGCCTGATGTAAGACTCATGGCCTTTTTAATTAAAAACAAACTGTTGTTTGTAAAGACACCTGTTGTATTACAGAACTTTTTGACACTTCCAGGGGGTAAGTCTATTGGGAAATGATTTGATTCAAAGTGGAAAATGCCTCAGGCCCAACCTTGAATTAGCTCAAGTTTTTGACACTCACAAACATAAGACTAAAACATTAACTAATGCCCTCTGGAGCTCTCAGGGTTTCCAGTCAGCCTCCCATCTCCCCCATCAGTTTGTGGTGGAAATTACCCTTAGGGCTGTTGCATCACAGTCCCCTTTAGGTCTCTAGTGGAGACCTATGCCCTCCGAAACTAGCATTTTGCATTTGATCATGTTGAACCTTTGAACTAAATCAACATCAATGTTTATTCAAATAGTGAATGTCAGAAAAAATACTCCTGCTTTTTCAAGAGAGGAAAATCCAAAATGTGAATGCACAATTGTGGTTTCATTGAATGACAGACAGAACACATGCAATTACATGTCAATCAAAACGTACTGTATATACCACAACAATTCCACAATGAACAACAAATCCAAATGTTGTCAATAAATTATAATTATATACACACTATGAAAAACAACAAAGAAGTGAGCAATAAAACATTTTGTGTAATTCCAGAGCCCAAATGTGCACATTCATAACTCAGGTATAACTTTATGGATACAGTAAAAAGCACTTTATGTTTGTGTCAGTGTGAGTGCCGACTAGTCCGATCAAGAAGCTCACATTTTGAAGCTGTCCTTGAAAGATCACTGTCTTTGGATGGTAGTGGGGCAGGGTGCAGCCTGGGTTGTACACTCCAGGAGCATTATGGTTGACCCCATGCATCATTCTCACAGATATTTTACCCTTCTGCCATCTGGTAAGAAGTAAAATATTAATAATCAAGCTCTCAGAGCCAGACTGTAAAAGTTTAAAGTTTCTTCTGCCAAGCCATCACCTGAACATACAGAGGCTGGACTGTAGGTTTAGGCCTGTGTATTGTTCTTCCAAAGAAATATTTTGTTCTTTATTATTATTTCTGAGACCTTTATTAGTCCCAGAGTGGCGAATTTGCGTGGACCTAGCTCTCCACAGGACAACAAACTATATTCACAAAGGAAAAGGCCTTTTCCAAACTGCTGTCACAAAGTTAGGTGTTACAGTCAAACATTATTGTCTAACATTTCATTGATTTCCAACCAGAAGGAATAATTACTTAGCTCATTTTAAAAACATCAACAGTTATATTTCATCATCAGAAGGACTTCACTGAGAAATTAACTTATATTAAGACACAAAAATGGTGGGACAGAGATGTTCGTTTGTGCATTTTGACACTCACATCTCATGCATCTTGAGCCGTCCTGAACTGATTATGCTGACCACACAAATCATACCTCAGTGTCACTGCAGACACATAAGGTGAATGTCTCCATCTCCTGGAGATCTTGTGAAACTGCCTATCAGTAACATGAATGCAGCTAACGCAGAGTACATTTCTTGTTCTTCTTTTATTATTATTATTATTATTATTATTATTATTATTATTATTGTAGTACTACTAGTAGTAGCAGTAGTAGTAATAGTAAAGTTAATGGTATTTACTGTAAGTTAAGCCAATTTTTTTTTAAAATAGTTGAAGTCAAAAGCATGAATATAATTATTCATGCTTTATTAATTAATAAAGCATGAATAATTATTCAGTAACAAAAAATGGACTGTGTTTGCTTAAAAAATAGGCATTTAAGCCTTACATGTACTGTATATTTCTTTTCCCATCCAACCAGTCAAGGCGGATGACCACCCTCCAGAGACAGAGTCCTGCCCGGAGGTTCTTCCTCAATAAAGGAGTTTTTCCCCGCCACTGTCGCTTATGCTTACTCTGGGGGGTTCTGTTGGGTTCTGTTGCCTATTGGGATAGGATAGAATGGTGGCACATGCACACGCAGCGGTTCCTCTCTCTCCCGCTAGAGCGGTTCTTTTGTGTTTTTTTTTTATTGCCTGTGGGTCTGAGAGGACTGCAATTTCATTTGAGCTGTATGTCGTGCATATTTGGTACATTTGACAATAAAGTTGACTATGACTATGACTAAATGCACACAGTGTGCCCTCACGCATTTGCACATCAAAGCTCGCGAGTTCACCTCATGGCAGCTTTTTGGTATGTGGATTCGATTGACTGACAGCATTCGGAAGTGCACTCGGTTCTGTGAGTTTCGGACTTCCGGGAGACACAAAAGTGCTTTTAACAGTCGATAAGAGTGTGGAAAAAAGTAATGCAGATAGAAGGTGGTTTAACAACAGTATGGGTAGGGTTCAAAAACGTTTAGATTACCGTAAATAATAAGATAAATAGTTTGTCGCTCTATTGCAGGATTCATTAACCACGTGTGGTTCCTGGAACGCATTAACCGCAAAGAACAAAGGCACACTGTACATGCATAAATAAAAAGACAATGGTGGAAAATAATTTGATTGAATGTAAGATAACACCAATAATGGACAATCATAATTAAGAGACAACGTGATGGCATTCGTGCATAATATCACAGAGGTCATGAGGACTTAACATGGTCTATTGCATAGACTGGAATTGTGATTATTGCAAATAGGGTATTTCATTCCTCCTAAACCAAATAATAACTACAACCAAGGCAGTTAGAGACTGCAACATCCCACGACTTACCCTTACCTACTTTATGGGTAGTTCAGGGTAACCTCAGAGTCGTACCTGACTAATGCATAGACTAGTGCATATGGGGAAGGCCAGTGTGAGTAAGACCATGGCTCAAAACCAGTGCATAAGTAGATCAAAGCACTAGCTTTGACCTATGCTGTTACTCAAACTGGCCTCCTCCCTTATTTAGTTCCTGAGTGTACAAAAGTTTAAATTTGACCTTGACCTACTTTTCCCAAGGTCAAGGTCATCATCTCATTTTCATTCCCTTTGCCACCCGAGTAATGCAGTTTTTGTTTACTCTTTCTATCTGCAACGGTTGCGAAGATATTTGATGGACGAACGGACGGACGGACAAACACATTAACGCTGACACTTACAACCAAGGCAGACTAACTTTTCTTCCCCTTTACTGTCCAAGTAACATGCTATTTGTTTCATCTTTCTATCTGCAGCGGTGGTGAAGATATTTGGTGGACTAACTAATGGACGGACGGACGGACGGACACATGAATGCTGACATCTACGATACATCACCGCTTTGAAGGTGGATGTTAAAAATTAACTGCAGAAAACACTACAGGGTTAAATGGTTAATGATTACACTTAAGCCCCTGCACTGCTGCTTCTTTTGAACTGCTTAAGATAAGCCAGTAAAGTTATTGTAATGCATCAAAATATGGGAACAAAATATGTTAAGGTATAATTACTTCTGTAGATAAGTGTAACATGGATGTAATATCATACACAAAATGAAGCTTCCCAGTTAAAGAAGTTCAGATCTGAGTTCTACTGATCTTGGGAACATTTCACAACCCACTCTACTGCTGATCCACTGCGGCCCCGATTAAAAAGATTATTAAGATTAAAAAGTTATTTGTCCTGAACTTTGTCCCATCTCTACCACAATCTGAGCCCTAAAAGGTCATTGTCCAAATGTATAATGCAAACTAAATATTCTCCATAATATATCTAAAATAAGTATTTCCAGGGAACAAACACTATTAATTTATAGCTGTATAATGATGATGATGATAAAGAACAACAACAATAATAATAAAATAATAATGAAATAATAACAATAATAATAATAATAATAATAATAAGAGTAACAATAAGAATATGAACACCTGGAGAGCCTTACAGGCCTGAGTTTTCAAATATTACACTAGCAAAGCATTCTAAATTTACGATTAACGGTGCTTAAGAAAGTGTGCAGCTCAGGACAATTATTTACCATACATTCAAATTAATGTACAGAACTCTTGATGACTGATGGAAACAGTTTGAAATCAAATATAAGCCTTTCTGAAATTTAATGCAGCAGCGGATGTAGTGATTAAGCTTGTATAAATTAAAATATTTGTGAGTTGTTGGGCCAGAAGGTTATGAAGGTCAGCTGATGAGTTGTGAAGAATAGATGGAGAGCAGGAAAGGATGCATTAATGCAGATTACTTTGAGTGTCTGTGACAATTTCCTATTTAATCTTATTCAACACGGAGATTATTTTGAATGATTTTGACAAAATGAATCTACGTAGCATGTTTTGTCAGTTGGATTTAATAAACTTTCACTATGATTGTGAACGATTGGATGGCGTTTCGTTTTAAGATTTTAAAACAAAACAATTTTTTCCTAAATAAGAAAAAGAAAATGTATGTGTTGTTAGTTTGATTTAATGACAGATGTTCAGACACAAAGTGTCTAACTGAGAAAATATTAAAAGATGTATTAAAAACAAATTTTATTCTCTCCCATATTAAACAAATTAGTGCTGCTGGCAATGAATTATAATTTTGATGTTGTTTCGTTAATTAATGTGAGTGGCTTGTTTTGAGAGAGACCTTCTTCTCAAATTTGAAATTAATTGATATCCAGTCCAACACCTGGTGAACTCCTGTTTCATAGCCTCGAGCTAGATGTCAGAAAAACAAAGTCAGAAAGACTTGCTTGTCTTCGCTTGCCCGCCCAGCCCCTTGTTTCCATATCAGGCCCCTGGGTACAAGGTAATTGTCAGGATTGAGGTGATGTCATGACACAATCTCTCTTGCACATTAAACACAATAACAAGTTTGCCCAAGTGTGTGTTACACTCCAGTGAATATTGTTGTTCACATGTGGTTAAAAGCAAAACACTTTGTACTCGTGATATTCCTTAAAGTATAAGTTCACAAACTAATCAGCAGCGCTAAAAACACACAACTACACACACACACGCATGCACGCTCGCACGCACGCTCGCACACACGCACACACACACACACACACACACAAACACACACACACCCTCCTCTGGTGTATGTCGCAAATAAATAATTGTATTGGGGCCTTTATTGTATTTATTGAAGCTTTTTGTTTAATATAATAATAAATATTCAATAATAATAATAATAATTCAAACTTTATTGATCCCCAGAGGGGAAATTCTCTTTACACTCTCAGTACATGCATTTCTGTTAGTTTTCAGCACATCACACACAGTGTTGTGAACAAGGCCCCTGAAACACAGCACACTAGGGGCCTGTAATCATGCAGTTAGTCCAGGGGAGGAAGAGTGACGGGTCGCGCTCGGAGGTCGCGCCCCAATGAGCAGCTTGTGGTGGGGACGGCGCCTTGCTCAAGGGCGCCTCGGCAGTGGCTGGGAGGTGAGCTGACACCTCCCACTGTCAGCTCACACTCCAAGGGATGTCATGGCGGGAGCGGGAATTGATCCACCGATGGCTGGGCGATCCGTCTTCAAGACATCTGCTCTACCGCTGGGCCACTGCCGCCCCAAATTTGAGGAAATAGCAAGTTTTATATTAATAAAATGAGCTACAGTAGGATGTTGTAAGTAGAAAACAACTCCAATTCAGTTAACCAAATTATTTCAACCACATTAATGACCAGATTTAACACTGTACACTATTCCATTTCTTTTTACCACATGTTTAGGGCTAATTGTGGGAAAATTGTGTTGTCGGTTTATCAAAACTGACACATGAAAGTGTTTTATATGCAGACTTAGTATAATTCTCCTAAGCTTTCATTATTATTATTTTATGTCACAAGCCAGTTATTAACCCAAGCTTAAATCTCTATTTCTGTCAGTCCCTTGATTTGTCACTATCTATCTATATTTGGTGTATCTGTTATACACTTAAATCCCCTTACACAGTATGACTATGAATATTAAAGTAATTAACAAACCATTAATACATTTAAGGCCCATTGTGATTCAGAATTTTCAGTTTCATCAACTTTACTGTGCCTCCTCGCCCTTTGTGGGTTATGTATGTATGTATGTAGGAAAACTCGATGGCGTAGTGGGTAGTTGTCATCACACAGCAAGGCGTTTCCGGGTTTGCGTCCCGCTCTGTGCAGAGTTTACATGTTCTCCCCGTGTCTACGTGGGTTTTCTCTGGGTTTTCGGCTTCCTCCCACATCCAAAAACATGTTCTCCAGGTTAATTGGCCGGTCCCAAATTGACCATAGGAATGAGAGTGTGTTTGCGTGTTTGTGTGTCTGTGTGTAGCTCCTTGGTGCACTGGCGTTGCGCCCGGAGTTTGCCCGCCTCACGCTCTAAGACAAGCTAGGATAGGCTCAAGCTCCCCGCGATTTGAGCAAGCGGATGAAGCAGATTGGAAAAATGAATGAATGTTTCTATGTAGGTATGTCACAAGCAAAAGCACACATCATTGTTTTAATGTGAACAAACATTATGTCTGAAAGGTGTATATGTATCATTTCTTCCAGAACAGGACCCTAAGCCATGCCACAACTGGACCTCACCAGCCAATGCAGCACTCTTCCCATGGCTAAAGCAAGATCCTCACATATAACATAAAACACATCTCATTAAGAACAAGAATCTTTCAGACTCTGACATACGTAAATAAAACGGAAATAATGTAAATTATTTTTTCTTTTTGTGTGGCCGGTATGAAGTGACCCTCGGACCGGTACCGGTCCGTGGGTCACTTGGGGGTATGGGACTACTGCTTTAGATGACTGAGAAGAGTCCCAAATCAATGAATTCCCGTATTTTCACTAATACCTAGCAGGTTACACAGCACATACTCTCACACAGGAAAAAAATCTTTTTTTTATTTTTATTTGTTGCTTACTGTAATTTTGTATTACTATAATGTTTATATGCCTCAAAACTATGAAGATGTCAACATGATTTAGATGCTCATATACACTACTCAGAACCATGCCAATTATGAATACGAATAATTATGAATATTAAGAAAGTTAGTGAATGGTTCATGTAGGTAATATAGATTGATTGATTTTGCAGTAATCTAAATGCTTGCCATTTAGTTGCAGTGCCAGATAAAAAACCCCAAAAACAAACAAACAAACAAACAAACAAACAAACAAATAACAATCTAGCTTCATACAGTAAGTAAGGTTATAGTTGATTAAATGATTGGCAGCTAAAATACATTCTGTGTATTTAGCTTCTGTGTATGGGGGCACATATGTTCTCTATACTTCACTGACTAATCTGATGATGTAAAAATAACTTTTTTAGCTAAAATATAATGATATTGCATGCACACAGTTTGAAATACCAAGTAATATATTTAAGGCTGGCTTTGAGCTACGCATCAAAACCTTTCAGGTCCACCACTTCCTTTGGTCAAAATTGCAAAATGTGCCTATAATCTTTCCCCTGACAGCACTGTCAGATGAAAGGATCCAATTTTGAGTCAGCAAGAAATCAGATTAAAACTGTTATTACCCCATATTGGGTTGTCCCATCCACTTTTTCCTCCATCTAGGCTCTGATAATTTGTAAGAATCATAGAACAGAATCTCAAACATGTCTCTCAATATCGGTATGCAACATTAGGAATAAACAGATTTCTCCAAGCCCTAAATGATTCCTTCACCACAGACCGTATGTTCTCCACTGACCATCACAACACAGATGACTCCACTTGATGACTCCACAAGCCACTTTTGAACTTTTTCCACTCAGGTTCCACGAGCTCAGCTTCCAATGAGAGGCCATAAGTGTGAACATTTATATTCACAACTTCTCGAAAAATCAATCAATCAATCAATCAATCAATCAATCAATCAATCAATCAATCAATCAATCAAACTTAATTTATAAAGTGCTTTTCATACAAAATGAGTAATTCGGAACATAGAGGAAACGCTATTCTGCACTTGCCACTTTGAAAGTAGGAAACACCAGAGAGAAGTTAATCGATATGGAGATATAAGGTGACTGTATGGGACTTCCGGTTGGATCATCGTTGAGATGGTCGCGTAGTGTGAGAGCTCCTCTTCCAAACCCGAGAAATATTACTATTACTTCCATGCAGGCTTAAAAAACTACTTGTGAAATATAACAATACGGGGGTACAATTTCTACCGATACACAGAGGTGTGTGTTAGTTGGAGCCGGTTAAAGGAGTTAAGTGCGAACATCGAGGCACTGTGCTTAAAGTTAACAATGTTAGCATCCTAGCTAGCAACAGGGCCGAGTTGCAGCTGATACTGAGTGAGCTCCAAGGGTTCCACCAAGAGAATAAAGAACAGCTGGAGATGATTGAAGAAGAAATCCTAAAGATGAACACCAGGTTGGACGAAGCAGAAGGGCGAATTGAAAACACGGAGGAGAGGATTCATAACACTGAGGACATTGTGATGGAGATGCTAAAGTTAAAGTTGCACGTTAGGCTGGAGGAGAAGTTCGTGGAGTTGAAGACGAGACAACAAACAGATTTTTTTTTTTTTTTTTTTGCTGAGGATGGCGGTGCGTGCACATACAGCGTTTTTTTTCGTGTTTTTTGTGTCTTGTCTCTCCGTATGTTTGTCCATCTTTGTCACGTCCATCTTCGACTTAGACCCAGCTGACGCGGAAGTGCTGCGTGAGTGCGGCCTGCTCCGGAGGCCTGGTCAACCACCGCCCCCCACTCCTGCACCCAGCCTACATTGGAAGCACCACAGTCGGAACATGCGGAAGCAGAAGCGGGGCAAGCGCGGAGGCATCCGGGCTAAGGTAACAGCTAGCTCTCACCAGCCGGCTATCCCGACCATCACACTCGCCAATGTACACTCGCTGGACAATAACCTAGACTACATCCCCCTGCTCCGTTCGTCAACTAAGTCTGTGGATGAGTGTTGTGTCTTTGTATTTGTGAAAACATGGCTCATTGACAGCATCCCGGACTGTGCCATTCAGCTGGACCGGCTAACATGCTACCGGGCTGACAGAGTGCTCATCGAGGGGGGGGGGGGACCCGCGGCGGGGGACTCTGTGTTTACATCAGGGATGATTGGTGCCGTGACGTTGCTGTGGTTTGCACACACTGTTCTCCTCTGGTAGAGCTTATAATCATCAGATGCCAGCCATTTTACCTGCCCAGAGAGTTTTCTGCCATATTGCTGGTAGCAGTATACATCTCTCCCAGCTCCAGTAACAACAGGAGTGAGGCACTGAATGATCTCTATCATCACATCAGTGAGCAGCAGACAGTCTACCCAGATGCCTTCCTCATTC
Organism: Antennarius striatus; assembly: GCF_040054535.1. Lineage (NCBI taxonomy): Eukaryota > Metazoa > Chordata > Actinopteri > Lophiiformes > Antennariidae > Antennarius > Antennarius striatus. The sequence goes on along the minus strand of NC_090781.1, from coordinate 9,401,486 downwards.
TGGCACGGGAAACCCCAAGAGCGTGTTTCCAAAATTACATAGACATATCAACTTTGCCACCAGAGGGGCTAACATCCTGGACAATCTCTACACAACACATAAAGATGCCTACAAGGCCTGTGCCCTCCCCCACCTTGGGGCGTCAGACCACACCACTGTTATGCTAACGCCGGCATACAGAATGCTCGTTAGAGTCTTCAAACCTGTGGAAAGGCAGATACGGGTGTGGCCTGATGGGTCGTCTGAGGCACTCCGGGACTGCTTCTCAACCACAGACTGGAGCGTATTCAAAGACGCAGCCACCCACAACAACACCACAGACCTCCAGGAGTACACGGTGACCGTCACGTGAAAAAATGCATGGATGATGTCACGGTCACCAGAACAATCTCCGTTCGAGCCAACCAGAAGCCATGGCTGACAGTGGAAGTACACAGGCTCCTGAAGGCACGAAACGCAGCCTTCAGAGCGGAGGACAAGTTGGGCCTAAGGACAGCGAGGGCCAACCTGTCTCGAGGCATCCGAGTGGCCAAGAGACAGTTCTCCAGGAGGATCGTCACCCACTTCAGCAACAGCAGAGACACCAGGAACCTGTGGCGGGGGATTCAGTCCATTACGGACTACAAGACCCTTCCGCAGTCCTGCGACAGCTCCACCACTCTGCTGTACCAGCTGAATGACTTCTTTGCACACTTTGAGGCAGACAACAGCATCCCGGCACAGAAGAATCCACCTCCTCTTGGCGACATGCCGTTGACGCTTTCTCCGGCTAGTCATGCACCACATCAAATCTGCCCTCCCTTCAACCCTGGACCCTTTTCAGTTTGCTTACCTGTCCAACCGCTCGACCGATGACGCCATCTCCACTGCCCTACATTCAACCCTCACCCATCTGGAGACCAAAGACTTGTACGCCAGAATGCTGTTCATCGACTTCAGCTCAGCATTCAACACAATCATCCCCCAGCAGCTCATCCATAAACTGGACCAGGTTGGACTCAACACCTCCATACGCAACTGGCTGCTGGACTTCCTGACAGGGAGACCACAGGCAGTTTGAGTTGGTAACAACACCTCCAGCACCATCACACTGAACACGGGAGCCTCCCAAGGATGCGTATTGAGCCCCCTCCTCCTCACTCTGCTAACTCATGACTGTTTACCGACTTCCAGCTCTAACCTCTTCATCAAGTTTGCAGACGACACGACTATAGTGGGTCTCATCAACAACAATAATGAGACAGCCTACATATGGTGCCTGGCTATGTGGTGCAAGGACAACAATCTCCATCTGAATGTGGAGAAGTCAAAGGAGATTGTTGTGGACTTCAGGAGAACATGCACTCAGCATACTCCATTAAACATTGATGGTGCTGCAGTGGAAAGGGTCAGCAGCACCAAGTTCCTGGGTGTGCATATCTCCGAGGACCTGTCCTGGGACCGCAACACCCCCCGCTGGCCAAAAAAGCCCAACAGCGCCTCTACTTCCTCCGCAAACTGAGGAGAGCAAAAGTCCCACCCCCCATCATGCTCACCTTCTACAGAGGCACCATTGAGAGCATCTTAACCAGCTGCATCACTGTGTGGTATGGCACCTGCACCGTTTCCTGCCGTAAGACCCTGCAGCGCATTGTGAGAGCAGCTGAAAAGATCACTGGTGTCTCTCTCCCTTCCCTCACAGACATTTACAACACCCGCCTCACCCGCAAAGCCATCAGCATTGCAGGTGATCCCACCCACCCCACTCACAGCCTTTTCAGCCTGCTGCCATCAGGTAGGAGACTGCAGAGTCTGCGGGCCAGAACCAGCAGGCTCAAGGACAGTTTCTTTCACCAGGCGGACAGGAGGCTCAACTCCCTCCCTGCTCTGCTCCCTGCCATAGCCTTGAACTCTACCCTCACACTGCCCTGCCCTCTCCCCAGCACCTGACTACCCCCCCCCCCCCATCAACTCAGGGACTACGCACACGTCACTTCCCCTACGAGATTAAGGAGTGTACAGAGATGTTTACCATCCCTTGTGTTTCGTCTAATATTTCGTCCTGTACTGTCTGATGTACTCTGTGTTGCACTGCCTGTGTTGCCCTGCCTTTGTTGTCCTGCCTTTTTTGTCCTGTGTTTCCCTGCCTGTGTTGTCCTGCCTGTGTTGTACTACCTGTGTTGTACTACCTGTGTTGTAATACCTGTGTTGTCCTGCCTGTGTTGTCCTGCCTGTGTTGTACTACCTTTGTTATACTGGTTGTGTTATACTGCCTGTTGTATTGTCTGTGTTGTACTGCCTGTTGTACTGCCTGTTTACCGTGGGTCAGAGAGGACTGCAATTTCATCTGTGCTGTATGTTGTGCATATTTGGTACATTTGACAATAAAGCTGACTTTGACTTTGACTTTGATTTACGGAGTACCGTAGGAGTCTGAGACGGACTCACAAACGATCACTTTGTTTATGGAGAAGTTGCTCTGAGACGGTCTCGGTCTGCCGCAGACACTCCGTGTCTCAATGTTGAACGAGCGCACCGCTCGGCTGGACCAAAGCCACCAGAAGACGCTCCGCCATGCTCCATCGTAGCTATGTTTGTCAGCTTTAAGAGTAAAGAAACAATACTTGGCAACGCCTGGCAGGATAAAGGCTTCACCTGGCAGGAGAGCCAGATTCACCTGGACCACGACTATCCACCGCTCATTCTCAAAAAAAGAAGAGAATACGCTGAGGTCCATAAGATCCTGAAAGAGAACCAAATCCAGTTCCAGACCCTCTTCCCGGCCAGACTTCGAGTCAGGTACAAAGACGGTACGAAAATGTATGAAATGATAAGGAGGCAACGGAGGATTTATCCAGCCGAAGATCTTCAGACCTCCGGCCACAATGGAGCAGATCCAGAGGCTGACCTGGAGGAGAGTGGACCAACAAGCAAAGAAGGGCCCGACCCAGGATGAACATGAATCGACCTACAAGGAGAAACTTCACACCTTCAGGAGAACCTCACCAGCTCCATCTACGACCTAACGAACCATGTATGAGACGGTATGCCCCCTCACTTTTTTTGTTGCTCCTCCTAATAAACTGAGAACATTAAGGTGAAAACTATGGTAGAGAGGGTTTTGGATATTTAAAGGATTCTTTCGGGTCCATTTTTGCACTATGTTGACTGTCACACATAAGGGCCCCTTCAGTCGGACACAGGTGGGTTTTCCCAGGGAGCTACTGTCAACAGGCTCAGTAGGGTCAGGTTAATAGACCCCTACGTAGGGAGTCACTGTTCATTATGTGTGCCACGTGTGTTTATGGGGAGTTTATTCTTTTGTGTTATCCTTGTGTTTACACTTTGCTCGTTCCAGCAGGGTGGGGGGAGTCTAGGGGGGTCACAGGAGCATTCCAGACAGGAATCCCCTAGATGCAGAACAGGTCTATGAGAGTGGCTACATTCAATATTTATGGGTTACTCAATCCTATTAAGAGGTGGAAATTTTTTTTCCAAACTTAAAAAAGAAAAGGTTCAAGTAGCCCTCCTACAAGAAACACATCTTGATGACGTAGAACATGCCAAACTAAATAAATCAGGATTTAAGCATGTCCATTTTTCCTCTCATAATTCAGGGAAGCGGAGATGAGCGGCCATCCTCATACCTATTGCAGTAAATTATGAACATACTGTATATCTGCGTATAAAGCTAAAGAAGGTAGATTTCTCATACTTGTAGGTAAAATAGAAGGTATTGTTGTGAGCCTCTTTAACGTGTATGTTCCCACTAACAGTAACTGATCTTTCTATAAATATGTATTTGACCTAATGACAACTAACACTGAAGGGATAGTGATATGTGGAGGTGACTTTAACATCTGACTTAATCCAAAACTAGATTCCTCAAATGGAAGATCTGATAATAAGAAAATTAGTAAAAAAGTAAACATTTTGACGCAAGAAATGGGTATTGTAGACGTGTGGAGAGAGATGAATCCAATTAGTTGTGACTATAGTCACTATTCATCCTCATACAATGTCTATTCTCGTATAGACTATTTTTTATATTTAAAAAAGATCTCCACAGACTAGAGAAGTATGAAATAGGCCCATGTACAATATCAGATCATAGCCCAATTTATGTGTCATGTCACCTCAACTATAAGATTAGATCGACACACTGGAGGCTAAATTCAAACATTTTAAATAATCCAATTATTAAAGAGAAACTTCAAACCGAAATTAATTTATATTTGGAAAAGAACGACAATGGAGAGGTGATTCCGTCTGTCCTCTGGGATGCCTTAAAGGCGGTTATTAGAGGTAAGATAATAGTAATAACCTCAACCGAAAGGAAAATCAGGCAACTAAAACTTAAAAATTTGGAAGAAAAATTGAAAAAACTGCAGAGAGCACTTGGCAACACAAAGTGAAGCGACAAAATCCAAAATGGCAATACTAAAAAAGGAAATTGATCAAATAAATACAAATGAAATCTTAAATAAGCTTCTTTTAACAAAGCAACAATACTATGAAGCAGTAGGGAAAGCAGCTAAACTCCTAGCATATAAACTGAGAAAACAACAGGCAGATAGAACTATACATAAAACAAAAAAACACTAGAACAAATGGATTAGAGAGTAGCCTGGAAAAGATAGAAGAATGCTTTGAAATTTTTTATTAAAAAAACTATTCACAACCACAATTGAAAGAGGAACATCATATTGATGATCTTCACTACACTTACCAAAGGTTACATAGGAACGACATTGTAGACTAACATCTAAAATAACAATAGGAGAACTAAAGTCGGCCATCGGGAGACTAAAAGCAGGCAAGTCCCCGGGGACGAATGGTTTCACCTCTGAATGGTATAAGGTGATGTATGACCAGCTCGCCCCAACACTTTTAAGAACATTACCCCACCATCATGGAGAGAGGTGGGGAATTATCGTCCAATCAGTGTTTTGAATATTCACTATATACTGTTCACATCCATACTACCCAAAAGATTAGAGCTGGTTTTACCAGAGCAAATATATGACAACCAGACAGGATTCACTAGATATAGACAGACCCAGGATAACATTAGGAAAACACTACACGTTATAAAAAAGGCAACGCAACATAAGCTGGACACACTCATCGTGAGTCTAGATGCGGAGAAAGCTTTTGATTCGGTATGATGGTCATTTCTCTATAAAGTTCTATCAAAATTTGGATTCCACAGGTCACTAATTAGTACTATTGCTGCACTGTATGATAAACCTACAGCCAAAATCAAAATTAACAGAGATCTAACCAATTCATTCATTCTGGAAAGAGGAACAAGACAGGGGTGTCCTATATCCCCGCTCCTTTTTTGCATTGTTCATAGAACCTCTTAGTCAGTGGATTAAGGAGAGCTCAGATATTAGGGGGGTGACGATGACATCTGGGGAAGTTAAGTTGGCCCTATTTGCTGACTATTTGTTAATATATTTAACACAACCCACAGAGACACTCCCAAAATTAATCAATATATTAGAAGAATATGGATTTCTCTCTGGGTACAAAATTAATGTTAATAAAACTCAGATATTAGCACTTAACTATGACCCTCCAACTGAAATTAGAAATTTATATACCTGGAAATGGGAAGCAAAGTCAATCAAATACCTGGGTGTATTAATACCTAAAGATTACTCAGAAATGTTTGAACTCAATTATGGTCCTTTGTCAGATTTTATTGTTGTATTTAAAGATGGACAACTGTCCCCTTTCTAAGTCCCCTTTCAAACTCTCGGGTGGAGTCAATTAGGATGAATATTCTCCCTCGAATGCTTTATTTATTTCAGTGCTTGCCAGTCAGAATACCCTCTAAACAATTCACAGAATGGGATAGGTTACTATCCCAGTTTATATGGCAAGGGAAACGAACCAGAAGTGAATTTAAAACTCTGCAGCTGAGAAAGGATCAGGGTGGAATAGGCCTTCCCTGCCTGCAGGAATGTTATTTGGCAGCTCAGCTGAAGCCATTAGTTTGTTTATGCTCCCCAACATACACTGCAGGGTGGAAGAGAATTGAAAATACAGTATTTTCCGCACTATAAGATGCACTGGACTATAAGGCGCACCCTCAATATTTTGTTTGTTTCATAATTTATTTCATATATAAGGGGCACTGAATTATAAAGCGCACACAATAAAAAATAAATAAAATTTATTTGATAAACTTCAGGCTCCGTGGTGCACTGGAGTCGTGCCCGGAGTGTCCCCCGCCTCACGCCCTAAGCCGCCGAGATAGGCTCCGGCTCCCTGTGACCCATTGCGGTGGATATTGCGGTGGTAATCTGAAGATGACTGATAAACTGCAGCACCTGTAGTTGCGCAATCTGTCCACTAGATAGAGCCGCGCTGCTCAGGCAGTTATGATTGCATTCATGACTTCCTGACAACCTTTGAATGGCCCCTATTGTTATGTCAATAAGCCATTCTGAGCCTCATCAAGGAAACCTGATCACTTGATCACTTTGCCATCTTAGAAAGAAGTCATCCCGGATATTAAAAAACCTGACATTAAAAACTGGTTAAATTCATTACGAGTGCAGTCAGTGCAAACAGAGCGGATTATTTCCTGATCTGAAGTTCGAAGCAGATATTTAAGCTCCGACGTTCATCTTCATTTATTAATTAAATATTGTTTCGATCGATCGGTAGTCCAGTCGGAGGTGAGGTGCAGCTATTTGCTGCTGTGTGTCCTAAGCAATTGTTTAACTAGTTTTTAATGTCAGGCTGCTAATTTACTGGCAAATATGACGCTGTTTTACTCCTAGAACTGACTTTAACGTCGGTGTCTCACCGCAGTGAATCTCACAGCACGTCGCTGCAGACAGAATACACAAGCCTGAATGTGCCCCTCCGCCGCCCGCCCAGAGCTATCAACTACATTTGTAAATCAGTTGCAGCACACCCGTTGGCACCTTTGTCTAGCAGTGACTCTGCTCTTGAAATTTCAGAAAAGGCTGGAAGTTCAGCTTTGAGGGTCTTTCATTGACCTTTATGTCAGTTTCTCCGTGTGTTTCCACAGACTAATATAATTGACCGTCACTAGGTTCCAGATGACAGCACAATGGCATTTTTAAGACCAATTAAGTTTAAAGTGGGTTATTTCCAACGCCAAATAGTTAGGAAATACTGAGATCAGTCAGTCAGTCAAACTTTATGAATAGAATTGTTGAACGTTCCTTATGTTTTGCTACGTAATCACCGGTGCTCCTACAGTCTGCTCTACCGTCTGAGAGCAGCTCAGTCAGGGCCGAGACTTCGGTGACGCCCCTTGACTACCGTTGTTAGGGGGCGTGGGCCCGAGTGCCGTGTGAGGGGGCTCCTCTGGTGGCGGAGTGCGGGATGACTGGCGGCCAGACTGCCGGCTTTTTTTCACGATCATGTTTTTAACCAATATTAATATGAATATTAATCAATATATAAGACGCACCGGATTATAAGGCGCACGACGGGTTTATGAGAAAATTTTAGGCTTTTAGGTGCGCCTTATAGTGCGGAAAATACGGTAGTTATTAAAGGAATACCTATTGCAGCTATAATAGCAGATAAGACACTACAGGATGAACTGATGGTCTCAAAGGAACTTTTCTTGGATATTATACTAAAATCTTGGCAAGAATCAATTAAAATGTGCAAATTAGGGGAATCTGTTAAGATCATGAGGTGGTGTGCATTTGACTCAGACTTTGCACCAAACAAAAGTGATATCGTATTTAAAAGATGGATTTCTAAGGGTTTAACGTCATATCACTCATTTGTCCACAAAAGGGTGTTCCAGAGGTTCCAGAGGACGGTTTCTATAGATATTTGCAAGTTAGACACCATTTCATTCATAATTTGGAAAAGACTGGGGGAAGACTCGCTACAGGATTCCAACAGGCATTCTTGGCATTAACTCAGTCTCAAACTTGTCAGAAAATAATTTCTGTGTTATATAATGTAATCCAACAGTCCAAAACTGAGAGTACAGAGTACATAAAAAGGAAATGGGAAAAATAATTAAATATAGAGATCTCTGAGGGGAGTTGGAACAAAATATGCAATTTGCAGTGGACGGCAACAGGATCAAATACTTGGCGTGAATTTTGTTGGAAGAATGTGGTGAGTGTTTTTATTACACCAACTCAGAAACGGTATCAGGGCAGTGGAGACACGTGTTGGGGAAAAAAGAAGCTAACCACTCTCATATCTTCTGGAAGTGTACCATCATACAACCTTACTGGAAAGAGACTCACAAACACATAAATAATATATTTGGTTCAAGCATTTCTTTTAGGTGTGAAAATTTATATTTGGGAAATATATCAACTGAAAATGTCTGTAACAATGTTAAGAAGTTGCTTGGCATTCTGCTTGCAGCAAGTAAAAAAACTGTCACCAGAAAATAGCTAAGGGTTGAACAACTCACTGTTGATGAATGGCTGGACATTATATATGGAAAAATTGTCATTTACTCTTAAGGTACAAAGAGACAAGTTTTATCACATTTGGTCCAAATTGACAGAATATGTGAAACCTGTAAGATCTGACTTCACCTGAATGTTGCTATACACTGTAGCCCGATTAACTACCTCTTTCAATTTGTCAGGTGTGTGTATGAAGGACTGCTGAAGACCCCCAAGGGAAACTCCCCCTGTTAGTGCCCTTTTTTTTTTCTTCTCCCCCTTGTGTTGTTGTTCTTGTCAGTCAGTCAGTCATCTCCAGATTACCACCGCTATATCAGCCGCTGCGGGTCACGGGGAGCCGTAGCCGATCTCGGCAGCATAGGGCGCGAGGCGGGTGACACTCCGGGCATGACACCAGTGCACAGCGGAGCCACACACAAAGACATACAACCATGCACACACACACACACACACACACACACACACACACACACACACATACACACACTCATTCCTACGGGCAATTTGGAACGGCCATCAAGCGCATGCTTTTGGAGGTGGGAGGAAGCCGGAGAACCCGGAGAAAACCCATGCAGACACGGGGAGAGCATGCGAACTCCGCACAGAGCGGGACTTGAACCAGGGTCCGCCATGTTGGGGCGGCAGCACTAACCACTGCGCCACAGTGCCGCCCTTGTTGTTCTTGTATTTGTTAAAATTGAAAATTGAATAAAAACACAAAAATGAAAAAAAAAAGATGTCTGTATAGATTAAAATTCAGTAAATAAAAGTAATTAAAACAAATAAAATAAGGTTAAAGGCTGGACTAAAAAAATACACATTACATTAATTTCCTCATTATCTATATGATGAATTAAAGTGTATACTTTAATTCATCATACCTCTCACTGACTGGCTCACAACTGTTTATGAATACCAAAATATGTTACTTTCTATTATCTATTACCATCTGTCTGCCAGTGTTCTTCTTACTCTCTTACTATTTTTTGTAATTCACTCAGTGACTGGGGAATCAGCACAGACTTAGGGGCTTCAATTATATTCAATCCCATATTCCCAAGAAGATAATTGTGGTTCAATTGCAATGTCTGTATTGTTTATTGTTATTTCCAACCAGGTAATTTTCAGAAACAATAAGGCTGACTCCTCCCCCTAAGAGTACAAGATGCTTTGAGTCAAATACATTAGTCAACAAAGTACAGGAAATGTCTTTGCTACAGTACTGAGCATTCTCTGCCTCACAGCCCCTCACGCCCTTCTCTTCAGGGACACAGAAAAACCTCTATGACCTGAGGCTGCATAGACGTAGAGCATGTAAATTATTGTTTGCTACTCACATTGGAGTGCTGTGTTTTGTAGCCGGTGGGCTTTGTCTTGATAATGATCTACATAACCCTCTAATGGCTCATTATTTTCATCATATTAAACCTATTAAAACTCCATGCAAGAATACAAACAAAGAAAAACAACAAGGAATAAAAACATTTTGAACGTGATTTTGAACTCATCAGCTATCTCAGGGCACTTCTTGTGCTGTGGGTCTATGTAATGTGCTGACACTGATATGCAAAGCAATAAATAATTGACTTCACTTAAAAGTATGTGTGTGCATGTGTGTGTGTGTGTGTGTGTGTGTGTGTGTGTGTGTGTGTGTGTGTGTGTGTGTGTGTGTGTGTGTGTGTGTGTGTGTGTGTGCGTGCTTGCATGTGAGTCTGTGTGTTTCTGTTTGAAAATTTTATTTTGGAGCCCAGTGTGACGTGAGTCGACTGCCTGCTCCTTCAAATCACTGAAGGACGATTTAGGCCCAGTCAGGCAGACACAGTGACTTGACACACCTTGTGTCTTTCTCCATTATGATCAAATGCTCATTCTAATTTGTAGTTGTTGTTGTTACTGGCGACATGGGTCCTCTTTTTTCCTTTGATCAGAAGCTCTAGGGAAATTAATTGAATCTGACAGATGCAATATGAGATTCATAGCATATATAGGCTTTAGTACACTGCCTGAGTCTTGACACCACAGATTGCATGTAGTGTCTGTCCGGTGTAAAATGAGGAGGTACCATCCTGACTTGTCATCTACCAATTTACTGTCTGTATGTATGACATGAATTAGTAATGCATATTTATTCACTGGCTGTCAGCATACCTATACATGGCACTTGACTCAAAGAAATTATGTATTTTTTGATGAGATCACTAGACACAAGTTTTTCAGGGCGAAGAACAAAGCTTATGTTTTTCAGTGTCCTATGGTGTGTTATTCCCACTTCAACAAACTACCACCAAGACCAGAGCCACCGGTGTAAATTAATCCATGGATCTATGTCCCTGCCTGTTCTGGAAAAAAAGGGGGATATTATTTTGGGGGGACTCTTCTCCCTTCACGACATGGTGGTGGAACCTAGTCTGTCCTTCACGACTATGCCTCCAATGACACAATGTGCCAAGTAAGTAATTATTAACTAAAATTCTGTGAAAGTATAATGTCTGGACTGTAATATCACATGCCCAGCACAAAATCTAGCTGTCACAGTTCTGTACTTGAATGTTTTTCTTTTTACTTTCATTTATGATACTTACCTATAATGACACTGAAATAGCTTCAAGTTTTCAATGGATCTTTGCGCTGTTTCCAGATTTAACTTTCGGACATTTCGTTGGATGCAAACTATGATTTTTGCCATTGACGAGATTAACAGAAATGGAAAACTCCTTCCAAACATAACACTTGGTTATCAGATTTATGATTCATGCAGTACAGCTCATCAGGCTTTGAAGGCTGCCATGGCATTAATGGGGAGTGAGAAGGATTCATTAGTTGATGGGGAAAAGCAAAGTAAAGGCACCTGTCATGGAGCCATACCAGTGGTGATAGGTGATGGCGGCTCTACTCAGTCTTTAGTGGTGGCGCGTATCCTGGGAGTCTTACATGTGCCACAGGTAATTTTTTTTTTTTTTTTTTTTCTCTGTAACATTTATATCCTCTGTATTAAAGCTGGCCTAGCCAGCAGTTAGAATAGTTTTTGTTTGTTTGTTTGTTTTTGTTTTGGGGTTTTTTGGTCATTACTATGTGGGGAGGTATCAAAGCCAAAACTATTAGCTTAAACCTTGTCATACTGCAGGTAAGTCCATGATGTTGGACGCAGTAACTTTTCCCTTCACTGAAGATAATTTTTTAATTGTTATTGTCACTTCCAATATTTAGGTTAGTTATTTCTCGAGCTGTGCCTGTTTAAGTGACAAAACGGAGTTTCCTACCTTTTTACGGACCATGCCCAGTGACTTATTTCAGGTTAGATATGGCAGACACATTGTCTATACACAAATAATAAACATGTTTCAATCAAAATCAATCTAATTATCTCTTCCTCTTTATATGTCCAGGTAGATGCACTGGTACAACTTGTCAAGTATTTTGGTTGGACATGGGTGGGTGTCTGTGCAGGGGATGATGCCTATGGCCGTGGGGGGGCACAGATCTTTGTCAATGAGGTGGTTCACACATAATTTTGACTACATAACTTGAATTAAACTGCAAATATAGAACAAAAACAGGTTTTCATGTATCTCCCATGATGCTGTCTTAGGTCAGAAAGTTTGGTGCTTGTGTTGCTGTCCATGAGGTCATACCTAAAAACAGAGCACAGGCTGCAATATCATCTATTGTGTCCAAGATCAGCTCCTCTGGGGCTCGGGTGATTCTAGTGTTTGCTGTGGAACAAGATGCAACTGCATTTTTTGATGAAGTACTCAGGTAGGACGGTATTAATGGTGTTATCATTAATACCATTTATTAATTAATGATTAAGAGTTCCCAAGTTTTAATTTCGTGAGTTAATTTTTAAAATATTTTATATGTTTGTGTGTGTGTGTGTGTGTGTGTGTGTGCGTGCGTGCGTGCGTGTGTGTGCGTGTACGTGTGTGTGTCTTGAATTTAGGGTAGGGCTGACTGGGATACAGTGGCTGGCCAGTGAAGCTTGGAGCACAGCTGCTGTCCTCTCTAACCCCAAAAAGTACCACCATATCCTGCAAGGTTCAATGGGATTTGCGATTCGGCGAGCAGACATCCCTGGATTACAAGACTTTCTGCTTCACTTGCACCCCTTGAGCCCAAATGCCCTCAAGGACCCCTTCTTTATACCATTCTGGGAAGAGGTGTTTCAGTGTAGCCTCGGTGTGCAGAATGAAGGCCATCAACACAATGCTCAGAGTAAACCTCCATGTACAGGAACAGAAGAGCTGGGGACTGTGAAAAATATTTACTCGGATGTGTCACAACTAAGGATTTCCTACAATGTCTATAAGGCTGTGTATGCCATTGCCCACACACTCAAGGCAATGAAAAGTTGTGTAAAGGGAAAGGCACCATTTCCTCTGCAGGAATGTCCAGAAGCAGACAGAATACAGCCGTGGGAGGTACCATCCTATAATTTCATTGATTCAGTGCAAAACCAATATTTTAATATTACAATCATACCTGTAAATGTACCAATTACAATTACTGATATATGACAATACTACATATCATTTTCATTGTGAGCACATTCTCCCCTCAGCTGCTTTATTACATAAGACAGGTGGAATACATAACCTCATTTGGTGATGAAATTATGTTTGATGAGAATGGTGATCCTGCAGCCATGTATGACCTAGTTTCCTGGCACTTGAACCCAAATGGAAAAATTGAATTTGTTAACATCGGAAAATTTGATGAGACAACTGCAACTGGAGAGAAAAAACTTCATGTACAGGAAAAAAACATTGTTTGGAATGGCAACCAATCTGAAGTATAAGTCTCACAAAAAATATGTCTAATGCAATTATACTGTATATTTGCTTATTTTAGTGACTATTAAATCAGTGTGGTATCTGTTTCTTAATTTCCTCAGGTTCCCTTGTCAGTGTGCAGCAATATTTGTCCCCCAGGTACTCGAAAGGCAATCAGACCACACTTACCAATATGCTGCCATGACTGTGTGATTTGTACAGCAGGACATATAAGCAATAAAACTGGTGAGAACACGCTAACAGTATGTTTGTGAATCTACTTAGAGTTACAAAGGTAAAGCTACAGTACAACAACTGAAGACTTATTGTCTTCTTTTAGATGCCATAGAGTGTATGCAGTGCCTGCCGCAGTTCTGGTCAAATGCTGAGAGGACAGCCTGTGTTCCCAAACATGTGGAGTTTCTTTCTTTTAGTGACACCATGGGCATCACTTTAATGGCCATTTCCCTCCTTGGCTCCTTTTGTACCTGTGTTGTGATCTTTATATTCTCCTACCATAGGACCACTGCTATTGTCAGGGCCAACAATTCAGACTTGAGCTTCCTGTTGCTCTTCTCCTTGACCTTATGTTTCCTGTGTTCTCTGACCTTCATTGGGCGACCGTCTGACTGGTCCTGCATGTTGCGCCAGACAGCATTTGCGATCATCTTTGTTCTATGTATATCTTGTATCCTGGGGAAGACTATTGTGGTGCTACTGGCCTTTAAGCCTACACTTCCAGGCAGCATTATCATGAAATGGTTTGGGCCTTTGCAGCAAAAGGCAATCATTACTTTGAGTACCCTAGTCCAGGTAAGGCCTTCATTTAATGTGGCTCAACTATTTTAGGGATATATTTATTTATATTTTTGAAAACAAATATTTCCTTTTATGCAGGCAGTCATATGTATGGTTTGGCTCATTGTTGCTCCCCCCAGTCCTCAAGAACTGATACTGCGTGGGAGTTCTAATATCATTCTGTTGTGTGACAAAGGGTCACCCATAGCTTTTGCTCTTGTTCTGGGCTACATTGGTCTGCTGGCCTGCATTTGCCTTTTTTTGGCCTTTCTGGCAAGGAAACTACCAGATAATTTCAACGAGGCCAAGCTCATCACCTTCAGCATGCTCATTTTCTGTGCAGTTTGGGTTGCTTTTGTTCCAGCCTACATCAGTTCTCCAGGGAAGTACTCTACAGTCACTGAGGTGTTTGCAATTTTGTCATCTAGTTATGGACTGCTGGGCTGCATATTTGCACCAAAGTGCTATATAATCCTTTTAAGGCCTGAAAAGAACACAAGGAAACGCTTGATGTCCAAAACTACTTCTGGCAAATTTTAGGACATTATCTTTGTTGCATTTACTGTAGTGGGCTTCCAATGATGACTTTTCTCAGAAAATAAAATATATGTTTGACCCTCTTCACATCACTGTGTGATTTTGTAGAGATAAAATGTAAGCAGGTGGTGGCAGCCTGTCCTTGAATATGAACAGCTACATTTCACCACCAGTCGGCAGTAGTTTGCTGTCGTTTGCTGCAGTAAATGTTGTTGTCGTCTTACTAATGCGGAAAAAAAAATTTACTCTCATGTAAATGCATTTAGGTTTTGTCCCCAAGAACTATCTTTAGCTTTCTATTATAGTAAAGCAATAATTTCTTGTGTGCTGACAGATCAGCATATTTTAAGCTTATGAAGTCATTGTTTCACTGACTCTATGTATAACCAACAAATATATAAACACATCATTGTTGTTCAATGCATAACACAGTGGCTTTGTATTGGGACAAATACTAAACCCACGCATGTCACCAGTGCAATTCTGATGTTATTTAATCAGCTCATCCATGAGCTTCTCCTGTCAAGTGAATGAGGGGTTACAGTTTTTGATGAAGAGTGGTGGAACATATTATATATTTTGTTTCAATGCACACCTGTGTCGTAATCATGTCCAGTCAGCCTCTTGACACTTTTCAGATACCTAGATTATGGACAAACACTCAAAAACAAGGACATAATTTAGCTTTTTGTGTGCAAAAGTTTTGTACTTCTACTTCAACTCATGCAAAATGGGAGCATGAACCAAATTGTTCATGTTTTTCTACAGTAGGTAACTACAGGTTGTGATGTAATTCTATGAGTATTCTGTAGTCTGTAGTTTTTCCCATGTTAAAACTACACATTAACTGAAGTAATCAGCTACAGTATGTGACACTCCCTGAATGTTCTCACCGGGAATGTGAAAGAAAGCTCACTGTTAGATCTGAATAGGATTTGGCAGCAGTGTCCATGCTGATTTGACCTGAGATAGAATGATGAGGCCCAGTGTCTCTGAGGAATACTCTGTGGAAATCAAGTTGTCGTTGGGTAATTAAATTATCATACTCTGGAGGCCTTTACATACAAACATAACACACGGCTGTTCCCCATGATAACAAACTAAAACATCAGAGTATTTTCCTTCTTGCCACAGCTGCTCTCTGGTTAACACTAACTATGTAACATACACAGATCTGCTGCTCTATCCAATGCACTGGAATAATAAATTGACAGAGGGAGAAACATTGGAATCTTAGACTTCCATCAAGTACAGTAAGGAAAAAACATTGATCAACAACAGGGTTTTATTTAGTTTATTATTATATATTTATTTCTACATTTCACTCTTATTTTTTAAATTTTCAGTATGTTTTACTGTACTTTTGGTTGTTTTGTGTCCTGACACAGATTATAGCAAAACAGTGAATTTTTCTACATAATGCACTGTCTGTATTTCATCTTGATTTATAATTCCAGATTATTTATACGATAAAACTCTACTTCTACAATAAAGCTGTCAAATTAAAAGAATACAGTCAAAAAATAAAGTGTGGCAAAGTCTTAACAAGAGAATAATCATGGATTCATACGAATCCGTTCCGAGGAACGTTGAAAGATGATATGTTGAGATGTTGCAATGTTGGAGAGACAATTTAAGCCTGAATAGAGTAGGGAAACTTTGAGACCAAGACTCTATGTATGTTTCACTCTTTACATTATCATTTTGCAAATAGAGTGAATAATGCATGAATTAAAAAGATTGAAACCTGGCCTAAATTCTTTTATTTATTAGAAATAATGCTAGCGTGTGTTTTGGCTTTTTTTTTAATTACTGAAACCAGATTTTTATACAACGTTCATTTCCTATTATCTGAATGAGAGCCAGTTTCACGGTCAGGACGAACAGCATAGAAATTGCAGCCAGTATCAAATGGGCTCTGTCATAATAGTGCCATTCGCTGGGCCCGTGTGATTGCCTATATTGTATGGGTAGGGATTATTCTGAAGGCCTCGGAAATTCTTTGAATGGAAGTGATGGTATTGATGATTCTGACAACATTGATTTAGTGAAAGCTTCAATGCTTCATGAGGCTTCATCTGCTTCACTAACTATACATGGACTTCCCTGTTAACATAATTTTAAAGTGTCATAACTGTTCCAAAAATGTTCATGTTTTTGAGCAGAACGTCCAAACAGCAGAAACGACACAGAAAATGACAACAATTTCTGAGTGCTGAAAGAGCTGGCTGACACGAACAGTCTGTCCAGCTATGGTTTCTGTTTGAAATGGGTCAATTAATGTAGTATCCAAATGCTCCTCAGGCATCTGAAAAAAAAAGGTCTTTAAGTAAGTACATATGGTTCTGTTCTTGTAGTCAGCTAACAGAACTATCATGCACTAAAAAAAAATTTCCATTTGCACTTTTGACAGGTTCCTTTTCCTTTAATGTTAGCTCCTTTCCCAATTTCACGATTAGTTAGCTTTCTTTCTCCAGTTGGCCTGCTGAAATTCATCTATGGCTTCGCAATGCCCCAATGATTTGCCAACACAAAGTTGTTACGTCACCATGTTGATTTTTGACTAAGTTGAGTGTGCTTGGTTTACACTACCAATACATTTTGTTTTCATATGTTTGGTAGGAAGTCTGATATTATTGTTTTATCATGGAATTTCCATGGGTTCCCACTAGTATATACATATTAGAAAGACTTAATGTAGCCACAAGAGGGCACAAGCCACTTTTTTTTTATTGTGGCCATCCCAATCCTGGATAAATACGGAGGATTGTGTCAGGAAGGGCATCCAACATAAAACTTTTTCCACATCAAACAGGTAAATCAAATCTATGACTTCTACACCGGAGAGGTCGAGGCCTGGGTAAACAACCGCCATCGGTGATGTTCACCTACAGGTTGCTGGTGGAATTTGGACTACTTTTGGTCGAAGAAGGAGAGGATGAAAGTGTGTTTGTAGGAAGAGAGAGAAGAGGAATACCAAAAGTATAAGACTGAGGGTAGAGACATTGAATGTTGGAACTATGACCCGAAAAGGTTGAGACATAGTGTGTGTCCAGGAGACCAAATGTAAAGGTAGCGAGGTTAAACGTTTATGTGCAGGGTTCAAGTTGTACTGTCATGGTGTAGATAGGAAGAGAAATGGAGTAGGAGTTATTTTGAATGAGGAGTTTGTTAGGAAAATATCTTGGAGGGAAAAAGAGTGTCAGATAGAGTGATGAATCTGAAGCTAGATATTGAATGTGTCACGTTCAATGTTGTTAGTGGGTATGCTCCACGGGGAAGATGTGGCTGGAGGAGAAGGAGAAATTCTGGTCAGACTTGGATGAAGTGATGCAGAGCATACCTAGAAGTGAGAGAGTTGTCATTGGTGCAGACTTCAATGGACATGTTAGTGCAAGAAACAGAGGTGATGAGGAGGTGATGGGCAGGTTTGGTATCCAGGACAGGAATGCAGAAGGACAGCTGGTGGTTGACTTTGCAAAAAAAATGGAAATGGCTATAGTGAATACTTTCTTCCATAAGAGGCAGGAACATAGGGTGACCTATAAGAGTGGAGTTGGGAGCACACAGCTAAACTACATCTGTGTAGACGGTGTAACCTGAAGGAGATCAGTGACTGGAAATTAGTGATAGGCAAGAGTGTAGCTAAACAGCATAGGATGGTGGCCTGTAGGTTGACTCTGGTGGTGAGGAAGATGAAGGGGGCAAAGGCAGAGCAGGGGATGAAATGGTGGAAGCTGAAAAAGGAAGAGTGTTGCATGACTTTTAGGAAGGAGTTAAGACAGGCTCTGGGTGGTCAGGAGGTGCTTCCAGATGACTGGACAACTACAGCTAATGTGATCAGGGAGACAGGTAGGAGAGTACTTGGTGTGTCATCTGGAAGGAAAGTAGATAAGGAGACTTGGTGGTGGAATGAGGAAGTACAGGAGTGTAGATCGAGAAAGAGGTTAGCTAAGAAGAAGTGGGACAGTGATAGAACTGAGAAGAGTAGACAGGAGTACATGGAGATGCAGTGTAAGGTGAAAGTAGAGGTGGCACAGGCCAAACAAGGGGCTTATGATGACTTGTATGCTAGGTTGGACAGTAAGGAGGGAGAGACTGATCTATACAGGTTGGCATGACAGAGAGACAGATATGGGAAGGACAGATAGGGATGGAGGTGTATTGACAGGTGCCAGTAGTGTGATGGGACGATGAAAGAGTACTTTGACAAGTTGATGAACGAGGAAAATGAGAGAGAAAAAGACTAGGAGAGGTGGCTGTTGTGGACCAGGAAGTAGCAAAGATTAGTCAGGATGAAGTAAGGAGGGCATTGAAAAGGATAAAGAGCGGAAAAGCACTCAGTCCAGATGGAGGTGTGGAAGTGTCTAGGAGAGGTGACAGTAGAGTTTCTGACTGGGTTGTTCAACAGAATCTTAGATAGTGAGAAGATGCCTGAAGAATGGAGACGTGTGCTGGTGCCCATTTTTAAGAACAAGGGAGATGTGCATAATTGTGCAAACCACAAGGATTAAATACAGAGGAAGTCTGGAGTGGCAGAGATGTACGTTAGAGTGGTGCAGGTCAGGGCTGTACAACAGTAGTGGGGTGTGCTGTAGGTGTGACAGAGGAGTTCAAGGTGGAGGTGGGATTGCATCAGGGATCAGCTCTGAGCCACTTTTTGTTTGCTATGGTGATGGACAGGCTGACAGACGAGGTTAGACATGAATCTCCATGGATTATGATGTTTGCAGATGACATTGTGATCTGTAGTGAGAGCTGGGAACAGGTGGAGGAGAAGCTAGAGAGGTGGATATTTGTCCTGGAAAGGAGAGGAATGAAGGTTAGATGCAGTAAGACAAAGTACATGTATGTGAATGAGAGGGACCCAAGTGGAAGAGTGAGGGTACAGGGAGAAGAGATCAAGAAGGTGTTAAATATAAAGAAGACAGTTAAATATATTTTCTAAACTTAAAAATAAACAGCATTAAGATGTTTTTTGAATTCTGAGTAGTCAAAAAAACATTTTCCTGATTAAAATTTAGTGCTTTAGTGCCAAAAAACATTAATCAGTGACATTAGGGACGGCAATGTTATGGGTATGTTCCATATTTTTTACACAGATGATGTCCTCTCCTCTCCCCTCCTCTCTTTCCGATTTTTCTGTCCCTGTGGATGGACTAATTGCATCCTTTCTTTTTCTTTCTTTTTCTTCTTACTATGTACAAGGTCAGGTAAGCGCTTTATCTTTTTTTTTTGTTTATGAATCGTTAATTGTGTTATTTGTGCAGGTGTTCATGTTTCTGGACACACCCGATCAGTCTCTGGAGGTGTCCTTCACAGTGAAACACGGTTATATGTCCTTCATGGTGTACGCTAATTTGGGGCAGATGAAATGTTTTGAATGTGGTGACGTTGGGCATAAACGTGCACTGTGTCCGCATAGGCGGCGGGCATCCGCTTCCGCGTTACCCGCGGAGGGCGGTGGCTGTGGCTCTGATGCTGTGGTGGCCGATGATGCTGTAGGGGCGGAGGGGTTTGCATCCGCGGTTGCGGAGCGTAATAGCGAGGTAGCGGTCGAAGCCACTCCAGTTGCTGATGCGCTCTTTTCCGAGGTTGCGGCTGGTCATGTTAAGGCGGTGACGAAACCCACTCCAAACGCTAGGACGGGCCAGGAATTGATGTTCTCTCCTCTGATTTCCACAGATATTTATGGAAATGTCTCGGGCCGGATCTGCATGGGGTCCTCCTTGAATGTTTTAGAACTGGGTCTCTTCCTGTGTCCTGTCAGAGAGCAGTGCTCTCCCTGCTGCCAAAGAAGGGGGACCTGACTCTGATTAAAAACTGGAGACCGGTTGCTTTGTTGTGCACTGACTATAAGGTGCTCTCCAGAGCTCTGTCCAATCGTTTGAAGATGTGTTGGCTTTAATTGTGGATCGTGACCAAACCTACTGTGTCCCTGATAGAACTATCATGGACAATATTTTCCTCCATTTTTGACTTGTGTCGGGAATATGGAATTAATATTGGTATTGTCTCACTGGATCAGGAAAAAGCTTTTGACAGGGTGGATCATTCTTACTGGTTTGCTGCACTTAAGGCTTTTGGTTTTGGTGATGGGTTTATGTCTTGGGTCAGTTTACTGTATAGTGGTGCACAGTGTTTGTTGAAGATGGGGGCAGGGCTGAGTCAGCCGATTCCTGTGCAGAGAGGGATAAGGCCTATCTCGGGGCAACTCTACAGCCTTGCCATAGAGCCCTTGCTGTGCAGATTGCGAGGGTGGCTCAGTGGTATTTCGACCTGGATCCCTTGGTTTTGAGTGTCCTCCTATTGTATCTGCCTATGCAGATGATGTTTGTATTTTTGTGTCCACGCAGGAGGAGGTTCATTATTTGGGGGATACTCTGTCCCTATATGAGAGGGCCTCATCTGCACGGGTAAATTGGGGGAAGAGTGAAGCATTGTTGGTAGGGCAGTGGAGGAACCAGGTGGTACCTACATTGCCTGGAGGGCTTAAGTGGGGGATTGATGGGCTGAAAGTGTTGGGGTTTTTTTGGGGAATTGAGGGCTTCCAAAGGAGGAACTGGGAGGGTGTGAAGGAGAGAGTGTGCGCCAAGTTGTCTCAATGGAAATGGTTGCTAACCCCAGCTGTCATATAGGGGAAGAGTTTTGGTTGCTAATAACTTGGTTGCCTCGACTCTGTGACACAAGCTAGTTGCTTTGACTCCACCTCCTGAGGCCTGTCCCATAAAGCTTGATGAACCTAGCTGGGCTTTCACTTACTTATCTGGCTTCACTTACCGAGACATCCGCCCTCCAGATTTTCGGTACCATAAAGCCGGCTATCAACTCACTAATTCAATTCAGGCATGTCCACTCTAGATCTGTGTGCACTCACATAAAAAGGGCGGAGGTTGCTGCATGCGACCAATCGCAAACATGCAACAAACTGGCCCGAGCCGCATATTTCACAACGTAGAAGCAAACAATAATAATTAATAAATACGACCAATACAAATCAATAATCCAGGCAAAAAGAAACACAATTGCAGCTGCCAAACCGTGCAAGGATCGCTGGCAAAAAATCGCCGACTGTGTCAATGTGGAAGTTAGTGCCATTATAATATTACTTCCCCACTGTGACTGCACTATATATCTGACTACAGTAACATTTGTATGTTCCATAAATGTATGTGTGTACGACATTTCTCGTTATGGCATGTGATTGTAGCCCCCGCGACTTCATGAATAGCTCTACATACTGTGTTCTTCCTGAGGTTTTCGGCATCGCCAACAGAATACATAAAAGTACCTATGAATGAATGAATCAATCCATGATTTACTTAAACAAATAATTGATTAATGGCATTTTATCTGTGGCTTGCTTTTGTAACCCATCCAACGAGGGATTTAAGGACATCATAATAATTACGAACATCACTAAGAAATGTATTAACTGTGGCAAAGAACCTCAGTGCAATGTACACTGTCTGCGGGACTGTCAGCGCATGGTTGCAGTGCGTTACGTTACTGATGTAAGGCTCCAGCAGCTGACAGATGTAATGTAACCCCTCTCCCAAAAACCTGTACCTTTCATACAGTGATTTTTCAAGCAATTCCAATGGATTGCAGCGATTTCTAAATATTCTCTCGCGCCTGAGCGCTCTTCGCACAAGCTGTGCACCAAGATGTACCGGGTTCTCATAAAACGGACAGCCCATTTTCCAAGAGAACTGATTGGTCAGTAGGTGGTGCCGTTATACCCTCTGAACTCTGATTGGTCAGTAGGTGGGGCTGTTATACCTGCTGAGCTCTTATCCTGAACTTATCCTGCTCTGGAGCACGTTAGGTGTTCAGCATAGGTTACCATGACAACGTAGCCCGATAGAAAGTCAGACACCTTTATGGTACCGAAAAGCCAGGGTTAAGCCTGAAGTTATCTCGCTAAACTGTAATCCAGCTTTATGGAACAGGCCTCTGGTCTACTGGAGGAGATCCAGAAAAATATTGTGGACTTTTTCTGGTCTGGTCGGCATTGGGTCCAAACACCAGTGCTCTACCTGCCGGTTAGTGAAGGAGGCCAAGGACTGGTGGATGTTAAATGTAAACTTGCCTCCTTTATACTTCAAACACCTAAAAGACTCCTGTAGGGCTGTGTGGACCTAGCTGGCTGGATTCTGCTCATTTGTTGCTGAGGAGAGCTGGGAGGTTGGCATATAGTGAACAGCTGTTCCTGCTTCGATCGGAGGATGTGGACCTCTCTGGGGAGTCTACCTTCTATACTACGGTTTTGAAGCCTGGAAGATCTTTAACATCTCTCGCGCTAACCTTACACCAGGACTGTGGTTATTTGAGGAACCATTGTTTTTCAGTGACTTTTTAAGAACTGACACTTTACAATCTATTAGCTTGAGGACCAAGCTTAGGAAGGCTGACTGTACCAAACTGGGTCATCTGATGGGGTTGTCGGTGGATGCTCTGAGAGAGAAGTGTGGCATCAACTCTCAGACTGGTTAAGAGAGTGGTGGATGAGGTCTGTCCCGCCCTACCCCCTTCACTAAGGAGAGTTGCAACGGACCAGGAACTCTGTGACCAGTGGAGTGAAGATGGTATTTACGTCTTCCCTTCGGTCGATAACCCCTGCCATTGGGGAGTGGAGGGAAGGAGGAGGCCAACTTCTGACCCTCAAGACACCCAGGCTGGGAACATTTCATGAGGTAAAAAAGAAGGACCTCTATGAGATGTGTGTAAAGGTTTTGAATATTGGGATATTGGGCGGTGTTGGGGAGTTGAGGTGGGCCCGGTTTTTTGGCCCAGATTCTTCCCCGAAGGGCAGTTGGTGGAGCCTGTACAAATTGCCCGTTAACAAACGGGCTGCAGACCTCCAGTGGAGAGTTGTATATGGGGCTATAGCCACAAACAGATACAGGCCGCACCTTGATCCTGAGCTAGGGGAGGGGTGTATCTTTTGTGGGAATAATGAAACTCTGGAACATTTGTTTGTTCAGTGTGACTGACTGGTGGCACTATTTGATTTGCTAAAGAGTTGGTGTCAGGGTTTTGGAAAAGTTTTCAAGTATGATCTGTTCATTTTTGGACCTAAATATTTAGCTGCAGATAGGCCTGATATTTTTTTGCTCATTTTTTTGTCAGCTGCTGCAAAGTTGGCGATCTGGATCACATGCAGGAACCGGACTCAGGGTGCCGGTAGCAGAGAGGGTGTACCTGTGAAGGAGGGACTGGTGAAAACCAGACTAAGGGTTGAACACTCGTATTATAAAGTGATGGAAAACTAGAAGGTTTTTGATTGATTATGGGGTGTTGGGGGTGTTTTATGTTCTATAGGGGAAGGAGACTCTTTGGTTTTTGATTTTTGATTAATTTTTTTGTTTGCTTTCTGATGTTTTTGTAATTACTGTGGTGTTTTTATGTTGTTTTAGTTAATGTTAAATAAATGTTTCTTTGAAAACCAAACCTCTCCTCTCCTCACTGTATATATGTATATTGAAGGAATATTAGTTTCATTGTACAGGTCTTTACATGGGAATAGCATGTTAGTTTAACACGTTAATTAGATTAATTAATTATGCTGCAAATTAATGCGCTATGAAAATTGACGCAATTAATTGTGAATGGCAAGTCCATGCGCAAGGATTTTAAATTTGGCCCATTGAGTGACCCGTAGGCTGTAGTGCACGTCACTTCATACCTGCGCCACTAGTCAAAAGCAGGGCGACTGACAACAGCGATGGACACGACGCGGGAGAGCGAGGAAAGTCCACTCAGACCTTTGGGCGGAATGTTTATTTATGAAAAGAACAAAGACGGGACTATCAACAAAAACGCAATGATTTGTACCTTTTGTAAAAGAGAATTTTCATATCAACAAAGCAGCTCAAGCCTAACGTATCATTTAAATGCAAAACATGTCATGGACACAGAGTTGACTGTTGTCAGTTCCTGTAACATTAGCATACCCTTTTAAGGAAATGCCTGTTGGCATCTTGCAATTGATGTTGCCTTATTTAGAGTCATGTTATACTATTCATTTTGGATTGCTGTATTGAGTCAGCTTTAGTATTTATTTTGATTGAGAGTCTGCTTATGTGCCTATTTGGTATTCAGCCTTATTTTATTTCTGAATTTCATTTATTTTATTTAACTGTATTTGTATGCCAGTTTTGAGAAATACACCTGGCCTAATTGGTTTGCTGATGTGCTTGACCTTTTTTCTTTTGAATTTCATTTATAGAGCACACTTACCCAATAAAAATGTGGATTTCAAATTGTCTCTTTTTGGTGTATTCTATTGATTAGTCATATACTACAATTTTGTAATGTCCTAAAATTCAAATTCTTTATTTGGGGGCCTTTAGCAGGTATCCAAAAGCATGTGCTTCAGGTTGATTGGCCGGTCCCACATTGCCTGTATGAGTGATTTTTGATTTTTGCAGAAACACTTTAATCTCATTCAAACATTTTGCAGTTTTACATTAGATGAAACCATTTAAGTGCCTCAGAAGATCTTTTGCAAAAAAAACTTCAATCACATTTAACATTTAGAACATTTAGAACATTTTACAATTTTTCATTAGATGAAATTTCAAAAACACTAAACACTCAAAAACATTAAACACCAAGAAACAAAGGGCAATACAATATAAAAAATAGTGCATTATAACAGGAAGTTTGCAAAAGTGAGGTGGTCATCAACTAAAGTGCATAGGACATTTTTGTAACACCAGATGTTTCTAAAGTTATTCAGGTCTTTTGTCAATTTATAGAAACCAAATTCTAGTTTTAAGCGACATCTGACATTGTTACAGCAAAAAACAGTAGCTGCTTCTTGAATGGTATTGCTTTCAATTTTCCTTTTCCTAGTCACATACATTTTTGCCTCCCCAGAAATAAAATTTAAAAGCTGCCACTTTCTCTGATTTGATCTATTGTACCCAGCACCGTAGATGAATTTCCTGATACTAAAGTTTTCATTGAACAAGTTAAAAACATTCATTAGAAGAGTGAAGAGCACTGCAAGTCTCCCACACTCACTGAAAGCATGAAAGACGAAGAAGAAGAAGAAGAAGAAGAAGAAGAAGAAGAAGAAGAAGATTTTTTTTTGATTTTTGCAAAAACACATTAATCTCATTCAAACATTTTGCAGTTTTACATTAGATGAAAGCATTTAAGTGCCTCAGAACATCTTTTCCAAACAAACTTCAATCACATTTAACATTTAGAACATTAAGAACATTTAGAACATTTTACAAATTTTCATCAGATGAAATTTCAAAAACACTAAACACTCAAAAACATTAAACACCAAGAAACAAAGGGAAATACAATATAAGAATTAGTGCAAGAAGAAGAAGAAGATTTTTTTTTGATTTTTGCAAAAACACTTTAATCTCATTCAAACATTTTGCAGTTTTACATCAGATGAAAGCATTTAAGTGCCTCAGAACATATTTTCCAAACAAACTTCAATCACATTTAGAACATTTAGAACATTTAGAACATTTTACAAATTTTCATTAGATGAAATTTCAAAAACACTAAACACTCAAAAACATTAAACACCAAGAAACAAAGGGAAATACAATATAAGAATTAGTGCATTATAACAGGAAGTTTGCAAAAGTGAGGTGGTCATCAACTAAAGTGCATAGGACATTTTTGTAACACCAGATGTTCCTAAAGTTATTCAGAAGAAGAAGAAGAAGAAGAAGAAGGTATACTTTATTGATCCCCTGGGGGAAATTACATTTGGGTGTACATTTATTTTTTGTGTTAGTTTTTCACAGTTAGTATGTACAGGCCCCTGAAACAACCACAGCACACAAGGGGGCCTGTAAGCATGCAGTTAGTACATACACAACAACACACAACATCAAGCTGTACATCGGGAGGCAGAGTGATGGGCAGCAACTTCCTGGAGTGAGCTGACACCTCCCACCGTCAGCTCACAGTCCAGAGATGTTCTGGCAGGAGCAGGAATCGATCCTCCGATGGCTGGGCGATCTGTCTTCAAGACAACTGCTCTACCGCTGAGCCACTGCCTCCCCACAATTTTTTTTTTTTTTGGTGCATTGCTTAGGGTTTATTTCACAGGATACTGGGGATGAACATTATCAAGATCTTCTAACCTTTAGGTTAGAAGAATATTTGGTGAACCCCTTCCACAGGATTTACCACCCACACACACAAACTTTGTCCTTTTGTTCAAATGTAAATGAGGTCCTCTCACAGGATACAATCAACACTTGCTAAATACCTCAGTTTCATAGCCTTTGAAGATGTAGTTTGTAGGACTCTGAGTTTATTATGCATTCACCATTTGTTTGTCACACTGGCCCTTCACCATTTATTTCTTGTGGCCCTGTCCACACAATGACGGAACTTTTTGAAAACCCAACTTTTTTGTTGCGTTTACACCTTCCGTCCACACGACAACGCAGATATCCGGAACCTTTTGAAAACGTGTCATGTGGACGGTATATCTGCAACTTTTTTTATCCGGGTGGCGTGTCCCTGGGACCAAAACCGCTGTGACGTCATGCATGTGACCCAAATCTACATGTACAAACGGAGCTAAAACCGGCTATTTTCTGATGTATAACAGCTCCACGTCGAAGATGCGTTGATAAACATGCTTTGCACTTAAATATTTGTTCGTCTGTTTCTTTATGTATGTGTCATGAAGTTTATATATGTATTTCTTTATTCATTCATTCATTCACGTTCCTCGCGAAAGACGCCAACGCCAGTTCCGGGTCAGACCGGGATTCGCTGTCTGCTGGTGGGAGAACTCTGTGATTGAGGTTCTACTCCAGGAGAAACACCGTGAATTTCTACACGTCCCGGTCCTTTCTCCTGTCATTCTCTGAGTTGTTCTGCTTATACACGTGTTGATAAATGCACTGACGCGTTTACGTGTGGATGGAGATTTTTTTGAAAACGCTGTTGTGTGGACGCATATCGTTTTCGATACATTTTCAAAACGTTGCGTTTTCTACAAAATTCCGGCATCTAGTGATGTGACACTGGGGATCGATGCTCCGAAGCATGTGCCGAGCAGGAGAGGGGCGTTCCCGCAAAGTGCATATCGAAGCTTACTTCATCGATGGGAGGAGCTGTAAATGATGATGTCCGAAGCAACGCCGGCAGCGAGGCTTCGGGCGTGTCGTTCCATATCGACGCTTCCATCATGGGAACGCCCTGCTACGCGGCCGATACCACATGACTGATTCAGCATGCGACACATGCTCCAACACCAATATAAAGCGACCACACTCCATTCAGAATGTGGTATATATATATATATATGTATATATATATATATATATATATATATATATATATATATATATATATATATATATATATATATATATATATATACACAGTCGATATATGTATAAAGTACATAAAGTAGACATAATACAGTGAACATTAAAACTTTTAATAAAAGCATTGTTAAGACTGGCATGAAAGCCTGCTGTTGCCATGGGTACCAAACATCTCAATTTTTTTGTTTGAGTAGTCCCACACTTCAATAGGATGTGATGCCAAAAAAATAGGAGAAAATTGGGTGGATGTTTCGAGATACTTCATATCTACGTCTAAGAAGGCCATGATGTGTATTATTAAACATACGTTGTCACGACTAGAATACGACTGGCAAGGAGAACCCAAAAGCACGACAGAGTAGCAGGTGGGCAAAGTCTCAAAAGAGGGTTGAGTGACCAGTCCAGTCTGCTGTCTAGCTGCAGTCCCAGGTACTTATAGTTTCCTACCTTCCCACCTCACTGCCCTCAATGATCACTGGCTGTGGAGAGGGGGGTGCCCACCGGAAATCCAGCACCATCTCCTTCATCTTGGAGACGTTGAGCTGGAGCTGGTTCTGTTGGCACCACTCCACGAAGTCAGCCACCAATGTCCTGTACTCTCCCTCCCCAACCTCCTGGATACATGTCACAATCACAGTGTCATCTGAGTACTTCTGTATGTGGCATGTATCTGAGTTGTGCTTTAAGTCCGACGTATTAAATGAGGTATATGGTATCTATGGTTAAATAAGAAACGACTGCACGTCCATCCACTGCTGGTGACAAAGCTGGTGGATATTTCCAGGGAAAATTAAAAGGGAAAGAATCAATTATGTACTCGAGATTGATTTAAGATTATAATTCTTGTCAGTGAGCTCCAGCATCATTACCTGTGTCTTTTAAAGAATTAGAGCAAGCATGCTGCTTAACATATAAAGAAAGGAAGATATCCAATGCAGGAGTAAACAGATGATTTATATTAATCATTTTGAAAGTGGAAATTAATACATAACTTTTAAAATTAATTTAAATTCAGTGTTGTATGTATTGGCAATCACTGATGCCTCACAGCAATATAGTTCTGGGTTAAAATCCAGACTCCAGACCTCTCTGTGCCAAATTCACGTTATTGTCGAAGCTGGTTTCCTTGGGGTTTCTGCAGATTCCTCCCACGGTCTAAAATTATGCAGTATGGGTGAATTCTAAGACTCAGCATAAGTGTGAATGACAGTGTGAATATATGTTAGCTCCATTACAAACTGTCAACCTATCCAGGGTGAACCCTGCTTCTCTTGCAATGCCTGATGGCATAGACTCAAGGTTATACAGATGATTGAAGTCAATAGCTATGGACTCATTTGAGCAGTTAAGACATTTTCAACAACCACAGGATGTCACTGTTTTACATTAATTATGCAGGAAGCACACCTCTGTCAAGGCTCAAAGCAGGAGATATATAGACAATTTGTATCCTCACACAAATTTGTAGGAAAAATTTGCTATGAATTTCCTCTATAAATTTACTTTGGAAATGAAAGAAGAAATGCTTGAAATATGTCATCATTAACAATGAATACTACGTTATATGTTGAAATAGGTGTTTTTTAAGGCTTAATGTGTTTCTTTTGCTTATATCAACATATGGGATGTGCTGTATTTCACATTTGACAGTTATACCATTAGATATACAGTGTCTCACTTATTCAAATACATAAATCCAACTTGGGAACAGACACTCAAAGCTGCAGTCTTTTTTTCTGAAAGGCAGAGCTAACTACTTTTATTTTATTCCTGCACTCTTGCACTGAGTAAAAGCACAGTGTTTTTGAATAAGACACAATGTATTTATTAAATCAAGAAAACTAATAAGAGTGAGGGTGAGACTTCTTGACACAAATGCCTCAAACATGTGTCAAACATTTTGGCAATTAAAGCTTTTTGCAGCAAATTCTGCTGCTTTACATTCAGTTCAGATTATTATCATTATGTTAAAGTGGACTTTAACTGTAAGAGCACAGTCAGAGTGCACTTCACAACAAGCACTCCTTTCAAATTAAGGGTCCATTTGTGGAGTACACACTGTAATTGCTTGTCTGAAACATTTTCTCAATTAGGACCCAAGTGCAAAATTTAAAATGTGAATTTTTGTGCATGTAAACATGTGCTTTGGTGCATGTGACACACACGTCTGCTCTCTGCTCCACTTTCCTGGACCCCAGTCACCAAATATTGGCCCAGCCACATATTGATGAGCATTCCAGAGCTCGTATAGGCTTGACCCTCACATACACATACCACTGGACCCACTGCTAGGGTCACCCAAAAGTCACATAAAGAAAAGGTGAGTCATTTTATGACCAGAGGGTAGCAGAGGGGAGCAGAACCTCGTAGTCAAAGCAAAAACAAAAGGTCTAGCCTGGATGACCTTCTAATGGCTGGTGTTAAGATAAGAGGTTAAAAAAGTAGTGGTTAATTTACGTTTTTGACTGACAAATATATTTTCATGTCAAGTTTCCAATTCTTGTTGGATTCAAAAGCATAAAACATCCCCCACACTGTGTGTTACATGAGAGTAAAACCTCAGTCATCTAAAATGTACTAGGTGCCAAACGGCTCCTGTGGAATACGCTGAGGTGCTGTAATTTTAGCTGTAATGTTATTAAGCATAGCTACTAAAGTCAGGGAGGGTGAGATCACGAGGAAAGCGGGTGTTGTGAATCAGTTATCTGCCAGCATACTTCCAGCCTAGCAGAATAAAAGGGTATACCGAAGGTTATATATGCAATTTCAGTTGATATTCATTTGATTACAAAGTTTAGTCATGCAAGTTTAATGTTATATTCTCATTTACCATATGTAAAATAGACTATGAAGAATAACATTCTTAAAAAAACACTAAAGTTTTTGTTATAAAGGTGGGCTGCTGGTGACATTTGAAGTCAACTCGATAGAATGTGTCACTCTTGTGGAATGTGATGTAAAAGAAGCATATTCACATTCAAGCCAAGAGGTGAAACAATACTGCATAAACCCTGCAGGCTGAAATGTATAATGTAGAAATAAATAAATAAAATTAACACTGTGAACTTGCCAACATCAGGATTGTTTATCTGGACAAGGGTGGATTAGTTCTGGCCCTTCTAATGCTTCCCCCATTCAACAAGATATTTGTGACACTTGGCCTCAGAGTTCGGCCATATTTCTGATGGTTGTACTTGGCACCCCATCCGTTGAGTCCTGTGTCTTGTAAATTGGATTTCTCGTTTACCTCTGAACTTCCACATGTTTTTTTCTTATTCCCTGCACATCCTGGACTGCTTGCATTTGCAGTTTCTTCCTGGGTAAAAGCCATCCATTGGAAAGGAAATGTTCTTACGGGTTCCATATAGTGCGGAATGCATTTACACATATGCAACATGGGACCAGCTATAAAGACATGGCACATTTATATGTTTGACTCATATTCTTTTCAATGCATAAATGGGGCGGCAGTGGCTCAGCGGTATTGTGGATTGTCCGATGTTCCCAAGATTGTCGGTTCGATTCCCACTCCTGCCCAGCCACCTCGGAATGTGAACAGACAATGGAAGGTGTCAGCTCACCTACGGAACACTGCCGAAGCACCCTTGAGCAAGGCACCGTCCCCCTTTATAAGTTTCTCATTTGGGGCACACCAAAAAGGAGCTGCCCACCACCCTACCTTCCCCTTCATGCCCACAGGCCCCCTTGTGTGTGTGTGCATGTGCTACATGGGCCTGTTCACACTAATTTGTATAAATGCATTTGATTGAAGAATTAGTACTAGAATGTGCTGTTAATTTCCATTCAGGGATCAGATCAGTATACAAACTAAAGACATAAAATAAAATAAAATAAAATAAAATAAATGTCCAATTAGAGTGAAAAGATTGGGGCTATGTTGCAATTAAATTTACTTATCCTTTACTTCAACTCTCTCTGCAGCAATTAGTAATTAAAACTAAACCCCCATACTATTCTTAAAACAGTTAAACTTCAGCCAGTTCAAGGTTTTTACAAAACATTTTTACAAGATTTTCTATGTATGTTACATATCTGAAACATAGAAATAACCATGTAAACATGATCCAGACATCATGACCACTCACATGACTGTGCAGTGCATGATTTAGGTCCAACATTTAAAATATTGTCATTTCAGACTGTGCAAAATATGTACAACACAACATTTAGTTCATCCTTAAGAGGTCACATTTATATAGAGGCCTGATTCTGATGTTTGTATAAGAATGCAGTCATAAATTCTGTGGGACTACAGGCCTCCAGCGTCACTGTTATTAAAACATTTATTTCTCTAAGGAAGAAAGGCTCCTCAAGATGATTATCAGTTATTATAATAGTATAAAAGTATCGAGGTATTGAGGCATTGAGGTATATTTTCTTTACTGCAGATGCACTAAGCATGTGTCTGTGAGTGTGTGTGTGTGCGCGTGCGTGCGTGCGTGCGGTGTGCGTGTATGTGTTTGTGTGTGTGTGTGAGAGAGAGAGAGAGAGAGAGAGAGAGAGAGAGAGAGAGAGAGAGAGAGAGAGAGAGAGAGAGAGAGAGAGAGAGAGAGAGAGAGAGAGAGAGAGCACGAAAGCCAGAATGAGCAAACAACAGAGGCTAAGCCATAGAAAGCATACATTAACAATGTTGAAACAGCAATATATCAGGACTGGACGTGGACGGTGTGTTCTACATGATTATAATCTATAATTCACTGCATTTAATTCTATATGCTTGGCAATATCATAATTGAACATATTTTACATTTAACATATAAAACAAAGCCATACAAAACAAATGACTGTGACCTGGAATCTGCTGACGTGACACATCCTTTGTGACAAAATGTGTGCAACTCTTGAAAAGTCATTTAGCTTCTAGCAAAACATTAGCCCACAGTTTAAAACACATAAAATATTTTTTTCACAAAAGCTCGATTATATATACTTTATCAATTTAATTTTGTTTCAGTGTGTAAAAGAATCATACAAACATATGGCTACAATGTCATCTTTAAACAAGGTCCCACTGATTAATCTCCAAATTATTATATATTTATAGTGTATAGTTTAATGTTTCAAAGACATTTTCTTGCAGAGTAGTTGAATATACTGATAAAATTCTTATATAGAACTAAAGCCAGGATGAATAATTAGCTTAACATAAAGATTGGAAACAGCAGAACATATTATTTAAAGCTCACGAATCAACATACTATATTTTGTTTACTTAATGACTACAAAAAGAATCCCAGGCAGCTGGTGGAGACCACAAAGTCACTGCTCCAGGCAGAAAACCAATCCGACACAGATGCTGCACAAAAACACAAGGTGTTGTTTTTGAACTTTGCTTTACAAATTACACGGCATAATGGTCTTTATAGATGTTTGAAGGAAATGTTTTATATAACCAGGCTAACTGTTTCCGATCCTAAAGCTTAGCTAAGAAAAACGTAAGAGCCACTGGCTGTAGCACAAAGACACGAGAGAGGTGATACTTTTCTCATCAAACAGTAAAAAGAATTTTCCCGGTGAAAAAAGACAATTCATTAAAGGCAACAATTTGTAACTATTTTACCCTCTAACAAGTTTCAGAAACATGTTAATGGAACACTGATTTATAGCAGGGTGAGTGGTGAGTCACTCCTCTTGCATTTCAGTAAATTTTGCTAAGATGTCTGTAATTTGTGAAGTTCCCTGATAGACAGAAATTGTTTATTATTAAAAGTAACCATCAATCAAAGCTGCCTTTGATTAGGTATTGCGACTACCCATGCAACTGGCTGACGCTGCTTTGTTCAGACTGGGAGCTTAGAGCACTGGTAGAGCGCTGATGTTTGTATTGCTAGTACTGCAGCTTCACAGTGCCTTGAGAAAGTTGTTGTGAGCATAAAAACACAGTTGACCGTGGTGCCAAAATGGGCACAAGACCCAAAGGCAGGTGAGTAGGTAAGAGAACCAAGATAAGCAGCGTTTCTGGACACCATGACGGAGGACATCATCGAGAGGTTGAAGAGCACTTGGACGAAAAGGTTAAGATAGAAAAAGTGTGACTTTGTAAGTGGCAGACCAGAGTAATTCTTGGATTGCCTTTAGTGACCTTTGAGATAGTGACCTTTGAGATATATATATATATATATATATATATTATATGTGTGTGTGTGTGTGTGTGTATATATATATTGTATATATATACTATATATATATACATATATATATACTGTATATATATAATAGAGAGAGAGAGAGAGAGAGAGAGAGAGAGAGAGAGGAGAGAGAGAGAGAGAGAGAGAGAGAGAGAGAGAGAGAGCACTGCAAGAGGGCACAAGCCAATGCCAATGTCTTACTGTGCCGGTCCCAAGCCCTGATAAATACAGAGGGATGTGTCAGGAAGGGCATCAATCGTAAAACTTTTTTCAAATCAAACATGCATATCAAATCTATGACTTGCATACCAGATCGGTCGAGGCCCGGGTTAACAACTACTGCCATCGGTGCTGTTCACCAACAGGATGTCGGTGGAAATTGGACTACTGTTTGTTGAAAAAGGAGAGGACAGTGTGTTTGTAGGAAGAGAGACAAGAGGAACGCCAAGAGTATAGGACTGAGAGTAGGGACGTTGAATGTTGGAACTATGACAGGAAAAGGTAGAGAGTTAGTTGACATGATACAGTGGAGAAAGGTAGACATACTGTGTGTCCAGGAGACGACGTGGAAAGGTAGCAAGGCTAGAAGTTTAGGAGCAGGGTTCAAGTTGTTCTGTCATGGTGTAGATAGGAAGAGAAATGGAGTAGGAGTTATCTTGAAGGAGGAGTTTGTTAGGAATGTCCTGGAGGTTATAAGAGTACCAGAAAGAGTGATGAGTCTGAAGCTAGAAATCGAAGGTATGATCGAAGAAGGAGGGGAGGAAAGTGTGTTTGTAGGAGACAGGTAGGACAGTACTTGGTGTGTCATCTGGAAGGTAAGACAGGGATAGATGGACAGGGATAGATGGAGGCAACTGATTCGCTGTGTTATATATATACATACATATATATATATATACATATACACACACACACACACACACACACACACATATATATACATATATATATACATATATATATACATATATATATACATACATATATATATATATATATATATATATATATATATATATATATATATATATATATATATATATATATATATATATATATATATATATATATATATATATATATAGTAAGGTCACTGTTTGTTGTTAAACATTTCCTGCTCTATTTATATTCAAGAAAATAAATTCTGTTTTCTCTAGAAGCCACCAGCCAGAAAGTACACCATAGGTTTTATGAGAGGTATACAGCAAAATCCCACATACATGACAGTGATTCAGCCCTGTTACAAGTGTGGGTGGGTGTGTGGTGTTCTCATATGCCATTTGGTTCACACATTTGTCTGTATGCCCCTCTTCTTTCTCTCTTAAATGCACACCCACAATGGCAGGCTGACAAATGATGAATAGAACAAGATGAAAATTCAGAGAAGAAACACAAGGAGTGTTTTGTCCAAGTGAGTAGCAGAATAATCAGGCTGATTTAATGTACTACAGTATCAGAGTCAGAGAGACATTGCCCTGTCTGTCTGAAAGGGTACAGTCCACTGTATATCTTGGAAGGAGTGCATACTATGTCAGTCCACTTGCCTTGGTCCAACCAATAAAGAGCTAAGGGGAGCTTTTTTCTGCTCCAGGGAAGCCCCCCCCCCCCTTCCCCCCAATGGACGCTCCAACAGTCAGAGGGGAGATGCAGCAGGACAAGGGTAATCCATACCAAACATGTCCTCATTACAGAGGATCGTGGATCACCACACACGGCAAATGTTGTCAGGGACCATGTAGCTGCTCTTGTTGCAGCTGAACGCTTTGGCAAATTCTTGAAAGTTCTGAAGAGAGCCCAGTACCCTGTGGTGCATAGAGGTTAGGGTTGAAGTGGCTGTATTTAAAAGTATAATTGATGCATGAAGCATTGATGTTAATGTACCTGAATTTCCCTGGACTGTGAACGTCAACCTTGATGGAATTCACAGCCTGTTCCGGTCGATGAGTTCCACACCAGACCTGGCAAAGACACATTAGATTACACTGAAAAAACTGTTATGACCTATCCATCCATCCATCCATCCATCCCTCCATCCATCCGTCCATCTATCCATCCATCATCACTCTATACCTGAGCAAAATTTAGGAAGAAGAGTTGGTCATGGGAAAGGTCAATGCCGGGCATGGCCGGTTCCTTGCCATTCTTCTTCACGTAATTTACATAGGCCTAAAAGACATATATTGACATTTTTAAAGTTGTTACTTAATAATACCAACTATTGTAATTACACAATGTTATACTATACTAGACTATTATCCAATATTTCATAGATGTTGTTTGAAGTCCTCATCGTAACTACAGTAGATCAGTCATTGAATTCAGTGGTTAGACAAATTATTCCCGATTTAGTTATTCTGTCTTCATCATACCTTTTATATTGCTTGTAAACTTTTTGTTTGTGACTGGATAGAATAGAGAAGGTCAAAAGGATTTCATGCATTGACAATTTTTATTTGAATAAATACTACCCCTCAGACAAATGAGGGGTAGTATTTAAGGAAAATTATTTTAGTACGATTTATTTTGTGAAGCACTTTCTCATTAATGATTTTAGGTTGACAATGATACAAACCACATATTTAATCACATCTTTGTCATTTTTAAAACGGGCTCTTAAAAGGTACTTTATGGTTTTGTTTTCAGGCTCATTACCTGATATGCCTGCCGTATCCCTCCATTGTCAGCAATGTTTTCCCCAAGGGTGTTGTTGCCATTTAACTACAGAACATACATAAAGAAGGAGATAACAGAGATTGGCAAGGACAGAAGGAGAGTTCATAAAACAACATATCACACTTTGGGATACAAGAAATCACCTCCCCCAAGGATTCAGATTCAAGATTCATTGTTGGAAATGGCAGGGAGCTTGAAATGGCAAAACAAACTTGAATGAGAGAACAGATAAGCTTGAAATTGAGACTTGAAATGAACAAACAAATTGTAAGGTTTGTGATGATGTCTGAGTTTCTGCTGTCAATTCTATAAAACTTTTACATGAACCTTTACAAAACGAGGGCAAAAGGGCGAAAATTAAATTCACAAGGACTTCTTACGTGTAGGCCATTGGCCAGGTCCCATGAGAAGTTACTGTACTGATTGACGATGCATTTTGAAAGTTCCAGGAACCTCTGAGTGGAGTCCGGTGTCCACCAATCCTTCAGGTCACCATCCTTATCATAGTTACGGCCTTAAACAAGGAAACAAATACATTAAATAATGGCTGCAGGAATTTAAATGAACAACCAAAAACAACACTGTGGCTAAACTATTATTCTTTCTACCATAGCACTTTGTGTGTTGTGATTTTTACTGCGCTTCTGGGTTGCAGCTGGAGGTGGATGCTAGTATGTAAAAGAATCTTTCGTTTTATAAAATGGAATGAAAATGAGTACTGGGAGTTGAAGTGAACTGGT
This sequence comes from Antennarius striatus, assembly GCF_040054535.1. Taxonomy (NCBI): domain Eukaryota; kingdom Metazoa; phylum Chordata; class Actinopteri; order Lophiiformes; family Antennariidae; genus Antennarius; species Antennarius striatus. The sequence continues at coordinate 9,364,078 of NC_090781.1, read as the reverse complement.
ACCAGTTGCAGAGAGGGAAATATTTCAACCCAAATACCAATATAATCTGCCAAAGCTGCCTCTGGCAGAAACAGAGAGCAACAGTGCGGAAAATCTCACCATTATCATCAAAACCATGTGTGATCTCATGACCGATTACCATGCCGATGCCACCGTAGTTTAGAGATTTAGCTTGACCTTTGCTGAAGAAAGGCGGCTGGAGAATTCCTGCTGGGAACACTAATACAAGGGGGGAAAAAAGACTTAGTAGGTTTAGATGTCAGTCTGTTTGCATATGCATTTGAAAGAAAAAAATACCTATCTGGTTTTTGCTGGATGAGTAAAAGGCATTAACAACAGCTGCACCAGTTACCCACCTGGAGAAGACAATCAGAGTGGATTTAACAATACAACTATAAAAAAGGACTATTGTGCACAAAAATCAAATTCAATGAAATATATCAAAACCACCTCTGGTTAATAATAAAATCTAAAATTATCTTTCCTACTCTGCTTAATGGAATGCTGAACTGTATCTGCCAGTAGGAGTTTGTGTGGGAGAATCTGAATGCAGTATGCTAAATGCAAGCTGGTCTGTCACTCTGATGCACAATATGTGAAAAAGTTTGTTGTTGTTTTTTCACTGATTTAAATATGTCACTAATCATAACCAATACTGAATAAATCGTTTTGCCCGGTAATTATTTAATTCTGTTCTCCATGGAGAATCTCACTCGTCTTTGTTGACTTTGACTCTGAGTTTCCGCAGGCGCTTCTTCTGCATATACTCCAGGTTCTGTAAGATGTTTTCAAAGTACTCCTCTGAACTGTAGAGCAGCTAACATCAACACACAGAGGGGAAAAAAACAGATTGAGAAGAGCTATCAACAATCATTCATATATTATCCAGAAAAACTAATGAAAGTGAATTCCTCACACAGATATGTTGATAGAACTGATATGCAGCTTCAATGAGCTCACTCTGTATTCTGTTAATCACTAAATCAGCGAAAGAAAAAAAACATTCATAATTGCTTTTTTCAGATACTCACATCTTTGTACTCTTTGTTAAGGTATTCATCATCCATGATGTTGTCAGAATAGCCTATCCTTTGCCGAATAGCTTGGGCCTACAAGAAAATAGAAGATGAAAAAGAATATATCCTAAAGAACAAGAAATTGAGATGTCATAAAATATATTGTCATCAATACCTTCTCCTCAGCTGCTTTCTTGGTCTGTGCATCCATCCAGGTCAGTTCATCAAGGTTACTAATAAACACTTCTCGAATGTCTTTAATCATTTCCTCCATCTGATGCCCACATGCACACAAACAAAGAACACAGAAACAACATTCACCCAATCATAAGTCAGAAACCCTGACAGGCTGTCAGTTAGTGAACACTGACTATAGATGTACTTTTTTTTTTCTCATAAGGTTTTCAAACAGGATTCAGTTCAAAGCTTTCACATAATAATGTTTTAACATATTGTGCAACACAATCATAAAAACGGACCTCCCTGTGTCAGACCTCATCATTGCACATATCACATATCAACACATGCTATTTGATATTGTAGAAGTACTCAGGGGTCACACTCCCCGTGTAGGAGTGTGACGACCTCAGGTAATATAATCTACAAAATAATGCGATTCGTTTAACAGATGGAGCGTTAACAGAAATATCATATTACATTATTATTTCTTCGGTGAGAGTCAATGCCAGAGAGAATAACATCTTGTTTACTGACTGAAAGTGATGATGGAAATTTGGACACGTCCGCAAAAAACATTTTGGCTACTTTTCTACTTCCCTCAACATTTCTCAAAATTCTCTGTGCCTGCTGTACTGGCTGCAAATTTTCAGATTGATTGATTATTGAAACTGTAATGATTTTCATTTTGCATCTTAAAATCTTTAAACATTCAAGTACAGCTACAGATGTAGCCAACAGTTGGGGGTTGAATTCTGTACTGCTAAAAGTAGTAATATAATAAACAAGTACCAGTATTAGGCAAACATATGCCTTAACTTAATACATCTTTTTATAGAGTATACTTGTGCACACACTGATAAAGGCACATTATGGTAGTGGAATAAAATGATGGGATTTCCTACTTGTGAAACAAAGATTGCAGAACAAGGTGTTTGAAAATGCAGATCAGAAGCTTAGTGGGAACATGTGTCTTCACGATCTATTGGTCTTGAGTTACAACATTTACAAGACTCCACCTAAACACAGTCAGACTGACAGCCGCCACCACAACAGTAGGATATTGTGCAAAGCCTTTATTGCACCCGAATTATCTGACAGTAAAAACTTTCGTCTTCTAAAAAACAAACAAGAAAAAAGACAAAACAAAAACAGACAATGGAGTAAAAGTAAAGATTGAAAAAACAAGCAGTTATAGCAGAGGTCACGGTCAAGATCTGTGTAACCACCTTTGTGCTTTGAGACCACAGCAAGCTGACAGAGGCATTCCAGTGACTCATAATATCAGTAGATTCCTCACAAACACAATACATGACTGTTTGGACAATGCAGGGTGGTTAACCACAAACCAATAGAGACCACAAACCATCGGGCTTTTTCAAACACCTCTCACCATGTGGTATGTATGTTCAAATTACTTTTTGCTGTGTGATTGCAGTGAAATCTATTGTTACATTAATAAAATATAATAATAAAATATTTATTATTATTAATTATTATTATTATGTAATACAGTACATTATTATTGCATTACTTCAAAGCGGTGATGTATTGCGATTGACAATGTTTGTGTGTTTCTACGCTCGTTCGTTTGTCCACTAAATATCTTCGCAACCGTTGCAGATAGACAGATGAAACAAAGAGCAGAATACAGAATATACGGCAAAGGGGATGGAAATGAGATGATGACCTTAACCTTTAGAAAAGTAAGCCACGGTCTAATTTAATATTTTTGTACAATCAGGAACCGGACAGGATAGAAAGATGAGGGAGAAGGCCAGTGTGAGTAAGACCATAGATCAAAGCTAGTGCTTTGATCTATAAAAGTAGTTCAGAGCACTCCCTTTGATCTATGGTCTTACTCACATTGGCCTTCTCCATATGCACTAGTCTATGCACTAGTTGGATCATGGGTCTTTTATTAAATGACCCTGACCTATGAAGGTAGGTCAGGGTAAAATTTTGAATTCAGGGGTGTCACAGTATGTTGCAGTCTGTGACTGCTTATTTCCTTATTATTATTATTCACTTCATCTCTCTGGTTAATAAATAATATACTTATTAACTACAAAAATGTCAATAGAGTACCGTCTTAAAATGTAAATGTATGATTATCTATTTAAAAAAATTTCAATCAATTAAACAAATATTTAGTAATTAGTAGTGGTTCATGACAAGTTTAAAAAGTGCTTAGTGATTTGTACATTCAGAGGCAGATAAAAACAATGTCGAAATAAATAAATATGACATAAATTTACAGGGATTACATTTATTACATAATGATGTCTGATCTTATTTTTCTGTTAACTGAATTAGATGTTGAATTTAGTAAGAGATGTCAGGGAGGGCTTGCCACAAAGTGACTATTAAATTAATTATATTTCCCCTGGGGGCAGAGATATCAATTTACCTACATGGCTCCAGCAGTGTCTCTAACTTTGCCAGCCTGTCATATTAAACTGATTTTAGCATGCCTTAGTAGTCTTCCTGCTGTGCCAGTATTGGCTTTCGTGGGTTGAGAGTTTCATTCCAACATGTTGGTATTCCCTGGAAGAGTGACTCATTTCTTTGACAGTGAACTTTCAGCTCTGCTGTGTTTGCAGGACTGTTTAAGATGTCTCACTATTTTTTTAACTTGATTATAGCACCAACAAATGGAGACTCAATATGATCATGCTCTGCATAATGTGTGCAAGATGCATCTGCACCAATGGTGGATTCTGCTGCAAAGCAAAGGCTACTTTCTTCATGCTTAATCTCTTGGTGCTTCATTGGAAATACAGATCATCACTGAATTATGGGAGTATAACTTAGGCTTTATCTATTGTTCAATATCGAAGTTTTACACAATTTTGTTTCACTATTACAATTTCGTCTCTTTTAATTTTTTACTTCAATAATTAATTTTAGTAAATGCGAAATTGAGGGGGAAAAAAGCTCCTGCACTGTAAATACTAAGCAGTATACATTAAAGAGCAAAAGCAACTCATAGACAGTACTTCCTGAAATGTATTTAGTTACATTCCACAAATAAAATATATCTGTGACTGGTACATAAGGTGTGTAATCCATGTGTCAGGTGCAGGTCAACCCTGCAGGCTGATACAAAACACTGTATATTCGAACATGTATTTGGTGTATTGTGGCAGGTGTATACAGGTACACATACAGTCTGGGGCAGCAGTGGCTCAGGTGGTAGATCGTAGGAGTGGCAGTTCAAATCCCACTCCCCAAGTCATCTGTCATTGTGTCCTTAGGCACGACACTTTACCCTCCTTGCCTCGCTGGTGTGTGAATGTGTATGAAAGTTCCAGTAGTGCAGTGGTTCTTAACCTGGGTTCGATCGAACCCTAGGGATTCGGTGAGACGTTCTCAGGGGTTCGGCAGAAAAGGAAGTCAAGAACATACACGAATCACTGTGTACGTTTGACACATCTTGTCAATTCGTGATGACACACCCCCTTAGCCATCAATGGCTGCAGGTGATCATGTGACTCTACATTGATTAGCCTACCTGTGCTACAGGGGATTTTGCGCACTCAGTAGTCGATTTATGCCTGCCATGATGGTACGTCATCTGATTGCTTTCTTAATATTTTAATTCATAGTAACTATGTTGAGCAAAAAAAGAAAGTGGTAGAACAAATATGTACAACAGGCGGCTGTGGCTCAGTGGTAGAGCGGGTCGTCCAATGATTCAAGATCGGAGGTTCGATTCCCTATCCTGCCGAGTCATTTGTCGTTGTGTTCTTGGGAAAGACACTTTACCCCCCTTGCCTCCAGTGGGGCACTCGCTGGTGTGTGAATGTGTGTGATTGTTCCGGTGGCCGCAGGCGCAGATTGGCAGCCACGCCTCCGTCAGTCTGCCCCAGGGCAGCTGTGTAGTCTACCATCCCCAAGAATGAATGAGGAGTGAATGAATAATGGATCCATTGTAAAGCGTCTTTGAGTGTCCAGAAAAGCGCTATATAAATCTAATCCATTATTATCATTATTAACGTGAATTTACATGTACTGTATAACGGAACGTGATGGGAGTTAGCGTTCTGCAAGATTTGCAATGTGAAGTTGAACAACCCTAGTCTGGCATTGGCAAAAATAAAGGAACACATCCTTAAGCTGGATGGAAAACAAAAGAAACAGACTTTGCTGTGAAAATGACATAAGAGTAGCACTTGCCGAGGTGAAGCCACGCATATCTGATCTGATCTCTATACAACAACAGCAGAAGTCACACTGATTTGCAGGTCATTTCATGTGAGTTGATGCACTGTCTTGGTTTTGTTCTTTGAAAAAGGTGACATTAATTAAAGGTGGCACAATTCATTAAATACACCCGTAAAACATATACTGTACTTATATCTTAAATTTATTTATTTATGTTTTTTTAACTAAAGGGTTCGGTGAGTGAGCATATGAAACCGGCAGGGTTCGTTACTTCCAACAAGGTTAAGAACCACTGTAGTAGTGGTCGGAGAGGCCAATGGCACGGATTAGCTGCCATCAGTCTGTCGCAGGGCAGCTGTGCCTACACATGTAATCTACCATCACCAAGTAGGAATGAGGAGCAAATGAATAATGGAATCACTGTGAGCACATTGAGTGTCCACACAAAAGCGTGATATAAATCAAATCCATTATTATTATGAGGTACATACTGCCAAAGCGTGCACACACATGCATGGCCATAGCTGTCATTTACATGTTGAGAGGTGTGGGCATCATAACAAAGACAATGTGCTTGGTAGCGTTTAGCAGGTACTTTCAAAAATATAAAGAAGATCATAAAAAGAGTCAAATGGACTTGTTTAAAGTTGGTTGAAGATGGTTCACTTTTCATCTAAGATGCTTCTTCTGGTCTGAAGAAAAAGAACTGAAGAAGCCTCTTGGATGAGAGGTGAAACATCTTCGACCAACTTTAAACAAGTCCAGTTGATTCTTATCTTGCTCTTCGTGATTTGCCTGGACCTGGATGACTAAGAACCTACACAGACATTTTGAAAAATACATTTCTGTGGTAGAGATACGAGACACAAGGGTAGCATGAGAGAGATAATTTGATAAACCAAAGGAAGAAACAATTTAATAATCCAGTCACTGACCAGTTCTTTGCTCTTTTCAGAAAAGGCCTCTTGCACATACAGTCGCCCTACAGCATTATCCATGTTGCTGTTGACATAAAGTGCACACTGTCGCCACACTGCTGCCTCTGATGTTGTGCCAGTCAGAGCCTGTGGGAAAAGGAATAGGAACCTTACCAGTTATAATGTAGGATAATTAAACTGGAATAATAAATAATTAATTATTTATTAAACCAAGTTTGTTTGTTTTTTCACTTCATAACCATGCATGCCCATGCATGCATGCAGTATTTTTACCAGCATGGCTGTATGAATGGTGTGCTTTCTGTCCAATCAAACATATCTCAACTACTGATGAATTGTTAAGAAAGATTTTGCTGACATCCATTTTCCCCAAAGTGTGAAATGATTGTGTTAAATCTGTAATCACAACGTACCGGCTACATTTCCTGCAAGTTTATTTGTTTGTGCGAACCACTTCACTTCACCTGCTTCAGTAATGAGGGTCAGTACAAAAGTGACTTTGTCTCGACAATGATCCTCATAAAAGGATCAGTCCCAACCATACAGGAACCACTAACTGCACCTGTGCCACAGGTTAGTGTCACCACGTTTTTAGTCTTATTTACAGTTGTATGGTGAAGACAGCTTGTTTTTGGCTAAATATTTGGTTCCACTTCAGTCCACTCCACAACGGTGTTTTAAGCAAGTTTCATGTTACTAAGGTGCGGTCGATAAGCACCTCTGCCCCTCAGCTGTGTGGCTGTGTGTAGCCTGCCTATGTGAGCGTGTGTTCGCGTCCTGTGTGTCTCCGGAGTCATAGCAAACACACGCACACATAGGCAGGCTACACATACATACACAGACAAGGGGCAGCTTCATGTGTGCGTGTGTTCACTATGTTGCACACCTGATGATGCACACCAGACAAGAACACACGTTCCGAGAGGCTGTTCATAAGCTGAATTGTTTATAACTGGGTGAGATGAGGGAGATGCTTTGGAGATGCACGCATCGAGCGCTGCTGCTCTCGTGGATTGAGGTAAAAAGGAGAATTACTCGGGTGTTGTGCGCGGTTCAAAATACGAACTGCAATATGGCATATTATGAACATTTAGACATCAGTCAGTGGTTGTTCCTATCTACAAATGTTTGTAAGTTCCATGTTCATATATTGGAGAGCACCTGGTACATCCATCGTAAATATGAACCCATGCTATGGTTAGCCACGTCCTTTCTGTGAGAGGGGTGTGTAACAGGTGAAGACAGAAAGAGCTCATTAGTATTTAATGGAGCAGGCCTGAAATATGTGTTCTCAGTCGAGCTCATCTGACTGACTTTTAGGCTGCTGAAATTCAGGACCACGGAGTAATTTTGGGTTCAATACATTTCAAATTGAATTCAATTCATTCACTCATTCATAAAAACTCTTCAGCTAGTTTTAAATGTAGTTAGTTTAAAACCTAGTTAGTTAGTTAGTTAGTTAGTTAGTTAGTTAGTTCAAAACCTATTTAGTTTAAAACCTAGTTAGTTAGTTTTCGAATCTAGTTAGTTTAAAACCTAGTTACTTAGTTCAAAACCTAGTTAGTTTAAAAGTTAGTTCAAAAACTAGTTAGTTTGACACCTAGTTAGTACAAACTTACTACACTAACTAACTACTAATACAGTGTAGTTGGACATCTGGCAGCTGTGTGCAATTGATTAGAGTATAATAATATTAGAGTTTAATATGAGACCTTTAAGACTAAATCATCTGAAACCACAACAACAGTGACATTTTGAATTATATTTCTTGACAACTATTATATCATTTAGACAAAACTGCCTCCCCTATATTATCATTTTGAGCTCAAATTTTTAAACATTTGCTTCATAACACAAGAACTCTGGCAATCCAAACTGTGTCAGCTCTGCTTTGAGTTTAAGGCAAATTAGGAAATAGGCTGACATATTTCAATTGGATGGTTGCCATGGTGACAACATTTTACAGTCATTCCTGTATGTGTTGTGGTGATGTCACAATGCTTAAATTAACTTTTAATGCAAACTGTAATCACTAAGAACAATGCTCCAGATTGTAGTCGCAGTCTTGCTAATTGTAAAATTAAAATTTATGGATATTCCCATCTATTATTAAAAATTTTAATTAAATTTCACTACACATATTTTGGTTCATTCACAAACACATTCAATTTATGCTTTTCAATGTATATTTATCAGGTTTTTGGAATACTTACAATTCAACATTATTCAATGGAGTGACATACCTTGCGGAAAGCTTTCCTGGTGTCCCTATAAGATCTACTCAAGCCCACAACCATATTCATAGCAAAACGCCACACCAGGTAGTTCTGCAGATCCCTGTGAGAAAAGGAAGCGTGACCAAAGGCTCTATTAGGTCACAAAACCACTACATTATAATAATGGAGTTGTTCAGTTTGCATGCAGTACACTCTAGACAACACAAGTGCACATAAACAGGAAATTATACACAGACAGAACCAGACTCATAGAAACAAACCTCTTTGTGTATCTGGTCAAGACAAGGTTGAGTCTCTTGTAGTAATTGGGGGAGTAGTTTATGATCTTTTCTGTGTCAGGAACACTGATGTTAACTGTATCCATTATCTTTGCGGTGAAGTAACTCCAGTCAAATACCTTCAGGACAACACCAAAAGCAGAGCAATAAAAGGAGAAAAAAAACTTTGCAAGGGCAAGGACAGAGAAAAAACATTCTGACAGATGCAGACGTGTATTTTTACCTTTGAGTCAACCTCAAGGGTGAAATTGGCATTAAGGTCACCCAGTTCCATCTTGTTGTAAAGCAAGACTGGGTTGTTGCGGTCCTCCGGAGTATCGGTCGCCTTGGAAAGTGCAAGACAGAGAAAACACATGCATTGACTTTGCAGGTTCAGCCACAACAAGCATGTTTGCAATCCTGAGAAGTTTTAGGTCTCTGAATGTCAGTGGATGAGCTTGAAAGATTTGTAAAAAGCCAGCAGCTGACTGAAAGGTAAGTGAAGCATCTGCCATGAGCAGAGGCGACCTGCACCATGACAAATGGGGACAGTGGAACATTTGTGTATGGGTCAAGAGAATCAGGGTTTGCAGATCGGCTGCTGCCAACTGGAGCCACAAATAAAGAAGGAGAGACGTGAGTAAGAAACTGTCAGAAGCTGTTTTTTTTTTTCCACAAACTCCTGTTGTGTAAAGCAGAAATGAGAGATACGGCATGTATTGCTTGTTAAAAACATGGTTTCCTTAGTACAGTAATACAAGTGAAAGTTTTTAGATCTGACCAACTACTGAGGTCTCTTCCAGAGGTCTTACATTAGCAATGTCCCTCTCCAGGTCCATGATTCGTGTCACCTCCTCTCTGATGCGGGTGTCATTCACAGACAGTCCCCGGTCGGTGCGGATCAGCTTAGCCAAGTCAGTCATGAACTGCTCATAGGCCCGACATGCCTGTCACACACACACACACACTCATTTGTAGTATCTGCATCTGAACCTATTTCAGCAGGAATCAAAGAAGGTTATTGGTTTGAATTGAACCAATGACAGAAACAAAACTACATGGACTTACACACAGAAACACACACCCACACATGATTTGCCTGCCTCAAGCTGAGTGCATTTAAGAGCTGATTTCTGCATATTAATCAAGAGTTCATGGTTCAATGTAAAATAAAACCAGAGCAGGGGGTGTCACACATCTGGTCTAGATTGTTTCTCTTCTGATTTTAATCCTCTCTTGCTGCATTTATCTCACGCACAGCTTGCAAGTAAATTTATACATACGAACAAACACAAACTTAATTAAGGTCTCGATGCTTCAACTGATGCCCTCTTCCTTTGTTGGGCATCATATTTCCTGAATCAAAGTCCAGAGGATATGGAAACCAGACTCAATGGCACTAGTCTTCATGAACACATGGAAGCATATGCCTACCTCTGCATAGGGTCCTGTGCAAGCATAGTAATCTCTGGACAACAGGCCGAGGCTTGTCTGCTGGTCAAACTGCCAAAGAAATCAAATTTGAGGAAATTGGTAGGTGATGAATTTTCAAGCTGGATGGATATGATAAATGAATGTCAGTGTCAATGTAGGTCTGTGAAGCAGAAAGACAGATGGAAAAGGACTTCCTGACAACAGCCGCAGACCTACATGAATAATGTGTGCATTGGAGTCCCTGTCGTCGGTGCCGACAAAAAAATTGACCACAAGCTGAGTTCCATATTTTTCATTCAGCCTAGCTATGACATCCTCCAATCTCCATGCAGCACCTGAAGAACAGATATGGAAATTTAAAAGCTGACTTTCCTGGATCTGCAGAGTGAACATGGACGAGAATACTTTACTGTAATTGGCCTCCCAGTGGTCAACAGCTATGGGCCACTCAAACACATCAGGCAACGTGTCAAGCAAAGGAGCCCCTCCTCTGCTCTCTATCAAACCTTGAAAGCAGCATATAAGAAAACAGTCAGCATTTAATGATTTTAAATATTCAGCATTTCCAATAGTCTATTTTCAAAGAATGAATTAAAAAGAAAAGGAACCTTGGTTTTATTCATTAATTGTGCCGCTCCTAAACCATGCAATTTCCTATCTATCTATCTATCTATCTATCTATCTATCTATCTATCTATCTATCTATCTATCTATCTATCTATCTATCTATCTATCTATCTATCTATCTATCTATCTATCTATCTATCTATCTATCTATCTATCTATCTATCTATCTATCTATCTATCTATCATAGTAAATCTATGCAAATTTAAGCACACATGAGAGTTTTCAGGTGGCTTTTAAGCCAAGAAGCTTTTTTAAAAAAAGCCGTCACTTGCATCACAAAAGACTGTGAAGAAGAAAAATAGTAATCATTGCTTTTAAAACTAATAGTTATATTAAAAATGTAAAATTAGTAATATAAAAATTGTTAGAGCAGTTTTTATAGATAGTTTTGCAAATCACTTGACTAGCGGCACAACAATATAATCAGAAAAATATTCACTCGAGGGAAATTGAATTTACAAAAGGAATAGTTTGTCTTGCATCTAATTCCAGCTGACGTACTCTCATTTGTACAGGACTTGTAAAGTGTCTTAGCCTTGATGAGAGCAGCTGCTTCCCCCTCCGTTGTTTTTTCAAGAACACCTACAAGCAAAGTATAGAAAACAAGGCAAGCATGACGGGGGAGAAAGAGGAAGAAAGATAAAGTTGATATATTAACAAGCAGACATAAAGCAGAGGGAACAGAAAGGCGAGTGGGATGTAAACAACCTCAGGTACAATGTACAAACTCTTTGTGCATTGAAAATAGCATCCAGCTGTCATCCAGATGCATTTAATCATTTTAATTAAGGCATGGCCCTTTCTTCAAATGTATAAAGGAAAACAGGTTGTGGTTGGTTTTAAAGGGGACAAATAGTCATACATAAACAAATGCAACTAGAAGCAAAGCAGTCACAAACTGCAACATCCCGCAACAACCCTGAATTCAAAATTTTACCCTGACCTACTTGCATAGATCAAAGATCAAAGCACTTGCTTTGATCTATGATCTTACTCACACTGGCCTTCTCCCTCGTCTGTCTATCTTATCCAATTCCCAAGTGCAAAAAAAGTTGAAGTTTGACCTTGAGCTAGTTTTCTCAAGGTCAAGGTCATCATCTCATATACATCCCCTTTGCCGCCTGGGTAATATGCTTTTGTTTCATCTTTCTATCTGCAACGGTTGCGAAGATATTTGGTGGACTAACGGACGGACGGACGAACGCACAAACGATGACAATTACAGAACATCACCGCTTTGAAGCGGGATGTAGTGAAACTGATGGCGACAAAGCTATTAATTTCTATACTTTCATAGTATGTTCAGTGGTTTCAGTGTGTGAGGAATATCCTCAGAATACAGGTATTGCTGAGTTTGTGTCCTACCCCAATTTTTGTCAATTTTTCAATTACATTTAATGTTTAGAGAAGAAACACTTTCATATTTACATTTTCTCTATTATAGCAACTCTCCCACATGTCTTTGGAAAGAAAAATATAGAATTGGTATATCATCAACTGCATCTAACATTTACTGAAACAGCAGCTAATACGCTAATGCATGATTAGATTACCAAGTAGAAACAAACCATTTCTTAGTTTGGCACTAATCAGTTCATAATGCTATTTGGAAGGTTTCTCAGATGCCACTGTACAATGCATATTTTGATTACATGTTCTTCACAGTGGCAGTCAGGGTGAAACTTGTGACCCATAGAAGAAGCAGTAACCCTGAAGGTGGGCCAGTGAATTTCAAAACCAAGGTGACCACCAGCTTGTCTTATTTCATTACCTTTTCAACAGCTGTTGCAGGCATATGGACAACTGTTAACTCAGCCTCAGGCTAGGTAGCATTTCCTGGTAGACAGCTAATCAAAATGCATTATAAACAATGTGAACTTGCTCAGTTAACGGGAATTGAAATGGCACTAGTAGTAGTCTGTTCATGCGTTGCCTTGAGGCATCAATTTGCATTCTGCAGTTTTAAAGTGTGTTCTTCCAGCATCTGTTGGCACTTTTCAGCAACATTAAACATGACATTGAGCTCAAATAAATATTTAGATCATCGATGTGCAACACAAACCTGGAAGCGTGTCACTCTGAGAGTGTCAGAAACACTGTCATCTGACCTTCAAATCAGAAAATACCCTAACCACTGAACAGGTATTTCAATCTCAGTTTCAACTTAAAAAAATATGATGATTTGTTATTTAGAGCAAAGCACGAGGACTCTTCTGTGCTCGATTAACATATAAAAACAAAGCTCATGGAAGAGCTACAATTCTAAGAGGAACTGAGCTCTCAAATCCTAGGTGAGCTGACAGTCATGTGTGATCAAGATTTCATGTTTGGGAGAGATTTGGGAGGGTATCATTGTGATCTCTTACAAATTAATTCTTCTGCTCGGTAACATTTCATAAGATAAACTCAGAAACAACTCAACAAACTTCCATTTCATGTTAAATTATGTACTCATCTTGAAAATTAAATTAAAACAAAAAGGCATCTAAATACAAAATGGATCATTTAATGATCCTTTCAAGTTATCTTACATCCACAGCAACCGTATGAACATGCATTTGTTCTGTTATAAGCTAAATGCAAAAAAAAAACAACTCTCCAACTCCATTAGTATCTGGACTAGACACACTAAGGTCTGAATTATTAACAGCCCCCTTCAATCAAATTATCACTTCCATAGACCATTTAAAGAAATCTACCATTTTAGCTGGTAGATTTCATCAGTAGCACACATGTCAAAACCAGGAGAAATTCAGAAGAGATGAGAAAAACTTTCATGAAATGTATCACTCTGACTAAGGTTGCATGCTCTTTGTAAGGCTCTGTGATGCCACAGATTCTCAGTGAGAGTACTCAAAGTACAAATTGAAAGACTTTCAACACCACAGCGATGGCTCATTCAGAATGTCACAAAACATCCGAAGAAAACATCCAATGACCTGCAAGACCTTCTCACTTCAGTAATGGTCAGTGATCATGTCACCGTTCTTTAAAAGACACTGGGCAAAAAAGGCATATGTGGACACTTATGAGCTGAATTGTAATGCTACCCTAGAAGGACATTAAAGTTCATATGAATTTTACCTCAATATACCTTGATGACACAAAATCTTTATGAATTAATTAGGGATGAGCACGTACACCACTATCTGTATCTGTATCTACATCTGTATCTGTTCCACCATCTAAATTATCTGTATCCATACCTGTAATCGGAATGGACTGGACTTGAACCAGAAGTGGGTTTGGTTCGACTGTAAATGGGTGGGGCTTAAATCTGTACATTATTTTTAAGTCTGAAATTGATATAGATTGATCAAATGTTGATATATTTATTGTTTATTTTAAAACTACAGAATAGCCTCAAAATTGAGATTCAAATCAATGTTTTTGATCACAAGAAGACAGAGAGAGCACGTGTGTGTGTGTGTGTGTGTGTGTGTGTGTGTGTGTGCGCGCGCGTGCGTGCGTGCTATGTAACAGTTAAAATATCTATACAGTATATAAATTATAAGTTTGAACTGAAGTGTGAAAGTGTCAAACTAAGAGCAAGCAGGTAAAAAAAACAGAAACAACTGGAGTGGAGGCAGTGACCGATGCGACACAGGGAGTTTTCAGCTCTGGTCAAATGCACCACGTATGCGCAACAAAACAAAACAAGAAACAAGTTCACCAAGTAACTTTAAATAGATCAAAATAGGGGCAAGCTGAAGAAAACCTAAGGAAAGCAATGTAAGCTACAGTGAAGCCCTGCACAGAGATCAGTCAATGTCTGTGTGTGTGCGAGAGTGGGGTAGCAACAGCTCTACTCTGGCTGCAGTCTCTGTAGGGAGGGAAGGACGCTGTGTGTGACTGGTGAAGAGATTTACACATTATACACATGCTATTTGCTAATGCTATTTACTATTTTGCTAGCTTCACAGTAGTCAACTTTAATCACGCACGCATTTAATCTTTACAGACATTTGAACCCTATCCCAGTACACACAGAGCTCACAGAACTCATCTAATCTTTTCACACCCTTGAAGTCTGTACACATTTGAACACACACACACACACACACACACACACACACACACACACACACACACACACACACACACACACACACACACACACACACACACACAAACACACACACACACACACACACACACACACACACACACACACTCACATACACACACACCTACACACCCCTACACAGCCAAGGTAACAATTCCATTTATGGAAGTCTTCACACTTATGGGGTGATCAAGAAGGAGGCAGAATTGTTTACGGGATGAGACCGGAGACGGAAACTACGTCGAGAACATGCGGCTGTAAACCTGTTACGATCGGACTGGTCCAGAAGACACCACATCCCCTCATACATATTCTTAATCTGAATTGTTTAAATTTGACTGGGCCAAGATAGAATTTGCTCTTCTTCAGCTGCATCTGATGTAAGATCCGTGTAGTACCGGCAGTCAGGGACTGTGGGAGAGGCCGGATATCTGTTTTAGACTTGTTGTCAGGAATAAATGTTTTCAACTTATAATAATAAGGAGCTCTGAAAGGACTTTGCTTCACTGGCCAATCACAGAGCATGAAGACAGTCAGTTCTGAGTATTTTCCTTCAGCACGAGCACGAGTATTGACAAATTTTACTCGTATAATGCTAGTACTCGTCAAAAATGCTTTATCTGTACCGGATTCTCGTGTGAAACGAGTACCTGGCTCAACCCTAGAATCAATGCATTTTAATCAATATATACAGTATATGTGTTAATTCTCATTGCACAAAAAACTTAAAAGTTATCAGATGACGAGCATTCATTGTGACATTTAATCTTTTGTTAATCAGTCTGAGTATTGCCTCTTGGCTTATCTGTATATATAGGTATATGTTCTATAATGTCCATAGTACAACGTTGGCTTCAGCAGTATTGTACTTTATGTCGAACAACACCCTCCCTCGAAATTTTTATATTTTTCAATATGAAAACATCATAAAAGCGTTTCATCTATAGTAAAAGTGTATCCTTTGCACCTTCTAATTGCTGACTGAATGAGGTAATTTCCTTTGCTCTTTAAAGAATGATTAATGCAAATTAATAAAAATTATAGAAGATTTACTCGGGTTTTTAGCATTCCAAACATATACAGCCAAATCAGCCTGATATTAGGTTTTTTTGAGATAAAATAAGATATATTAAATTATGCCAATACATTTTTTGATCCCCAGAAATTATCCTTACACTCATCATGTACGTGATGAGTGTAAAGATAATTTCTATACATGTAGTATATATGTATTAATCACTGCACATAACGTTGTGTACTGGTTCCTGAAACAAACACAACACACTAGGGGCCTATAGACATGCAATTAGTATCAGCAGTACAGGTGAGGCAGAGTTAAATGAGCAGCTTGTAGGGGGGACGGCGCCTTGCTCAAGGGTGCCTCGGCAGATCATGTTCTGCAACATACTGTATATGGAGACGCGGAAAAGCATTTTATTTCTTTTCCACCCAACTGGTCAAGGCGGATGGCCGCACAAAAGAGTCTGGGTCCTGCCCGGAGTTTCTACCTCAATGAGGGAGTTTTTCAACACCACTGTCGCTCATTGTGCCCCGTGCCATCAGGGGGCACAATGACTCTCTCAGGAGGAGCAGGGGGGAGGTGGCGAGGTCAGCACGCGGTTGAATGGATTTAATGTAATTTTATACTGTTTATATTTTAGTTATAGTTTAATATATAAGTCCTGTTAATGCTGCATGTGTCTGTAGTGTATGTCTTGTGGTATGTCCTGTGATGTCAGTGTTTCTTTTTCTCCTGGTGTTTATCCAGTATTTATTGGTTAAATAAAGTGTTAAAGTGCTTTCAAATGTCGTTTGCCAGACATTTGAAAATAAAATGTCTGGCAACAAGTGCTATATAAATAAAACTTGATTGATTGATTGATTGATTGATTTTATATTCATATGATTTAATTAAGAGTTCTACATTAAAGTAAAGGGAATGAACATTTGGGCTTAGCTCAGTTTAGTTCAATCGTTTTTCAGATTAAACAGACAAGTTACAACACATCTGGAGGTATTTAGCGACACATGGGTTGTGTCAAACATCTAATATAACTCTGATGATGAACAACATTGTTTAAAATTAGATTCATTTTTACTGTTCACACCTCAGTTACATCCAAGAATTAATATTGTAAAGGGGAGCGGTTCTAAAATAAACAGCCAGCTGACAGGAAACACTTCCTTGAGGCAGATATAATATGTCACCATTAGATGGGATTAAAGTATAATGATGAAGGGTGTTATGTTTTAATCTTTGTAATTTTCTTGACTTGATGGCAGACCAATGAGAGTAAAGCCAATTCAAGACATATTTAAAATAACTATTACAATTTGGTCTCTAATATATTAATGTCACAGCAGATGATTGTGTCCTTCAACTACTTTATTTATTGCTTTATTTATTGAAAATCCGGTATACTGGCTTCAACTGAACAGCCTCAAAATATTATAAATCAAACTCAATATTATGTATGTCCTCTATTTCCACTTCACTCCTTGCATGATTGCTTTTCATTTTCAGCCTCTTTCTGCCCTCTCACTTATATAATCCTCTCATTTTGGTTTTACCATGTGTGTGCTATTTATGTGCTCATTCAATTTTAATGAAGTCCTGAGATAGGGACCCTTCACAGGGCACTTCCTCCAAAAGGGCACAGATCATGTGTGTGACTGGATTACTGACTTCCTGGTGTTAATGTTAATTTCAATCTGTCTGTCTGTCTTATTCTGCCTCTGTGTGCATGTGTCGATTTTTTTTGAAAATGTATTTTGTGCCACCTGATGTTTGCTTGAGACATTTAAACTAAACTACTCAGCATGATAACAGAATTTTGAGCTTCTCCTCGCTGCACTGTCATTTTATCCCTGACTGACTCTCTTTCCATTAAGCACTTCTCATGCCATGTTTTCAGCAGGAGTTTTGCTTCTAATTTATCAATACGATGCATTTTCTTTGAGTATTTCTTGGTCGTAAATTATGCTGAAAGTAAAATCTCCTTATGACATTTTATAAGATTCATGAGTTTTTAATGCAACCATCAAGTCAAATTCTGGTATACTTCTGGTGCATGCACTGTACTAGTAGTACGCATATTGGTGGCAGTCTTATCTGTAAGGCAGTCATAGGGAGGGATTTTTACCTTGGTGGAGGACCTACTCATAAGGAGGACTTGCTCATAAGTTTTCTACCAAAGAAAACAAATTCAATTCAGGATTAAACATATTTTTGTTGAAGAGAAACTCCTGCATTAATCATTAATAATATTTTATTTGGCTGCTAATCTTCAGTCCACTATCTTTACTGGATATGCTCATAACAAATGCAGTATTTACGATATTGCGCAATGAGACTCACTGGAATGTTGATATCAAGGAGGCTATGTGAATAAATCTTTATCTATAAAGTCTAGGTGCAATTATAATTGTTTGACGCAAGTTCTGTTTTTGTTTTCCCCCTCGGAGGACCAAATGTGAAACTTAATGGACCACAGACCACAAGCACACCCATAGTGATATATCAGATTGCAGATTTGAGAGAAGTTACTTAGAGGTGGTCATGCATTGAGAAATAATTCATAATTAGAGATTCCACCTTTTCAAAAAGACTACGACACCTTAAGTAAGCACAAAAGTAGAGCACTTTGCTCAAATTCATAGAGCAGGGTGAAGCAGATGTCACCTATCTTATTACACATGCTCATTCTAAGTTACTATGTTCCCCAATGTTTATTTTTATTTTTATCAAAATAATCTTCCCCTGTCTGCTTAACAACATCCGTACTTTTCCCAGAAACAAATTAGTCTGTAATTAGTAATTATATGGGCAACTGGACGAATTATTTCACAGGATGACATGCCTGAGCAGGGGTAGGTGAACAAAAACTCACAACTTCATAGACACATGCTTGTACACATGAAGATGTGGTCACAATCACAGGACATTTATGGCCTTTTACAGCCACAAGAACAATCCTTGGCATTTACAATCAACCACAAATCTACACTGCTTTTCAGGCACAAACACATTTACAAAGCCTGTTTTATTGCCGTTATTCAGCCTTTCCAGCTGTTTCACGGGCCCTGAAGGTATTGACAGAAAAGGGATCTGTCTATCAGTCAGCAGCGGTATCCAAGCTGGCGGCAGCAATCAACCCTCGGATCAGAGGTTGCATGCTTGATGTCACCTCCAAAGTAAAGGTCCTAACTCTATTGAGGCCTCACACTGGCAGGGCCTCAATTTCAATGCGTAGTTGTGAAGGAAAACAAGAAATCCTGAAAGCTAACAGGTTATGTTTGCTTCTGTAAATGATCAAATAAAGCAGACATACAGCATCGTATTTTTATATTGTTTAAACACAGACGCATACAAACTACAGTGCCATCCCAGACATTACAAATTGTACACCAGACACTCTGAAGGAGTGAGCACAACTGACATTTGGCAGAGATTTAAACCATTGATTAGGAGTTCTGTAGCTACCCTGTTCCTTCTGCCATAAGTCAACGACTCCAAGACATCTGTTCCCAATATTCTTTAGCTGCAGACATGTGTGAGTTATCACTCACTCTACAATCACAACAAATATAAAAAGTATGAAAGGACATCATACACAAATGTGATGTACGTACATGCACAAACTGAAGTAAAAAACAAAACAATAATGAGTCTTTGTTGAGGGATGTTTATTATCCATTTCCCCCCTGTGTATTATTTTTTTTTATGGGTGGTAAGACTACAGAGTTATCATGAAGCAATGCAGAACGCAACAAAAGTCAATGTGCCTTATTTTTATGAAAATTAATGATTTTTAGGGACACCAAAAGCTGTCCCTAGAAATCAAGATTAAATAACTAAAAAAACCCTATCACCTCTAACTCATAAAGAAGGCCTTGTTTCAGTCACACACATTAACAATCAGCCTGTGGAGACAGAATTGCTAAAGTCCCCAATGTTCTTTTGACAACAATGGGGAGTTCAGCAAGGCAAGGTACATCAGCAAAGTCTAAATTGAAAAAAATAAATAAAAAGTTATCTGTAAAAAATGATTTAACAAGAAATTGGATGTTTGAAGTTACTGGCATTTGTTTTCCAGAATGTAAGGAGAAAAGGTCTAGAAAGAAGCGTGTGTTCTGTTGGACCAACAACAACACATTTCATACCCTTTCAAACAATAATGTGTTACGAGGAATTATTTAAAAAACAAAATATCATGCATAATAATCATGGATTGAATAATCAGTTCTAAATGAGGATTATATTTATGAAAAAAATAATATGCGTGTTTCAGTGTTAGCAAACAAGAAAAAAGCAAGTGGTGGAAGAAAAACACAAAGAGGCAAGAAAATATGTGTCCAAGGACATAGAGGTGGTCTTTCTTGAAAAGAAAAAAAAACAACCTCTTTCACATGGAATGACATGAGCGATATGAAGAAATTCAAGAAACCAAATGATGCTCACCTTTATGTGCATGTCAATACACATATGAAATTTAATTTAAATCTGTCCTGCAGGTTTTGAGGTGTAGCTGGACTATACATCGTTATGCATGTAAATTGTGACAGACCAAGGTAACCCAATATGCCCTCTTTCACATGGGGCATAAAAAAACTCATCACACAGGACTGAATGTTTTTCTATCAACAGTAGACAGACTTAAGTCCTCCAAGATGGTGTAAACTATCTGAGCCTATAACATTTCATTCTTGTAAAGGATGAATCTTTCTCATGCCTCCTGAATCAGTTGGTTTCTCCTGCAGTGAATCCACACTGTCTTAATTATATCTGGCATATAAATTGTGAATGCATGAAAAATGTCACTTGCCAATGCAAAGTCTGTGGCCATTGAATATTTGACTCCCATGGCTCAGCTGTCCAGACAGCTTCTACACCAACACTGCCTAACTTGATACTTGATCCACTCTGTGTCGATCGTGACACAAGCACACTTGCAAAACACCATAGATAAAAATCCACACAACATATTTCGCTTTGATGTCTACAGAAAATAGTCAAAAAAATAACAGCAATGTACACACACACACACACACACACACACACACACACACACACACACACACACACACACACACACACACACACACACACACACACACACACACACACACACACACACACACACACACACACACCACTCTTGCTGAATGTCAAATCACCTATCATTCTTCTTTATGGATACACAATAACCTAATGCACAGTAAACTCCCATATTTAAAGTCATTATTGTGCCTGTTATTTGGACCTTTGGTTAGTGTGGATGTGTGTGTGGATATCCCACCTTTGAGAATGACCTCCAGTTCATCGCGTAAGATATCAAAAGTACTGTATCGAGAACTGGTCTCTGGGATGATGTTCTTTTTCAGCCAGCCTCCACAGGCATACTGGTAGAAATCTTCGCAAGGGTCCGCAGTCATATCCATGTTCTCAATAAGACGAGACGCTGCATCGAGGAAGTGGTAACAAAGCTGATGAGAAGTAGAAAAGCTTCTCTAAAGAAATTCTCTAAAGAATGTGTAATAAACCAACATCACTGCTACAAAGTGCTAGTATATGTATTACAGTATTCTACTTTTTTTTGACAACATGGAAAAGAGTAGCATAGCTATACGATGATCAAAGCCAAAACGGCCTATACCACGTGAAAGACTAAAATATTTCCTGAAAATTCATTGTTAGGAGAGAACATATTATATTCCGGGACAGTGAAAAAATGGAACATTTTATCAAAATGTGAAAGACCTTTGAAAAAGAACATTGAGCATTATGACAGTACTTGAATTCATTTCTGCTTTAGTCATAAATTCATTTTATGAGCTGCAATGATATTGCACGAGTTAACTGAGAGATCTTATTTGTTAGGTTAATATTAATATATGCATTTGGGGTTAATAAGAATCCTTGGAAAGTCGAGCTATATGTATGAATCCTTCAATAACAAACATATAAAATGTCTCATTTTCAACATTAAATGATAAATGAGATACCAAGTAATTGTGCATTATGTTATATTAAAGAGATTGGGGGTGATAAAAGGTTGTAGTAACATTAAAATGTGATTAAATGTAATAAGACCATAATAGATATTTTTCAGTTGTACAGTTATCCCATTGGCAGGTATGTCCCGTTGTTAAAACAAATCAGCTCATTCAAGAAGCCATGTGCCCAAAGAGAACTAACATTTATAACCTCCACCAATCCTTAGGTTTGAATTTAAATTACACACATAGGTCAGAATGGATTTGCTTAAGCTGTAAATACATGCTTTTACGTATTTTTAGCTTTCCATCTTTCTCATTCATTTGTCCAGAGATGATCGGAGAACACTAATCCTGTATGTTCCTGTTAATCAGGTCTGTTTGATCATTGTTTGTTTGATTTAGAGGCAACACATTCACAGTTGAAGAGTCCATTTTTTCCAAGTTTGTCCGAAATCTGTGGGCTTCTGCCACGGCCTCAATTTTACCACTCAGTACTTCTGTGTGGAAAATCAGTCTTTAGAATGGGAGAAGAAAAATGCACAAAGAGGTGACACGCAAATGCTTACCTGACTGCGTGCAGTCAGCTGTGGTGCAGATCTTATCTATATGAAAATGAAAAACAAATTATCACTTAGTGGGATTTTGACAGTTATCCGTCATAATAGGAAACATTCTTATTCACCTTCCCCTTTCCCTATTTGTCAATTTCTTTCCTCATATCACATTTTTCATTCTCATATGTGCTTCTTTCCTTGTATGAGGAATAATAATGTGGGTGTAAATCCCTTAAATCAAACTCAGTCTGACTTGACATATGAATACCCCTTAGCCCCCCCCCCCCCACACACACACACACACACACAAACAGACAAAACTCTCATATAATTATAAATGCTCGGTACACATTATGATGTATGAATGCATATAATGTGCACTCAAATGAGTACGCATCTCAGGTAAGAATACTAAGTCCTTAGTCTATTTTTCCTAGGACTAGAAAAGCTAACAACAGCACAACTCTCAGATGCTCAGATGCACACTAAGGCTGTCAGAACATCTGACTGTCTTTGCATGATTCTGTCCAAAACCCACAATAAAATATTACTTCACCATCCATAAAAATCTCCACAGTCAATATTTCCCAAAGCAGTAGTAGCCACAACCTGTCGCATAAGTTACTAGGCTGACAAGCAAGTATCATTAGAATTAATTTCTCAGCATTTTTCTTAGTGAAGAGTTGATTTATTGTCAATAAGGAATATATAAATGTTCCTTATACATGTTAATAACATGCTGATAGCTTCTCTGATAGCATATCACTGATTTGTGCTTTGACATAGTAGTCCATCCATCTATCTTCTGTTACTGCTTTATGCACTGTCGCAGGTCGCAGGTGCAAACTCCACACAGAGCGGGGACGCGAACCCGGAACCACCTTGCTGTGCGGGGGCAGCGCTACCCACTGCGCCACCGTGCCGCCCTGATATAGTAGTGGACTTTTTTTTAATCATTCTGCTTTCCAAGTGCAAACACCATGTTTTGTTTTGGGGTTTTTTAATATTCACTTTGTGCCACTGTTCTCAAGGTTTGATTAGCTTCCCATTTTAAATCGGCTATTCTCTTAATGTGAATTGATGTCATTTCATGTCTGAAATGTAAGCTAACACACTGAGAAAAGATGAAATGACATTGAAAAAAACAGGACCTTTGTACACTACTCCTCTTTTCTCTGATTCATAAGCTGAACTTTTGTACTCTGATTACAACCACACCTCATATAAATATCTTCTGTTCACATGAACAAAATCATAGTACAGAAGGTAAGACTGAAGTTCATGGAAGATTCATTTAATATTGCAGTGATGACTAAAGCTCATGGATATCCTAAACACAGGGTAGTTCCCATAAATATGTCAAATTCTGATGAAGTCAAATATTCTTGAGTCTTCTGCCTCTTTAGCACTCACCAGTCTTCTGCGTCGCAAAGAGAATAATGAGAGCAACTATGACAATGAAGAGTAAGGAGACGATGGTAATCAGGCCAATCTCCAGGGATGTCCAGCGAGGCTTCTTGGCCGACTTGGGGGTATTGGTTTCTGTCATACTCAGGTCTCCTCTTTCAACTGCTGGCTGTATCAACTCAACTAAGGACACAAGGAGAACCACAGTAGAGACAGAAAATAAATCAGTAAGGTAATCAATTAATGATCTAAATATTTATCGGGACACATTCTAGTATTTGACATTGATAAAATGACGATTTTGCATTATGTTCCAGGAAACTAATACAACTTCCAAAATGACTCAAAATTTTAACAGTAGAAATGTAGAAATGGCATAAAAACCATTATCCCTACATAGTAAATGAGACTACTTCCGTATTTGTCAATTGTGTGTAGAAACTTTCATGGGAAATGGACAAGCTGATTTTGAGTTATGTACCAGAAATTAAATGTAACAGACACAAGTACAGGACAGAAAATTAAACATACAGTTCTGATATTCAAATTAAGTCATCAGGTGCAAATGCCGCACTTACTGATTGAAACTTCCAAAGTATAGAAGAGAAACGTAACTGCTTTAGTATGAAAATGGTATCAATCAATTAAAATTCAGTTTGGTCTCCACATTTTTAGGTGTCAGTTAAAGAAAGATAGTTTAAGAGTTTACGGTGAGAAAGATAAAAAATTAGAAAAAAGTACTTTCTTAACCCTTCTTTTTAAAAAAAAGGTGCGAACAATTAACAACTTTCTTACCCTTTGGTGGGAGTATGCTCCAAGCAAAAACAAAAGAAACAAACAATAAAAGAAAACCCACAAGATTTCTGAAGAAAAAAAAAAGAGAGATCTTGCCTCTGCTCCTCATGAAACAGTGTTGTTTTCCTCTCTGGGGCTAAGTGATAACTTTACAAAGTTCATGTAACAAGCTGTTAAGTCTATCTTGGAAGGCAATTAATCCTTAATCCCTTACTGATGAGCACACACGCACACATACACACATGTACATGCACACACACGGCCATGCTCTCAACATACCCTTTTCCAAGCTGCAGATGGGTGGGATCTCCCAGCACACTGGCTGAGATGAGAGCGCAGCTTGACCAAAGGACAAAGTCTCTTAGCTTCCTTTGAACGAGCAGACAGCCACAGGCATACAGCCACACACACACACACACACACACACACACACACACACACACACACACACACACACACACACACACACACACACACACACACACACACACACACACACACACACACACACACACACACACACACCACTCTTGCTGAATGTCAAATCACCTATCATTCTTCTTTATGAATAAACAATAACCTAATGCACAGTAAACTCCCATATTTAAAGTCATTATTGTGCCTGTTATTTGGTCATTACTGTACACACCAACCACAGCTCTCAGCTCTTCCAACTCCACTCCTGCACTTCAAGAGAATTGCAATGGATAATTTTCCATTAGCATTGTGAACGTTTGAGATAATGGATTCTACAACAGACATGTATTGAATAGGAAATATGGCTGTAAAAATGGGTAATTGAAGGTGTAATAAGAAGAGGCGAGACAGCAATGACACAAATTGATGTTTATCACAACTTTCTCTTATCCTCTGTCAAGCTGCAAGAGAAGGAACTCTTTTTCATGACCAAACATATCATTCTGACAGCAGTCCCGTAGGCTTAATAAAACCATTTCAGATGTTACTATTAGAAGAGAATGCAAATATTTATTCTCTGATTCTGGCACATTGGATGCCATGACAAAGAATGTCTGTAAATTTTATTTAAAAGGAAAAGTGACATAAAGACAGAAACATGGAATGGGCAGACAGACTGAGGGAGGAAAGAAACCATAAAAACAGAGTAGGATAATGAGAGGCCTTAAATCATGTTTAAGTGACTCCCTGTCAGTATGCTGAGGCATGCTGGGTATTAATCTGTAGGAACACTTTCTGTTTGCTCCTCTCCCACATTGCAACTTCCTCCACCGTATTGCCTTGTAGCCGTTTTTACTTATGAGACTTATTCAAAACATACATAAGCTGACTGCCAATGACAGTTTTGCTTAAGGATGTTTGCTTTGTCGGTGAGCGAGTGGAGGATAAGTGCAGATAAGTTACCTCCCAGATGAACCTTTATTTGTATGTATATATAGAGCGTGAACATGATGTGTCATGTCGTTGAACACGTCAAAATGACACGCATAATTCACTCAGTGGATAGCAGCACGATATTCTCTATTCACACGCCCATACAAAGAAGGTAAACTCACCTAGAAATATTTTTTTTTAATTATGACGAGCAATGCCTAAAGGTGCGTCACACCCAACACTTAACTTTTTGAATGCTTCTTTTTTCTTTCCCAGACAACATGAACAGCAAAGGTAAAAAAAACAAAAAAAAACTTAGAAGGGCTATAACTTCAAACATTATCAGCTCGAAGAATGGAGGAGAGCCACAACAGCTTAAAATACTTAGTAACGTGTATTCTGCTCCACCAAAATACAGTAAGATGTTTTATATTAGTGGTAAAAAAAAAATATTCAACAGCAG
The DNA here is from genome assembly GCF_040054535.1 of Antennarius striatus. Classification (NCBI taxonomy): domain Eukaryota; kingdom Metazoa; phylum Chordata; class Actinopteri; order Lophiiformes; family Antennariidae; genus Antennarius; species Antennarius striatus. The sequence continues at coordinate 9,337,590 of NC_090781.1, read as the reverse complement.
AAAACACATTGATTCAATACTGAGCCACAAGCAGGTCCCATGTGTGCGTCAGCGCCTCGTCTCCTGTTGCACGTCAGGAATTTTTAAGGGTCCTGGCAGGATCCACTGGTGTACGCTTATCATCAAGTCGACACGCGCCCGTGCGTGTGTGTACCTAAGTATATGTATATATATATATATATATATATATATATATATATATATATATATATATATATATATATATATATATATATATATATATATATATATATATATATATATACTCACACACGCACACACACAAACACTCGCATGCGCACGCACACACACACACACACACACACACACACACATATATATATATATATATATATATATATATATATATATATATAGAGAGAGAGAGAGAGAGAGAGAGAGAGAGAGAGAGAGAGAGAGAGAGAGAGAGAAAGAGAAAGAGAAAGAGGGGGGGGGGAGACGCACATATGGCACAGCGTTAAAAGAAGCGCTCCTGCTACGTGAGTGACTTACCAGATGCGTCGGGAAATTTTCGGTCGATGGTGTATATGGGCATCACATCCGCTGCTCAGGCAAAGATCAACTATACGAAGAGCGCGAGAAATGCTCATCGATATGTAACAGGCTTTTTTTGCTTCACCTTAGATTAAACCTATCACCGTCTCTTCTTGACTGTCATTCACACCAACACGCCAATGCACAGACAGCCTTCACTGTAACAGCCTAATGTAGAGTACTGTACCACATCTATCTACAAAGCATCGCGGAAGACCCATCACACTCTTGCGCGGCGCAGTTGGTCAATTGTGTGACAGCGGGAGATTCCATATTTATACAGCATTGAGGCAGTTTTCTGAAGTTCCCGAAATGCAGAGTCGTTGCCTCCTCCGTCAGGGCGGTGTTTACCACTGAACCTGTTTCTAGCCCTTGCCGTAAGTGGCGCCTCAGTGGCTCCGCCGTGCAGGCTCAGGTGAGCGGCTGATGAGGTGATATAGTGTAATACAGGTTGTCAGCAGCTTTCAATCACTTAGTATTTACGCAAAATCCCAGCTGTAATCCTGTTGTTACGAGGGGACTACTATATTGTTACCAACAGGTTTTTAGTGCAGCTTAGTCGACCAAATCGTAAATGACCAAATCGACTTCTTGTTTTTTTTTTTTTTTTCATTTTGCTGATATGTTTAGATCAGGGGTGTCAAACTCATTTCCACTGAGAGCCAGATCATCATAATGGCTGTCCTCAAAAGTCCAGATGTAACTAATACATCTAACTAAATGTAACTAAATGTATTGCAAAATAAATGTAACAACTCCTTAATGTTAAATAACTCTGTATTTATTACTTATTCAAGTTACGGGATCAAAGTATCCACGTAAATAAAGACAAATAACATCAAAAACAAGTTCAAAACTTTTTTTGTCAAATGGGTTTGATTAATGCATCGTGTGAAAATGTAGTTTTGGTCAAAGAACACTTTTGACCTATTTATTTTTAGACACTATGACCTTTCCTGCAGGGCACATAAAATGATGTGTAGGGCCACATTTGGTCCCCGGGCCTTGAGTTCAACACCTGTGGTTTAGATGGTTGGGTATTATTTTCCCAAGTGGATGCGAAGGAAAAGGGGGTATATGTTTTATCTACTCTGTCCTAAACTTTCTGAGTTTGCTGGACTGCCTGTTTGATTGATTGATTGATTGATTGATTGATTGATTGATTGATTGATTGATTGATTGATTGGATTAATATGAAACTAGACTTATATTGTTAGGGTAATGACTTTATTTAGTATAATTAAGTTATCCAAAGAACAAATCAACTGATGCTCAGGGGGTCAGGTAGGAGGAGTTTACTGATATTTGATGGAATTAACTAACTTCGTTCCTGTCTTTTTAATTACACTACTGGGCGGCAGTAGCTCAGTCTACTAGATCTTGGACTGGGGACCAAAAGTCCCACCCAGGTGGGCCAAGACATTTGGAGTGTGTTCGGCATTGGCAGGTGCCAGTTCACTTCCCGAGCACTGTCGAGGTGCCCTTGAGCAAGTCACCGTCCCCCATACTATTTGGGGCACAACTAGAAGTCGCTGCTCGCTGCTCTATCTCCTCTACCTCCTCTACCTCTACCTCATTTGAATTCCTACAGGCCCCTTTCTGTGTGTGTGTGTGTGTGTGTGTGTGTGTGTGTGTGTGTGTGTGTGTGTGTGTGTTAATATAAATGTACATACTTTATTAATCCCCGTAGGGAAATTATAAGCGCACACTGGATCACACTGTTTTAATCTCAAGTGTATATAGCGTGTACAGGCCCGTAAGACACAGAACACAAGGGGTCTGTAGGCATGCAGTGGGGGATGGAGGGGTGAGTGGAGGGCAGGTCCTTAGTGCTGCACCCAAATGAGCAATGACTGTGTGCAGACACTTCCTACTATATATATATATATATATATATATATATATATATATATATATATATATATATATATATATATATATATATATATATATATATATATATATATATATATATATATATATATATATATATATATATATATATATATATATAAACCCCACCAATATATTTTAATAAGCTCACTTGAAAACCTCACGCTGTCACGAAGCTGGCGTCTAGCCGGAAGTTGGGGCCGCTAGTCGAGTTAGCTCCGGTCTTCACATTTGTCCATGTCTCTCACTTACAGCACCGTTTTGGCTTCATCAAACATAGCGGTATATATTCTTTGACTGAAACGGACCTCAAGTTGTCGTGTGAGGAACCCCGATCCTTTATTCACCAGGACGAAACTCACAAAGCTGACGTCTACCCGGGTGGTCGGACCATAACGCCAAAGCAGCCTTTGGCCTTTGTCTCCACGTTCGTCCATCCCACACACACACAGAGCTGTTACGGCTTCGTCAGACAGAGCGGTTTGTTTTCTTGCGTCAGCGAAGAAAACTGTTCTTATGCTTTAACTGTAATGTGCTTTTTATTTTAGTTTACTGTATTCAATAATATTTCACGTAATTTGCGTTCCATTGCCTATGGTACAAGTTACGGTACCGTAAACAACGGTAACTCGTACCAGAATCTGAGTGGAGAATGTTAAGCGGAACAAAATGAGTGTTTCTCTTTTTAATTGAACCGGAGCCCACTGAGCTCACCTGAACACACAACTGAAAACTGGTATATTACGCATGTCACACTCAACAGAACAAGAGCATTATATTTACATATAACCACTTCTTGGTACAACAGGAAGTCCCAAAATAAGAGCGTCACAGGATCATACTTAGCACTATCTTTTTCGTGTTTGATTCTTTCTTTTACATTCATTCATTCATTCATTTTCTGCCGCTGAATCTGCTGTCGCGGGTCACGGGGAGCTGGAGCCTATCTCAACTGGAACAGGGTGTGAGGCGGGGGACACTCAGGGCACGCTGCCAGTGCACCGCGGAGCCACACACAAAGACATACAACCATGAACACACACACTCACTCCTACGGGCAATTTGGGATCGGCCAATTAACCTGAAGCGCATGCTTTTGGGGGTGGGAGGAAGCCGGAGAACACGGAGAGAACCCACGCAGACACGGGGAGAGCATGCAAACTCCACACAGAGCAGGACTCAAACCCGGACCGCCGTGTTGTGAGGCGACAGTTTCTTTGATATGTTTCCTTCCTATACAATTTGATATATAAATGAGATTATGAAATAACATATAGTACGCGGATACAGAGGCAGAAAAATTGATGGATATTATGTTGAAAAAAGGTCGTTTTCTGGTGTCTTTGAACGGATTAAGACCAATACATTATTTGTAATGGGCAAAATGTATTTGGAATTCGAATAAATCGGTATTCGAACAGCCTTCTGGAACGAATTGTGGTCGGAAACCGAGGTTTGCCAGTATATACAGTATATACAGTACATATATACATTTGCACACACAGACACACACACACACAGACACACACACACAAGGTAAGGTACACTCCAGACACGTCGCCAGTGCGTAGCTAAAAAGTACACACACACACACACACACACACACACACAAACACACACACACACACACACACACACATATATATATATATATATATATATATATATATATATATATATATATATATATTTATTTATTTATTTATTTATTTATTTTTTATTTTATTTTTTATTATTATTATTTTTTTAAATTTAATTATTTATTTATTTATTTATTTATTTATTTTTAGCTATGCACTGGCGAAGTGTCTGGAGTGTACCTTGCCTCTCACCCAAAGCAAGCCAGGACAGCTTCCAGCAAATCTTTGACCCGCATATTGGATAAGCAGCTGCAGACAAAACGACGATAATCATCTCATCTTCAAGATGGATGGATGGATGGATATTAACTAATAAATTTTCATAAAACCATTTGGAAGGTGGAGCATGTGTCAGTTAACTATTCTGATGGTGTTCGTGTATCACACTGGTAATCGGAATAGGGATTAGTGTTTGATGTATTTAAAAGTAAGTGCACTTGTATTATTGGAATACTACAGACATCAGTGTATCTCTTTAATATCCCCATAGCATATAGTTTAGATATTTTAGATCGGGGGGAAAAAATGACACAAGGGTGGGACTAAGAGAAAAAGTCTATCACAAATCTACCTGCTCCTTCAGCACCATGGACAGAACCATGGATTTATCAATACACACTAAACTGATGTTTCATAGATGAAGTCATGGCCTTAAAGTCTGACCTGAACAGATAAATCTAAATATATCATGTTGCACGTAAGACTCTGCATTTGGTCTCTTTCAAGCTATTCCTTCTGACTTATCACGACTACTTCAACATCACACCAGCCACATTTCATTGTTTCATGAGTTGAATAGCTTGAATCCCTGCTGAAAGATTTCCATCAGTATCCTTAGCTACTGAATATCTGCGATGCTGACATGACAACAATGACAACAGCTTTCACAGTAGCTGTCAACACATCTGAGAGATCTTCACGTTTGCTGACAGTGCAACCTCTGTGATCATATTTTCCAACATTTTTCTGGCATGCTCCTCACATAAAACCTTTAACCATTCTGTCTTGGTCTTTTGAGCTTTATTCAGTGTTGATAAACTCAGCATGTAATGGACTTTTGGTGAATATCGGATCTTTATTGCGCTGTGCCCCTGGTGATGCAGGTAGTAAAAGAATTAGGCACATGTGTGCAGACACAGGCAGTTTTGGGTCTTCAAGCATTTTACAACTACACCGTCATGTAGTAACATGCACATTATGTCAGTAACATTTAGCCGCATATCATTCCCCGAAGATTCAGCAGATGTGGTTAGAACTGTTCTTGTTGGAATTTATTTGCTAAGCAAGCCCAAAATTACTTGATTTATCATCATAATTGTTAATGATGGGTGTGTGGTTTTACAATCATGTTGTAGCAAATGTTAGCAACTGCTTGCCAGGGAAGAAACAGTCCACAGAAATAGTTTGTCTTTTGCTTTAAAGACACAAAGCACACTATATCAGCTAATATATTTTATGATTATTAAACTGCAGTGTAAGTAAAAGGTGGTGGAGGGGTCTTTGGTTGAATCAGGATCACTTAGATGTTGGGAAATGTAAGGATGTGATCTTTTTGGCCTGTTGTGACAAACATCTACAGTCTATCACTAAAGAACAGAACCACCCATGCACATCAATACACTCATAACTGTCACTCACAGAGAGGGTCTGTCAGACTAAGGTTTAGTGGATTTCATGAAACAGCAAGAAATGGAAAAGCTAAGACAGACAGAAATAAAAGAGGAAAATGCACCCCAGTGCCAACTTACATAATATTTTCATTGTGGCACAAACAAGTCAAGAGCTTTTTTATTCATTTATGTTGAAGTAGATGAAGGAAAATTCTGATAAGCTTTCATATGAAGAAGCAGATTTCTTTACATATACATTTTTTTAATTTATTTTTTTACCTTATGCTTTATGTATTTATACTGTGTTTAATTTTCTGGCGATATACATGACTTGAGTTATGGTACCTACAATTAAACTAGCTATAAACAAGACTCAACTTTTCAGCTGATAGGAATAAAATGTTTGCCCCCCCACATATACTGCATACATTTGCACACACAGTTACAAACATATATCATCTTTGAACGATTTTAAATTATAAGGGGGCTATTTGAAATGTATTATCTTTTTTCTGTGTCATCCTCATGTGCTTCTCTTCTTTCATAATCATCAGTTCACTTGCAATCATAATGACACACTGGAAGAAACATTTCCTGTCTTTGTGTGTTATCCTTTTCGCTTGCCAGGACTCCCTTTTGCCATTGAGTTGATATCAGCAAGAAAATTGTTGATGTTGAAAGGATAGGCATGAGACTCAAAACCGCTGTTTCCATTACTCCCCATGTATTTCAGATAAACAGTGTTGCTAAAAAATTTTTCATTTCAACAGTCATCATTTTCAAGGGTCATCTCCACTTTAAAACCCTCTCCATCTCTAATGCCATTAATGCCACTTGCATATCCCTTTGATTTGGCATCTGCTTTTACCTCATGCATAACCTATGCTGAAAATATGTCAACAGAGCCAAAATGTGCTGTTACTGATAGTCAATATTTTCATGTACAATAGCTGTATGCAAATTATGTACTGTACGTAAATGTTATGATGATATTTAAACATGTTGTTATGTAGGTTATGTAAGTTTTACAAACACTTTATGTATGGGTGCTGTGAAAGGACTATTGTAACTTGTCAGTATATTAAATACAAGCCATATAGTTTGCGTTTTTGCAGCTATGAATATTTTTCTGATAAAACATATGCATGTAGGTATGCCCAAAATGTCAATTTAGCTGCAGTGATAATGAAATTTGACAGGACACTTTATAGCAAGCACAGAATGTGTTGATCGTAGAAGGAACTGACTTCAACACAGTTTAGGTTCTTTTGCATACTTATTCTGTCATCACACCACATAGAATGACCATGTATTGTAAAGTAAAAATGCAGGTGGTATGAAGGAAAGAGGCATCTGATGGAAGTGTAAGGCATGCCTTGACAGACTCCCAGTACATACGTTTTCCATGAATTATCGCTGTGGTATTTGGTGTTGTTTTGCAGGTAGTGTAGTTTTTCACCAAAAAACACTTTCATGAGAAGCAGCTGCTCACATTTTTTTTGTTTCCACAAATGGACGTCATGCTTTTTCGGGCAGTGTTTGTCTTTATGTGCCAACAGGATCTGTCAACTGCCGGTGACATTCCTACACCTCCACTTGGGATTACACTCACCGTTTCTTCTCTCGCTTGTGTTCAGACCTAAATGCTGACAGGAAATGTTTTATTGTATTTGACATTGAACTGTCAACACAGTCAAGACAAAGTGACCCTCTTTCTTTTCTTTTATTTCATTCTCATGCACCATGGGACTAATGTGATTTGAATTTTCCATTTTGCTCAGTTTCAGCTGTAAGAGACGACAGCACAAATCATGGAAAATATGTAGCAAATAGGGTCAAAGTTGCATGAAGGTGAAACACAGTAGCAGGCAGTACATTAATACCTATTAAAGTTAACTACTGAGAACTATCTATGTGTTTTAAGGGTTCTTTTTGATTAGAAGGAAGCCTCTACTCCCTAATGTTCTTTAATGAAAGCACATCAACTTCCACCAAAATCTGTAAACCCCTGTAGTGAAAGACTCATATTATTTTTAGTTATGTTCAAATAAAATACTTTTTAAGCTAGTCAATTTTTTCAAACTCATGTGTCTGGGATGGAAAGACCCAGACTGACAATATACTTCACCGAGATGAAATCGACAGTGTTTTAAGGGACTGCTCAGGTTTGATGGCATGTTTCTACCTGAAAGGTTTTTAAAAGTGTGCCAAGTCATGCTTGTCAGGAGTGTCTGGATGACAGCCAAGCATATGTATGTACATCAGTCAAAAAAATAAACACTTAGACTAAGGCTAAGTCCCATATGATATGCTTGATTAAAAAAATTAAAACATTCATCTGTCGATACACTGCACAAAACCGAAAGTTTTGATTTAACGCCTTTGTCTCATAGTCTGTAATTTACTTCTCACATCCTTCCCATCTTCCTCCTTCTTTCAAGCTGATGCCTCTCTCTGTAAACCCTATCTGATGCCTAACTTCAAAAGAGTCAGTTGATTCTAAAAGCAGTTCCAGACATATAGTGTCCCTTAATTTCTATGACAGTGAGCCATGTAAACTGCTACTCTCTGCCTGCTTTCATCAGAGGGATGAAGGGGAACACAATGGGACCCAGACGGAGGGAGAATACTAATGGGGCCTTAATGAAAATCTCTGGGCTGCTCATTAATGTAGAAACATATACACATCTTGCACAGGCAGAGCAGTGAAACTAAAGGACAGAAAAACAGATGATTTAGCCACCTTCTTGTTTGGCTAAATCCTTCTTGTCCTTCTTGTGTTGTCCTTCAATCGGCTCTCTCTCTCTGTCTCTCCTGCCTCTCAATGTCATCTTTCACTCTATAATAATAATGAGAAAACAAATTACAACCAGTCATTATCATCTTCATTACTTCTGCATTAATACTCAGACTACATATGTTTGCCACAATTTTCACTCTGCAAGCATGTAACAGATAATGTCTTCTCTCCAGATGTTATCCCCCCACACACGCACACACAAATAATTGACTGTTGAAAGCCAGTCATTCTGCAGGAATCCGTTAAGCCCATTAACGTGGGGCTAGCTGTCGGGCCGGCGGTTTTAAGATCTTGGAGAGAGATATTTAAAAAAACAAAAGGCTAATGTGTCTTCAAAGTCAGATGTTTTCATAATTTCTGTACCTATAGAACCGTAGCAGCGGCCTGTCTGAAGCTGGTCTTGATTGTCAGTATCCCTTCACATGAAAAACAAGAGTTCAAAAAATCAGGTATGAGTTCAGAATACTATGTTGTTGTTCACTTTACGGAACACATTTTGGAAATCTTGGTGATTTATTATTCTCTACATTGACTCTGGTGCATCAGGCCAGCATTGCTGCAGTGTTACAGGTCCATCTGGTGGACAAAGCAGATAATTTGTCTAAACTAGCGACACAATAATAATAAGTTAATAATTTACCATGTCTTTAAAAGACAGTCCTGTTTTTATGTCTGGTGTTCAACCAGCAGACTGTTGCCTAAAGCTTCTATGCAACTGCCATAAATCTGTTGAACACTAACAAACTCCTCTGAAATATGTTGAAATATGGAATGTGACACGACCAAATGTCTATCTCTTTTTTATCTGCATTTGCACTGAAAGCAGCACCCAATTTTGTTGTTGAACATGAAATTGACAATTAAAGTGATTCATGATTTGTGATACTGCCCCTAAGGAAATCCCCTCCTAAACTCTAAGCATGTAGGAGTAAATAAAAGGTTAATGATTCATTCATTCACTCACTCTAACTGCTTCATCCTTCTGGACCCTACTTCAGGTATTGGACCCTCATGTTTTCAGCTTACGACTCCATAAAATATTTTCTGTTTATCTGTAACTCTGTACTTATTTGTTACATTTCATTCAAGTAATATATTAAAATAATATGTAGAATGATTATGCATGTAAAATAAACACAGGCAAAGAGTTTGCTAATTGAAGAGCTTATTAGTTAATCATTGACATCAAATTTAATACTTAGTATTTGCAGCTTTTCAAGGTTAGGTCTCAGAGCCTGCTCAGCAGTGAGTGTGCATCATCAGCAGCATAAAAACTTTGAAAAAATAATTAATAATAAAAACAGTTGCAATTTGCAAAAGACCTTTCTATTCTTTAATACATCATTACAGAGTAAATGTTAATTTAATAATGCAATCACTATTAAAAATAATGACATATTGGTATTTAGATTGTTTCCCCATTAAATTTGCATTCATCATAATGTTATTTTGTCTGCCAGTGGGTAAAATCTCTCCTGGGAAAACTGTGCCTGGTATCAATTCTATCTGGATACATTTCTCCATTATGTAAAATAATTGATGAATAAACTCATGCTGGAAGGGCTGCTCTTGAATTTTAATGATTCTATTCATATGGACCATTGTGTAACATAGGATAGTGCTTCATACCACAGAATCAAGTGCCGCCTCCTCAACCGTTAAGACTCAGCCAGACCTCTTACTGCTACACAAGCAAATGTGACATTACACAGGTTGAATACACATATTACCCTTGACTACACTTGATGACTCTTTTGTCCATTGCTAAGTATAGACTGTAAATTACTTTTAGATCTTAATTTTCAGTCTACTGAGAGAGCACTGATGCCTTATGATATCTCCTTTATCTTCCTACCACAATGTACTGCATTTTATTTTTTTATCCTTAGTGCTACTTCACTTTGTTAGTACTCCTGCACCAGACTCAATGTTTTTCCGTTGTAGATCAATAAGAATACATACAATGTCTATATCAATCTACTTTATATATCTACATCTATATGTTGATATATAGATACATAGATATAAATGTATAGATAGATAGATGGATAGATGGATGGATGGATGGATGGATGGATGGATGGATGGATGGATGGATGGATGGATGGATGGATGGATGGATGGATGGATGGGTGGGTGGGTGGATGGATGGATGGATGGATGGATGGATGGATGGATGGATGGATGGATGGATGGATGGATGGATGGATGGATGGATGGATGGATGGATGGAGAGAGAGACAGAGAGAGAGAGAGACGGACAGACATTTTTACATTTGTTTTTTTCATTTTTCATGTCACATCTGAAAGTGTTAATAACCCAATCTTCAATCAACAAAGGAAGCTGCTGCTTGTGCATCAGTTCACAATATGATCTCATATGAGTGGAGCATGTCTTGAATTTGAGTTGTGTAGTTACACCATTTCACATATTAATACATTCTCACACATATCCAAGGTCCAGTGTGAATTATTGTTTTGTTTTTTCTGTTTTGTTTTTGTGAAATGTCCAAAAGTCACCGTGGTGCAGTTGACTGCATAATGTATAATATATGGGTTAATATATGACTTTTTTGCACATATATTCATCATATTAGAAATTCGGATAAGGGTATCCTGCTGGATTGGTTACTTGAGATGCATACTCCCAGCTTTTCTTTTGGATGACCTTCGACTCCACCCCAACCCCCCACCTCCCACTCATTCAGCTGTGTGGTGTGTGTGACTGCACATATACAGTATGTTGTTATTGTACTTACGCCCCGCTGAACCCAGTAAATCCTAAAAACCTAAAAAAAAAAAAACCTGTGAAATTGAAAAAAAGAGCACGCGCGCACACACACACACACACACACACACACACACACACACACACACACACACACACACACACACACACACACACAGACACTGCCATATTAGTCTTGAACTGCTTGTTAATTAAAGATCAATGTGCTACTTTATCATAGTGCTACTTTAATTGATAACATCTTCACCAATGTTTATGTTGAATGAGACAACAAGTGGACTGCTGATCAATGACATAAGTGATCACCTCCCAATATTTGCCAACTATGACTGGAAGCAAACAGTGTGTCAGGAACAAGTCCAAACATTCTTCAAGAGAGTCAAGACTGAAGACAGACTGAAATCATTAAGAAATGACCTATTAACTCAAAATTGGTCTGATGTTTACCCTGCTGAGGATGTTAACACGGCATATGATTATTTCATGATAAAATAAAATAAAAAACTATACAATATGCACTGCCCGGTGAAAAGAGTCCACATTTAAAATTAAGGACTGAAGAAACCATGAATGACTACATCACTTATGTAGTCATGCCTGTCGAAAAGACAATATGTTAGAATAAAAAATATATATTGGGCAAAGAACAGAACAAGCAGAAGTAAGATATGAAAAATATAGAAATAAATTAAATGCTATAATAAGAACTTGCAAGAAAGTATACTATAGTAATCTCGTAGCAGAAAATTACACCAAAAAGCTACGGGACACAGTGAACATTATCATTAAAAAAAACAAGGGCAAATCATCCTCTCCAGAATACTTTAATATTAAAGTAATGGAATTACAGGACATGGATGAGGTTGCTGATAAATTCAATGAATTATTTGTGTGTGTTTGGCCTGAGCTGTCAGATAACATTCCTGTCTCACACTTGCACTGGGATTATTTTGATAACAATGGAGTAAGAAACCCTAACTCAATGCTTCTGGCCCCAGTGACGGACAAAGAGATAAGACACCTGGTCAAGCAATGCATTGCAAAAACTTTTACTGATGTTAATGGAATTGATAAGAAAATAATCAAACACATACTAGAAATAATACTAACCCAACTGACACACATATGTAACCTGTCATTTCAAACTAGGGTGTTCCCTAACAGAATGAAAATCGCCAAAGTTATACCAGTATTTAAGAACGGTGATTCAAAAGATTTTACAAATTATGGACACGTTTCAATACTACCACAGTTATCAAAAATTCTACAGAAGCTGTTTAATAACAGACTGGAAAAATGCATAACAAAGCATAATCTTCTTAATCAGTATGGCAATCAGTATGGCTTCAGGAAGAATCATTCCACTGCATTAGCATTAACAGAAACAACTGAAGTCATCACTGATGGCATAGATCAAGGGATGTACTCCATAGGAATCTTTATTGACCTCAAAAAAGCTTTTGACACAATTGACCATGAAATTCTAATTGAGAAATTGGAACAATTTGGATTTAGGGGTACAGTACTTGAATGGATAAATTACATAAGAGATCATGATATGTCACATTGGGAGGGAGTACATCAAAAACAATAGATATCTTTTGTGGGGTACCACGGGGGTCAATGTCGGGTCCAAAATTGTTTATACTTTACATAAATTACTGATGTAAGGTTTCAAAAGTCCTACAAAATATACTTTTCGCAGATGATACAACTATCCTTGGAGATACATATAAATTAGTACATAAATTAGCCCAGACAGTAAATGAGGAATTGTCCATCCTGCAATTATTGTTTGATATAAACAAATTATCACTGAATCTAACAAAAACTAAATATATGTTATTTGGGGGAAAAAAGCTGTAAACACAATACTAATATCATGGTGAATTAAGTAAATATTGAGCAGGATGCTGAATAGAAAATACTAGAGGTGATCATAGATGAGATGCTAAATTGGAAATCTCATGTACGACAATTGCAAAATTAACTAGCCAGAAGTGTGTCCATACTGTGGAAAACTCAAAAACTATTAAATCAGGAGGCGCTTTATAAAATTCATTATGCACTACTTCTGCCTTATCTGAACTACTGTGCTGAGGTGTGGGGAAACACATATAAAAGTAGTTTACAACCTCTATTTTTGACCCAGAAAAAAGCCATAAGAATTATTCACAATGAACATTATAGAGCTCACACAAATCAATTATTCATTAAATCTAATCTACTGACAAAACATGACATCATAAGCTGTAGAAATGTTCAGCTCATGTATAAGGCAACCAATAATTGTTTACCACAAAATATATTAGCACAAATTCAGAATAATGAATCCAGCTATCAACTGAGAGGAAACACAGCATTTTTACAGAAGAAAGCAAGAACTACATTAAAGACATTTTCATTATCTTTTACTGATGTCAAACTTTGGAACAAACTGGACAACGAAGTAAGGAGTCTTGGGACTCAATATGCCTTTAAAAAGCTTTTAAAAACTTGACTTTGCAAGGTTATACTTCTGACATAAATGATGGTTAATATCTCAGATTATTATGGCTTATTAAACTACATGTGCTATGCCTTTGAAAAATATCACTGTGAAATGTGACATTTAATGTATGAATTTGGTTGATAACGTCTTGTAATGAGATGTTGTTGATTGTGGGGACGGGATTTTACAAGCCAAATGGCTTCTACCCGTCAACTGTCTTTTTTTTTTTTTTTTTTTTAGACGTTGTTGATGTTGCAGCATCAAGCCTGCTGTAATAGTTTGCAGTCTGCTGTAATAACATGTTCGGAAAGAAAGAAAATAAACCCAAAAGATGGACTGATCAGTTCATGTTTTTAGAGGTGGGGGGAATCTGGAGAACCCACGTGGACACGGGGAGAACATACAAACGTCGCACAGAGCGGGACCCAAATCCGGAATCGTCTTGCTGTGCAGCGACAGCACTACCCAGTGTGCAACAGTCTGGTACTTTCACATACAGAAACAAGTTCAGAAGCATTCATATTCATGGTCAGCTACTGATAAAATGTTATTTTCTGTTCACTGATATCTAACTAATTTTGACTAGATACTCAACTATGATCCAACAGAGTGGTGCTCAGCTGATGTATGGTGGATTTATCAGAACTGTAGATGAGAGCAGAGGAGGGTTTAACCATTATCTGTCCATGTTGCTGATGTGTATTATTACATTTCATGTTGCGGCTCCATGACTTTAGCTCACCATGCAACAGAATAACCCCTATGTAGTTGACAAGGAATCTTTCCCTGCTGCTACTGAGCATCACCCTCTGTTACTGCATTTAGGACATTGTGACTGACAGACCATGGGTTGTGCTGTGCCCAGTTCATCACGCTGAGCATGGCTAAGCATCCCTGAGGATTGCAATGCTCAGCCTGTTGTTCATGCTGCAAATGTATGACTGTAGTGACATGGAACACCGGGAAGGATGTGTTGACAACCCGACTCTCATTGTGGACAAAACTAAACAGATGCTTTTTGACTTTGGACAAGGGGGGGGGGGTATCACTACCCCAATCTCATTAGATGGAGAACAACAACAACAACAACAGACATTGTTGACGATAATCGTCATTTTCCAGATAGGCACTATCACTTTCAGATGCAGAAATAATTTTTAATTCTGCTTCTGTGTCTGTGTCTCTGTATAAAGAGCCACCTCATTCATCCGCGATGTGAGTTTGGATCACATTACACTTTAGGCTGTATGTATACATGTTGTGTGTGTTTAAGATTCAAATTACTTTACAGTTCTAATCTATAAACTGTGCTCTGTTGAATTTGAGATGCACTAACAGAAACCAGCAGACAAGTAAATGTAATTTGCGCAGATATGTATAGAAATATGAGTGTACGTATGTACACATTGAATAATTAATGTACTGAAGTGTGGCAACATATTAAAATTGTTTGACATTGATTAGCTGATTTCATTTTACACTTCAGATGAATTGTGGCAGAGACATAATAAGGGTTTACTTCACAGCATTCCCATTGTTTCATTTTCATTTCTAAGCTAACATTACATAAATGACCGTTGCCAATAATGCAACTCTTTCTTCATCAGCTTGAATATGATTCTGTTTGTCTTCATCAGAGTTCATTAAATGTTTATTAAAGTGGACACAGCAATGAAAATGCCATATTTTAGGAAATACATTTAAATGTGTTAAGACAAGGTTGTTATCAGTCATCATAACAGGCCTCATTTCAAAGATTTAAGGAGTCATCACCCTCTACAACGGACTCCACAATCTAAGGGGACTGGAAACGTCGAATCAGCTTTGCAGTGTTTGCTTTTTCTCAATACCATTTTTGTTTTGACAGTGTACTGTAGCACTTCAAGTTCTCTGCAAATATTGGGATTTAAACGCAAATTTGTTTTAAAACACAACTCATTTTAAACATTTTCATAGACTAAATAGTTCTTCTGCAGTTTTGTTTCTTCTTTTCTTTGTCTTCATCTTGTAACCTTGATCAAACATTTATTTTCAGTTCATTTTTCATGAATACATCATATGATCCTTTTTGACAGTGTTATGTTTCTGATTTTTTGACAGTGTTACGTTTTCAGATTTTCTCACAGATCCTATGTGATCATCATGACTCAATTTCTCATCGATACTTGTTATGTGCCGTAAGGCAAAAGCAAGGTCAGGACCCCGGATGCAGAGTACAAGAGTGAAAAGTTTATTAAGCACAAAGTAACAACAGAAAATCACCTTCAAAGGAAAAGCTAGACTGACAAAATAATAACAGAAAACCTCCTACTGATGGATAAAACCAGGCTAACAAAGTAACAACAAAAGATTACATTAGAGGGAGAAGCTTGACTAACAAAGTAACAACAGAAAACCACCTTACTAACAGCAAGGCGTGTTGAGCCGCATTTTGTAATAACAGTGCATTTTGTAATAAATAGTCCAAAATGTAATAACTTTTTCATTTCATTTTGTAATAAAGCCGCATTTTGTAATAAAGTACTGCATTTTGTAATAAACTCCCCCAATGCATTTTGTAATAAATTTTGCCGCATTATATGTAATAACTTATGACATTTTCGACATTTATTACAAAATGCACCGTTATTACAAAATGCGGCTCAACAAGGCGGTTTCAGGTTCGTGTCCCGCTTTGTGCAGAGTGTGCATGTTCTCCCTATGTATTATCATACACTTTGTCAATTATTTGGTCATACATTTTTTTGGTCATACATAGTCATTTCCAAGAGCCAAAAAATGTCAAAATGGATCACATATGAAGACACAACAGCTGCCTGTAATGCTATCTAAGGCCAGCAGATGGTTTCATGTCCACATGAAGAGTCAAGAAATGAACCATTAGTGGAACCAGCCGCCTAAAGTGGTTCGAAGCCACATGAGGCTTCATATCGCCATCTCTACTCAGAGAAATACTTGTGTAAAGCAAAAACAAGAGAATCACAGGTAAAAAGCTCGCGGCTAGAGCACGTGGCGGAAGACAAGGTCAGCAACTTGGCACAGAGTACATGACTAGGAAATCTTCCGGCGCTGAGTAAATGAGCCCCAGGTCATCAGCCCAATGAAGCTTAGGTGTGGAGACCAGGCTCTGCCCACGAGCCCAGACCCACCTCCTGCCACGCTGCAGCACTGCAGAGAGGGAGCGTGAGAGAGGAGCTGAGAAATGTGACAATATTTTCTGTTTTACTCTCACCTTCTGTCTTTTTATGCTTGGCATGAGACACTATTGCATGTAGCACACGCAAACACACACAATGTAGGTCACATTTGTGTGCAAGGCTGAGCTCTGTTGTGTGTGTGTGTGTGTGTGTGTGTGTGTGTTTGTACACCTTTATTTGTTGTGTTTTGTCCTCATGTTTCCTTTGAGTTCTCAAGGCCCCTGGAGAGTCTAGTCATTAGCTGTAAGTCACTTAGTGCAAAGTCTAATTCAATTGCAAAACATGAAGTTGCCCTACAGTCATGTTTCACAGTCACATTGGTATAAACTGTGCAAGGCTGAAAGAGCCAAGGTACAGATATCAGATAGTGATACTGAACAGTGAGTGAGAATATGTAATCAGGTTAATAAACTTAATGTACTGGCTGTCATCATGTAAAGCCCTGAGTGCATTCGCATAAAGGGAATGAGTCCAACATCCTGTCAACAGTGACAAACAAAGCAACGTTCCACATGGAGTATTATTTATTTATATGAACCATGATGAGGACAAATGAGCATCCATGAACCATCTAAACACTGAGGAGTCCTTCAGCCTGAGAGTCCTTGAACACAACATGGGCGGATGCCACAAGGCCACTTACTGTACAGAGTGTATAAGACTTTAGCAGAGATAAAGACACCCCATGGATCCACACACCCACAGGTCTGCTCTGTGCATCTACAGAGACATACAGCATTTGATCTTTAATTGGTGGCTTTTAACAAATGTTGAAGTTCCTTGTATTTGCTTATTTTGTATTTTATGGGATAGCTAATGAGACTGTTCATCTAAACAGAATCATTCATTATATCATTTAAAAAGGTGACTGATGACAAACAGGATTAAAATGTTTTCCATCATCAGGGTGCATTTAAATGAGCAAGCTGGGAGAACTTGATCTTGAAGTAAAACACTCCATTGTCTTGGATGTGTCCAGCATTCCTTGTCTCTAAAAGCTGTTCCACTCTGACAGTGTGGTATTATGGTATAGAAGACATGCTGTACATTCATGTACAAGAAAACTGACAATGTTGTCAGTCTGGTTCAGAAAGAAACGAAGCTAAAGGTCACATTGAAATCTTAGCGTTTAAATTTAATTCTGATTCCAACATTCCAGAAAGGTTAAAAAGAAAGAAGGAAAAGATTGATTTTTAAAATCATGTTTATTCATAAAGTCGATCTTACAAACTCACACTTCAAAAACAGGTATGAAATTTAGGAACATAAGCAAAATATATGTGAATCAAAATGAACAGAATTTAAAATATGCCATGATAAAAACCCAAATTCGTGCTTTTTGTTTGTGTATGTAAAAGTATGTAAATTAATTTGGAGTTTTGGTTCTACATTGTGATCACTGTCAAATATTTAATGTGAATAAACTGTGACCATGCAAAAAACAAAACAAAACCAAAAACACTGAACACAAGTTCCTCACTTAACATGGAATACAAGTGTCACGGTTCAGTGTGGCTGTGCTGGTGTGTGGCAGGGAGAGAGGCCAAACTTGTGGGTGGATGCTCGGCTCCACACCTGTTGGTTCTCTCCACACCTGTTGGTTCTCTCCACACCTGTTGGTTCTCTCCACACATGTTGGTTCTCTCCACACCTGTTGGTTCTCTCCACACATGTTGGTTCTCTCCACACCTGTTGGTTCTCTCCACACCTGTTGGTTCTCTCCACACCTGTTGGTTCTCTCCACACCCGTTGGCTCTCTCCACACCCGTTGGTTCTCTCCACACCCGTTGGTTCTCTCCACACCCGTTGGCTCTCTCCACACCCGTTGGGTCTCTCCACACCCGTTGGTTCTCTCCACACCTGTTGGTTCTCTCCACACCTGTTGGTTCTCTCCACACCTGTTGCTGGTCTTCTCACCTGGAGTCAATTAGGCTATAGACCATGATGCTTTTTAAGCCAGTTTCTATCAGAGCTCTTTGCTGGTTTGTTTCTGAAGTTTGGTTTCCTGGAGTCTTATTCTGATGTTCTGTTCATGTAGTTTAGTTCTGAAGTCTGTCCTGTAGTTCTGTTTTTTTTTGTGCCTGCGTTCTGGTTGCCTTCCTGCCCTGGTCTGTAGTCAAATTTCAGTGTTTTTTATTTTTTTTTATTATTAAATCATGGGCATAAATTGTGCCTACGGTGTCCTGCATTTGGGTCCATACCCCTACCCACGTGGCAATAAGACACCTTTGAATCAGCAACTTTTTGTAAAAGTGTCTGAAGAGACAGAGAAAGAAAGGAAGAAAAAGAAAGAAATCATGAAAGCTTGTCTGGGTTGCACAGACAAGAGCATATGTGCAGATGGTTTTTAAATAGAATCACCCCAAAAATGATTGACTTCTAATACGGGAGCATAAATCTGGACTGGCAGAAAATTCATTTGTGGTGAAATGTCCTTAATGGGAGTGGGCGTAGCGTTTGTCCCGACCTGAGTCTAAGGGTGTAGTGAACAGACACAAACGATAACGTAACGAACCAGACCACGTTCTGCCCAATCCTAGACGACTAACGTGATCGGACGCGGCCGTGACGACAGCGCGTAAATCGGCAGCTGGAATTAAGACGTGCTCCTGGTTGCGTGTTTCGAACGGTGAATATACGCGCTGGTCACCGCGGAACCCGGAGGCTCTGAGTCGGGACGGTACTGGGTTACATCTCCATGTAGACAGGAGAAGGATGTTTGTTCGCGTCTCTTTCATCATCTCCACTATGTGTTTTTTTTTAAAATTTTTTAATTTCTTGTTTTTTTGTTTGTTTTTAGGGATGCGGCGCAATCTTCACCACTATGCAGCACAGTAAACTTTACAGCCTACTTAACACTGTTTTACCAGTTCAAAGTGCCAAAAGACAGGAAAGTTAATTTAGTTTAAAAAAAAAAATGTCCACGACGCACTTCAGCTCCCCGGCGCCCAACCTGAGCTACCTTTCCACGGCCACCTACGAAAAGACAGACCCCGCGGGGGTGGATTGGCAAATTCGCCTATTCCTTTTCGGCTTGAGCGTAACCATCGCCGCTGCTACCTTTGCAGGAGGTGTGTATTCGCTGCTCTCTCTTCTCCGGATGAGTAGAAAAACCTCCTTATGTCTGATCGTGGCTTCCATGTCTGTGGACGACCTGCTCAGCGTGGTGCCCCTCTCCTTGTTCGTGCTCCTCCAGTGGGAGGCAGATGGAGGGTCCGGCAGCCTCTGCACTTTATCTGGACTTCTGTACGTTTTCCAGGGTGTTTCTAGCAATATGAAAGCATTCCTTATTGCAGCGTACACTTTTTATGTGACCAAGAGATTTGGAGTGCTTCAGTCTGTCCGTCGACCCCTAAAAGTCATGTGGGCCATCGCCGGTGTTTGGACTGTCAGCCTCGCCGTCAGTGTGTTACCTTTATGCGGATGGGGCAGCATTACGCCAGCTTCTTTCGGGTGTTTTCCAGACAAAGACAGTTTTTACATCTTGCTGCTTTTCTCTGTGTATTCTCTTTGTTTCTGCGGCTTGCTATTTTTCTTCACCCCCTTAACCTACCAGCTGTTATGCTCCAGAGAGCCGCAAAGGACTTTGCTGTATCCCAGTTTTTTTAGTATGGAAAGGGGACTAAGTGGCTCCGCTCCCCTCTGTGATCTCCAATCATTCTCTAGGGATAGTCTTAATAAAAGTTTCGGTGCCTATAGCGAGCTGAGACCAAGTTCATCCAGGACGGGGATCAGGGAGAAAGAGGACAGCCTTTCCCCGGAATCTGTCAGAGTACAGCGGACAACCGCTGTCGAGGACACTCCAGTGGTGTTTGCGCAAAAGCGCTTCTCCCTGATCCTGGCTGTCGTTCGAGTTATTTTATGGATGCCAATGATGGTAAGTAGCTTGTAAAAAGCAGATTTTTTTTAATAGCACAACAAAAACAGGACAATGAATGTAGATGATGTGCCAAACCGCTTTATCTAATTGATTAGCCATGTTTTCTATGTTTTCTTTATTTTTTCCCCCTGCTTGTCAATAAATACGTTTTTAGATTAATTCATTGTTGGATGTCTTTTTAATGTTTGTTTTTTTCCATTCTGATGGTATGCCTATATTTTTATCAAGGTATAATTGTAAAGTATTGTAAATTTCTCAACTTCTTACCCATTTTAAAAGATTAAAAGAATGACTATGACAATACAGTAAATAAAAATATTTCAGATTTCTTCTCCTTCACCTGTAGTTAAAGTGACCAATTTGCTTTCCTGTCATGTTTGTTATTTAAACTCATATCATGGATGCATGGATAGACTGATGGATGGATGGCTGGATGGATGGAGGGACGCATGGAGGGATGGAGGGACGCATGGAGAGATGGAGGGACGCATGGAGGGATTGATTGCCTATTTTGGCAAGCCAACTATATTTTCCTCAAATGAAACTCAAAGGAGCTCATTGTTGAGTAATTAATTGAGTACCAGGAGACTGCTTAATACCCAATTTGAAACTTGTGCGGGCCTTTAGTGCAACACAACATTATTAAACTCTTTAATTCCATACATCCTTAAATGCCCCCCGAGACAAACTTTCGGGTATGTATTCTATACAATGAATAATCTGACAAAATCATATTATCATGGTCTGTGGTCTCATTAAGTAGCCAGTGTTATTAAACTGGTGTTCTTTGGGGTGTCGATGATAATATGTTACCAGGTTTTAATCAGTACCTGGACATCAGTCACTGTGTCTCCTTACGAAATGCAGTACGTGATCGTCACGCAGCGAGTTCCACTGCTGCAATATTTCTTCTTGCTCATCCTAAGAGAAACATTTTAAATGATGGATGCTGTGCAGTCAGTTGACATGATGGGGAAACACAGATGCTGTTCCAAAGTTGCACTGAAAATTAGCTAAAGTGCTGCATGTGGTTGATGCACAAGTTTCACAGATTAGACAAATAAGATGACAAAAAAACTATATAATTGTAATGTGAAGATCAAGGTCTTAATATGAAGATAATTCTCAATATCTACTTTTTTAATTTCTTCAACATTGTGAGATCTGGTGTTTTGTGAGTTGTTTTTTTTTTTACATCCTGTGAAGGGGGATGTAACAGTGTTTGTTCATCCATCCGTCCATCCGTTAGTCCACCAAATATCTTCGCAACCATTGCAGATAGAAAGATAAAACAAAAAGCATGGTACTCGGGCAGCAAAGGGGATGAAAGTGAGATCATTACCTTGACCTTGAGAAAACTAAGTCAAGGTTAAATTTCAACTTTTGTACACTCAGGAACCGGATAAGATAGAAAGATGAAGGAGAAGGCCAGTGTAAGACTGTAGATCAAAGTTTTGATCTATGAAAGTATGTCAGAGCACTAGATTTGATCTTTGACCTATGCAAGTAGGTCAGGATAAAATTTGGAATTCAGGGCTGTCGTGGGACATTGCAGTCTGTGACTGCCTTGGTTCTAGTTTTTTTTTTTTTTTTTTACATTTTCTTTCACTTGTCAAAGAGTAATAGGTGTATCCAGGTGTAGAGACAACCATATTAAAAGGATTGTATTGACAACTGTGCAATTTGCAGTTTCATTCATATCCAGACATCTCCACCAGATTTAAATTGTTGGCTTTAAAAATCCAATTATTTTACATTACAGGTTCAGAGCTACTAGTTTGGCTTTAGTGAGGGTTTGATTAAGTGCTGCACATGTAGTGATGAATCTCAATGTAATCTAGGCCTAAGTTGTTTGTTTTTTTACTGAATTCTGTGCTTGCAGTGAGTGGTGTATAATTTCCCACAAAGATAATGCATTCAGTATCAGCACAATCCTGACCCGAACAAAGAACAAATCATAAAAAATGTATGAAAGAGCAGTTTCATTTTCTGGCAACAGAAAAAAAAAATTCTATAGATTTACTACCTTTTTATATACCTTTATCCAGTGAAATAGGAAGTCATTGTGTTGTATTTTTCTCAGGCGTCCCTATTGCAATGACGAAAAGTGTAAATAGAATTTAAAAATCAGAATCCAAAAACACCGGGTGTAGGTAAGAGGTGTAATATTTTGTAACCACCATCCCTCTCCCCACTCCCTCATTCATAATGAATCACCAACTGTTCAGTGAATTAATTTCATCTTACCTATCATTCACAGACTTTGGTACTCGTGCGCCATGCTCTGAATGCACACAACTCATCCCTAGAGACTCTGTGCTACTTCCTCACACTGCTGGCTCCAGTGGTCACTCCATTATTTGTGCTGTCCGAGCGCTGGATCCACTTGCCATGTGGCTGTTTCATTAACTGCAAGAGGGACCCAACACAAAAACCCTCAAGTAAATGATGACATAATATAATTTACCACAATGCACGAGCAAGTATTTACACAATGAGCAGATTTTCCTATTTTGTCTCGTCTTAATAATAGTGCAGTAAAAATATTCTCATCTTTTTTACAGCAGTGAGAAGATTTGAGTTCAACCTTTCCTTCCAACAAGGTTATGGGGTGTACAAGTTATCACATGCCACCATGTCTCCCAACAGCCTGCCCATTGAGAAACCAGCTTATCACAGCCTTTTCAATTGTGACTTCCCTAATACCCGCTTAGATGCTCTAGAAAGTGGTGGTTTCTCCACTTTGGGGCCTGATTTTGATTTCAGCACCACCTGCCCTGTGGACAGCTCTTGTCATGCAGATCTTCTTTTGGGAGCTGCAGCTGGTGGAGGCGAATCACTGGCTGATTGTCCTTCAATTCCCCATGAGAGTTACAGAGATGATGGGGACTTCTGCTGCGTGCCCTCTCATGACCAGGAGCAGGATTGCAATCTCACCGACATGCTGTCTGTGTTTGAGGGGTCGGAGAGGAGGCTGTCGCATGAAACGTGCCGGAAAATCGAACTGACTGACTGGGAGTGGTGCAGGAGTAAATCAGAGAGAACACCCAGACAGGTAGAGCATTGTCCATGTTTATCACTTCATGAATCTGATGTCATTAAGTGGTTGTGTCTGTTATTCTCTATTTATGGCTGGCTTGTCTTGATTTTCCACATTCATACTATGTTGGTTACTTGAACTAGTCAAACCACTGCTTCATTTACATCAAACATATGGTGAAGCACTCTAGAAAACACCATTTAGAATAGAGTCCTCTCTCAGGACTATAAAATGAACAGATTATCAATCTGGTTCAAAAGGAAATTAGGTGCTGTCTTATTTCAGAACACCTCTACAGAGATAAAGATACACACAGCCCATGGAGAATGCTGTCCTTATGCAGCCAGACTCAAAATTATTGTGCACATATTTCAATCAACCTTTATTTATATAGCGCTTAATCACATCAGCAGACATTTCAAAGCACGTTAAAAGACAGAGAAACCCATCAGAACCCTCAGCAGCAAGCATAAGCGACAGTGGGGAAAAACTCTCTCAATGAGGAAGAAACTCTGGGCAGGACCCAGACTCTGGACGGTGGTCATCCACCTTGACCGGTTGGGTGGGAAAGGAAATATACTGGGGATAGAGACAGGCCAAGGAAAAGAGAGAGAGACAGAGAGAAAGAGTGGCAGATAGGCCAGATAGCATTTTCAGTCTCAATTGTTCTGTAGTTGCTGCAGTGGTGGCGGGATTTCCAGGTCTTTGGATATCCTGTCTTCCATACTTGTTTCCCAACTGTTGAGTACAGTCACAAAGACAGCAGCAGTATCTTTCAAGCATTTGAAAGGAGTAATTTAATATTTTCCTGCTAATACTAAATTAGCAGGAAAAGCAAAAAAAGAGAAGTAACATAATCTCCTAAAGTAATTAAAGTAACTCCCTTTAATGGTCTTTGACTCTGTTGGTTTCCTGTATTCTCTCCTCTCCTCTCTTTTCCTCTCCTGTTTCCAGTTTGCTTGAGTGTGATTGCGTAGTGGATTGAGTGGTGCGGAAGTTTTGAATGTTTTCTAACCCTGTGGTTAGACTTTGTGCACCCTCTCTATTTTTTCTGTACTGTGTACATGGTCAGGTAAGTGTTTTAATTTTTTTTTTTTTCATTTGTGATTGTTAGTTGTGTAATTGCTCATGTTGTGAGGGCTTTTCGGGCGCAATGGTGCCTGCCGAGCCACCACCTCTGACACTCCGGCACCTCTGTCCCTCCCTATAACACCGTGTCGGTGGAGGATGTTCTAATGGTGGTAGGTGAGCAGGTGGGTCACGACAATGTTTTGTTTGCCTCGAGGATTAATAAAACCATTGTTGTCTTCCTAAAGGACGAACAGAGTGTCTATCAGGTGATAGACATCGTGGTGTGTTCGTCAATCAGCTGTTTGTTCAGGTGTCCCCCTTGTCGGCACCATCCACGCTGATCACTGTATCAGGTGTTCCACCATTTATTCCGAATGAGTTGTTAGAAAATGGACTCTGTCGGTTGTGGAGACCAGCAGCAGCAGGTCCCAGGCTGAGATCACTCAGGTTTTTTCTCAGACGGTTGATGCTGCTGTTTCCACTTCAAATGCAGTAAATGCAAATGGGAATGACATACAGATTGTGTCTCACAGCAACGAGTCAATTGAGAACGAGAAGGACGATGATTGAGTCACACACAGTTTCTGTGGGTGAGTCTTCCAACAAGCTTACGGATCTGTACTCTTTGGAAGACATCGTTCAGTTTCTTGATGAAACCTATAAAAGATCAACAGAAATAAGTGATTATTTCGATGACACCTATAAAATCATCCATCCAGTAAATGTGCTTAAAAGAAGGAAAGGTTTTGATCAGTTGGATGAAAGAAAGCGTTATCATTTAAAAAACCACATCATAACACTGCAAAAGGAAAAAACAGGTAAAATAGTCAAAAAAGTAAGACAATTTAAATGGCCATGTACAGCATGTCTTCCATATGGAGACATTTAAAATCGGCTCTTTGAACATCAATGGAGGGAGAGATATTCAGAAAAGAGCTTTAGTGTCTAAGATCATAACTCAAAAAGGAGTAGATGTGATGTTTCTCCAGGAGACTCGCACTATTTTTTCTGATAAAACAGATTGGGCATTATGGTGGGAGGGGTCCCTTTCCTCAGCCATGCCAATAATTTTAGCGCAGGTGTGAGCTGTTGATTTTAGATTCAAGGACAACGTAAAGGTTTTATAGCCTTCTGAGGTGGTGAAGGGACGGCTCCTCATGTTTAGAGCAGAAATAAATAATTCTGTCTTCTTCTTTCTAACATCTATGCTCCAAATCAGGGAACAGATAGGACGGCTTTTTTCAATATGCTAGAACAGGATTGAAGGAGCTTCATCAAGAACAGCTAATTTTAGGGGGGGGGGGGGGGGTTTAACTGTACGTTGGATTTTACATTGGATAGAACTGGCAAAGAGACTCATCGACTATCCTTGAAAAACTTGAAGAGCATCATCAACCTGGCAGATCTGGTGGATGCATGGAGGGTCACACATCCACCATCCAAACAGTACACATGGTTAAAGGTCATCAATGATAGGGTGTGCACCTAGACTAGATTGGCTGTACGTTTCACAGTGTCTCACCTCCTTGCTAGCCAATAATAGAATAACCCCAGTTGGTTTTACAGACCACCATTTCATATGTGTAGATATGATCATTTCACCAGGTGGGATTGTTAATTCTTACTGGTGCTTTAATAAAATACTCCTACAAGACAGAAATTTCTGTATGAGTTTCGAGGTCTTCTGGCAGAGATGTAGGGGGAAAAAAGTTGGTTTTAATTCAATGAAACTGGTGGGAGGTAGGAAAAACACAGATTTGGGTGTTCTGCCAGCAGTACACCGCTTTATCAACTTTTAAACTCAAGACAATTGTTAAACAGCTTGAAGCGGACATTAGTTTTTTACAAGAGGGATTATTTCGGGGCACAGGACTAAATACAGGACACCTGCTGCAGTAGAAGAGGCAGGAGCTCAGCTCTGTCCTCCAAGAAATAGTGAAGGGGGCGCCGGTCCGGTCCCGTTTCCTGCAGCTGAAGGACATGGATGCCCCAAGCTTGTTTATTCTTCAATCTGGAGAGATTGGTGGAAGAGAATGACCTACCTTCAGCTTCCAGGAGGAAGATCTACTGACCCAGGAGAGATGAGGAGTCATGCAATGGGTTTCTATGCGGACCTCGTTTTGGTGATGGGTTTATGTCTTGGGTCAGTTTACAGCGGTGCACAGTGTTTGTTGAAGGTGGGGGCAGGGCTGAGTCGGCTGGTTCTTGTGCGGCGAGGGATTAGGCAGGGCTGTCCTATCTCTGGACAACTCTACAGCCTTGCCTTAGAACCCTTGCTGTGCAGATTTTGAGGGCGACTCAGTGGTATTTCGATACCTGGATCCATTGGTTTTGAGCATCTTCCTATTGCATCTGCTCATGTCGATGATGTTTGTGTTTTTGTGTCCACACAGGAGGATGTTCAATATTTGAGGCATACTCTGTCCTCATATGAAAGGGCCTCATCTGAATGAGTTAATTGGGGAAAGAGTGAGGCATTGTTGTTAGGGCAGTGGAGGTACCAGGTAATACCTACATTTCCTGGAGGGCTTAAGTGGGAGAAAGAGGGGCTGAACGTTTTGGGTGTTTTTAGGGCACTGAGGGCTTTCAAGCAAAAAACTAGGAGGCAGTGAAGGAAAAAGTGTGTGCCAGATTGTCTAAATGGAAATGGTTGCTACCACAGTTGTCGTAAATGGGTTCTGGTAGCAAATAATCTGGTTTCCTCGACTCTTTTGCACAGACTAATTGCTCTGACACCACCGCTAGGCCTGATAGACGAACTTCAGAAAGCCATCCAGGACTTTTTCTGGAATGGTAAGCACTGGGTCTAGGCAGCAGCTCTCTACCTACCTATGGCAGAGGGGGAGCAGGGTCTGATACACATTACATCTAAAATTGCCTCTTTTTGAGTCCAGACCATCGAAAGACTTCTGTATGACTGTGGCTCGAGCTGGATCAACACAGCTAGACTGTTCCTGAGGAGAGCTGGTAGATTGGGATACGACAAACAGCTTTTCCTTTTACAACCTGAAGACGTGGATACTAACGGATTAACCCCTTTCTACAACTCTGTTCTGCTGGCATGACAGATTTTTAAAATCACACGTGCCACAAGCAATGTTCCAGGCATGTGGTTGTTTGAGGAACCTTTTGTTTTTAATAACTTTACAAAGACTCAGACACTGCAGTCTGCCAGCCTGCGAGCCAGTGTCAGGGTGGCTGGTTGCACAAAACTCGTCCACCTGATGAAGATGACAACTTCTTTGGATGTCCTGAGGGAGAGGAGCAAAATCACCTCTATGAGGTTGATCAACAGGGTGGTGGAGGAAGTATGTACTGCCCTGCCAGAAACAATGAGAACTTTTGCAGGAAACCGGACTATGTTGAGCCAATGGAGTGAGGAGTGGAACTACAGCTTCCCGGCTGTGTCTGTCACCCCAGCTGTGGGAGAGTGGCAGCAAGGAGGAGGTCAGCTGTTGTGTTTTGCCACTCTCCACTTGGATAAACTTCAGGATGCTGGGAAAAAAGAAATCTAGAGTGCATGTACTAAGGTGTTGAACCTGCAACTTTTGGTGGGGGTAAAGGAGTTGAGGTGGTCTGAATTTTTGATCCAGATATCTCCCCGAAGGGCAACTGGCAGAGCCTGTACAAGCCGCCCGTTGTAAAGAGGATGGGAGACCTCCAGTGGAGGGTTGTACATGGGGCTATATCCACAAACAGATACAGAGCACACCTTGATCCAGAGCTGAGGGGGGGTGGGGTGGGGGGTGTACTTTCTGTTTTCAGGATGAGACATTAATACATTTATTTGTTCTGTGTCCCCGATTGGTAGCACTTTTTGGACTTCAAAGAGATTGGTTTCAGAACCTTGGGGAGGTTTTTTCGTTTGATTTGTTTATCTTTGGTCCAAAGTACTATGCAAGAAAAAAGACGGTGCATACACTCATGAACTTCTTGTCAGAAACTGCTAAGTTGGCCAACTGGTTGACAAAGAAGAACAGTTTTCTGAGTGCTGGGTGTGAGGATCCAGCTCGCCTAAGAGTGGAACATTCATATTATCGCTTGATGGACAGGCTTTCAGTAGGGTGTGGGGTGTTGGGGGGGGGGGGGGGGGGGGGGGCTTGTGCTCTGTGGGGGAAGATGGAGAGTGAATTGCGCAAGAGACATATGTTTGGTTGACTGTTTTGCTTTTGTTTTGTTTTAGTATGGAATAAAGGGATTTTTGAATCTCTCCTCTCTTCATGCTACCTTTGATATGGCTTGGTGTAGTAGTGTAAATAAATCGATCAGCAGTCATTGTATTTTATTAGCATGTGTAGTAGCTGTCTCTTGCCTGTCTTTCAGAGCCAAATATTAATCCAGTGCTGCTGGAAAGACTTCGCAAATCTGCCCATCTCACCTGGGACAAAATTTCATCAATTTAGCAGGTTTGATAAGATAATAGGTAGTGTTTAAGGTTTCACCGTCGGCATTAATGTGACTTTATCCACCGACGATTAGCTCGCCTGGATTTGGGCATGGTGGTTATTTGGAGTCATATCTTAATTCAATATTAACCAAAGGAATACTATGTACGCAAAATGTAGTACTGGCTGTCTGTCAGGACCCTAACTTCGGCTCACAAAATGGTTTATTTTATTTATTTATTATTTATTTTTTGCTCAGTCACTCTGTAGTTCCTTTAGATGCCACTTCTAAGAGCACAAAACATACACAACACAGCTTGTTAGGCACATGGACTACTATCTACCTACCCATTTTTAATACATCTCTTTCTTTGTGGATGACCACCTGTGCTCCTGTAACACCACAAACTTGATTTTTTTCTATATTTTGTCAGATCTGTTTGAACAATTATACAAAAGCAGAACAGTAAAGGCATAATGATAATGCATTCTGGCTGCAGAGATAACAACACAGATGAAAAAAAAGATCATCACTCTGTTTCAGAGCAGCAGCCACAGACATTATCCTCACAAATGATGGCTTGGCTTTTAGAGCAAGAGCACTATGAGCTTGTAAAATGTGAAACAAATACTGTATGGATGTATGCGAGTATGCATGTGCACACATGCAAATGTACACACTTTCTGTATTGTTCTCATATATTTATATTCTGCTTATAAGTTTGATGTATAAGATGCTCACAGCTTGTGTGTGTGTGTGTGTGTGTGTGTGTGTGTGTGTGTGTGTGTGTGTGTGTGTGTGTGTGTGTGTGTGTGTGTGTGTGTGTGTGTGTGTGTGTGTGTGTGTGTGTGTGTGTGTGTGTGTGTGTGTGTAGTCTAATTCTTAGTTTCTACACTAGCTACCGTCCCATAGGTTTCATTCGATTGTGTACGAGAATATAAAAGCAAGTAAGATAAAAGTTTTCAGGTGCAGTCACACATCGCTTTTACAAATAGATATCTCCCGCTTCTGCAAACACAGTACGATTTATAGATCTCACAAGCACATATAGCCCAGACACAGTCAACAGATGAAAGCCAAACCTATATAATTTGTGGTTTACAGCATTTCCTGGATGTGTTTTGTTCCTTGTTAGCAGGCTAGATCTCATTACCCAGCGTCTATCCTCCTTACTGTCAGCCCCTGTGGCCTTCAGCGCCCACAGGGAGAGATGGAATTAGAGCTTAAAGACATCTTAACCCTCTCCATGACTTCATACTTTTTTTCTCTTAAGAAACACGTAGCTGGAGGGGCATTCACAAGTCAGCTCCCAAAGGCAAAGTGGAGATCTAATGCGCATTCAAATTAATGATGGTGAATCTCATTCAACCTCCTGCAAGCACACAGAAAAATAAAAACATATAAATAAATGTTAAGAAATGAGATTTTTTCAATGCAGTAAAATAAATCAGCCTTAATCAATAGAAAAAATACTAAGGTCAATGTATCACCACAATATGACACATTTAATATTATTTAATATTATATGGCACATCTAATATTACAGGTAGCATGCTAACGTTCACATGATCAAATGATGCCATTATGATGATTACCATATTATTCAGCTCATTAGCCTGCAAGAATGTTGTTAATTAGTACTGCACACATGGACAGCTGAGGCTGATAGAATACTATCAGTTTATATGTATTAACTAGCAGGAAACTGGAAATTCAGACTTCATATCAAACATGAAAACAAATGTATTGGTATTATAAACCAAGCGCACCCAGCGTAGTCAAGTATCAACATGGTGACGTAGCGACTTTGTGTTGGTAAATCATGGATTGCGCTGGGTGGGTATTGCAAAGACGTAGATGAATGTTAGCAGGCTAATTAATCATAATTAATAAAGCTAACTAATGGTGAGATTGGGAAAGGAGCTAACGTTAAAGGAAAAGGCACCTGTCAAAAGAGCATGTGGAAAAGCCATTTTAGAGAAGTGATAGTTCTGTTAGCTGACTACATGAACAGAACTGTATGTAGTTACTTAAAGAACGTTTTTCTCGAATGCCTGAGGAGCATTTTGGATACTACATCGATTGTCCCATTCCTAACGGAAACCATAGCTGGACAGACTGTTAGTGCTAACCAGCTAGTTTCATTCAGAATTCTTTGCCGTTTTCAGTGTCGTTTCTGCTGTTTGGACTTTCTGCTCAATAACGTGAAAATTGTTGGAACAGTTATGACACTCTAAAATTATGTTGACTGGGTAGTCTATACAGTGGTACCTCTACTTACAAAATTAATTGGTTCCGGAAGAAATTATGCAAGTAGAAAATATACGTAAGTAGAGACACGTTTTCCATGCAAATGCCACAATCCCACAAAAATTCCGACATAAATGTTTTATAAAGCATAAAAATGCATCAAATCATGTAACAAATACATGTTATGATTAGATTATTACACAATAAATGCGAGTTGTGCATAATGTAAAAAACAAAAATAGAGTAAAGAAAAATAATGACGGTCATTTACCTTTTAACAGTTGTCCCTTTTGTTTTTTGCCCTCTTTGGTTCATACGCTCCTATCTCACCATGCCGAACAACAGAGTGAATTACAGTCCTCCTTTTGAACTTCTCCAACCACCCACGAAATGCCTTAAACTCCTTAAACTTCCTTTTGTTTTAATAACGTGGCAATTGCAGATGTATTACGGCCATATTCTTTGGCGAGATCAACCAAACGCATCCCTTTCTCATGCTCTTCTATTATCTCTTGCTTTTATTTGTATGGACAAAAAAACTATTTTCTTCATCTTTTCTTTTCCTCTTTTCTCCGTCACTTTCTGGGGGTCCATAGCGAATACGTACTCAAAAAGTTATTATATTTGTGCAAAACTATCAGACTACCTCACGGGTCGAGTGCCGAATGCCGAGACACTTCATAAGCACCGTTCTAGCTCCACACAGAGGTGGAGTGGCATCCCTCTTAGCCAATGGGATGCGAGGAAGATACGTAATAGCCAATGGCAGAGTAGCTATGAGAATGTTGCGTTCAGGAACCTGTGGGAGATTTGAGTATCAGCCGATACTGTGTTTTTACATTACGTAAGTCGAAATTTCTATCGTAAGTAGAGGTAATATTGTCCTGCTGAGGAATTTCGTAAGTAGAAAATTTTGTAAGTAGAGACATTCGCAAGTAGAGGTATCACTGTATATAGTTAGTGATGGTTAGTTAGTTTTAACCCCGTCCATTCTGTGTGTAGACGTAGACATGGGTCACACACTAATGTCACAGTGGTTTTCGTTGCAGGGAGACGCCCCCCGGATAGAAAAAGTTTCAGTTAAAAAACGCTGACAAGCCAGCGTTTTCATCCCGGATATCTGCATTGTCGTGTGGACGAAAGACGTAACCACAACAAAAAGCTGCCCAATGACTTACGCCATATTGTTCAAGTGATTCCTTCTGGCAGATGCGCCATGATTGGTTGGGCAATTGATTGACAGGTAGTGGTTGGAGTTAAAAGCGTAACAGTGCGAGGTTTTCAAGTGAGCTTATTCAAATATATAGGCGAGACTTTTTTGGTAGGGGGTGTGTTCAGTATGGGATGTGGGTAACAAAATCTGACCAACAGCTGACTGATGCCCCAACTATGAAACTATTTTACTTTTGCAAAATCAAAAATATTTACAAAACTTGTACACAGTATATCATATTTTGAGAAATAAATCTTACTGCATGAAATAAAAAAGCCAATAGAACCCACAAACACCCATCACAAACTGGAAATCACATTAATGCATTCTGAAATTTATATGATTCAACAATATGATATTATCTATCATCCTTCCTGTTTAGCTCTATTCATAATGATGTAAGGACAGGAACATGAATATGGCCAGTACTAGATTGGCCCCATTCTTGTTGCTCTTCGGAATCCTCGTGAGATTCAGTTCACTGTATTGAACTAATGTAAATAATTCAGAATGCTTAATGGGACCTGCCACATTCTCCTCCCTGATCCTTCACAATTACACTCGCATATGTATTTTCTTAAGCACATCATATTTATAGTCGCTCACTTTCATGCATTGTGTGATAATAATGAGACTGAGGAACAAGAAATATGACTAAAAATCTAAAAATGGACTCAGATGAATCAGCCATATACATATATATATATATACATACACACACACACACACACACACAAGAAGGGAAGAGCCGAACGGAAAAGAAGAGAATATTTTTATTTGTTTCATCT
Organism: Antennarius striatus; assembly: GCF_040054535.1. Classification (NCBI taxonomy): domain Eukaryota; kingdom Metazoa; phylum Chordata; class Actinopteri; order Lophiiformes; family Antennariidae; genus Antennarius; species Antennarius striatus. Next base: position 9,304,027 of record NC_090781.1, on the reverse strand, counting down.
TTCTATCTTATCCGGTTTCTGAGATATGTGCAAAAATATCTCTGGATAGAAAATATCTCAGACCATAGATCAAAGCTAGTGCTTTGATCTATGGTCTTACACTGGCCTTCTCCCTCGTCATTCTACCTTATCCAGTTCCTGAGTGTACAAAAGTTTAAACTTGACCTAGTTTTCTCAAGATCAAGGTCATCATCTCATTTTCATCCCCTTTGCCGCCCGAGTAATGTGCTTTTTGTGTCATTTTTCAATCTCCAATGGTTGTGAAGATATTTAGCTAACTAAGGGATTAACGGACGAACACACAGACATTCACAATTACAATACATCACCAGATGTAATTATTTTGAGCACAGGAACAGAACTGAAAATGGCATGATGCAACAGCCAAAAGAAAATTCAGTAAAATCTGAAATAAAATTCTCCACAAAATACAGATGCTTTTCTTGATGTTGACTAAACCTTTGTTGTCTTCTCTGGTTGTCCTTTGCAGCGGTCATCAGGTGGTCTATCAATCCCCCTGTGTGCCTTTCAAGGCACCGTTTCTCTGCAAGCGCCCACAGGGAAGACCCTCTCCCTGTCCACCTATGAGGTCAGCAGCGACGGACTCAAAATCTCCCCTAACAATGCCAAGAAGGTAACAGCCTTCCTAAACATAAACAATCAAACTTGTCCAAGCTACTTTTTGTTTAAATGCTTCATGTTGCATGTGCTGTGCATAAATCTATCTAGATTCTATTGACAGTGTTTCAACAATGCTAGAAGGTCATTTCTTTTCACTCTGAATAGACATCTGCTGCTAGTCTTTATGCCAATCTCAGCTAATTTTTTTCTAGGTCACTGATACACAGATATGGCAATTTAATCAATTACATTTAATTAATTAATTTGTTAGTAATGACAATGATATCTATTGAAAAACTGTCATAAATATTGACTCACTGCACCTTTCCACATGTTTTATTGTCTATTGAAATTCTCACCTCAATGTAAGATTTAACTGAAATGATTCGGGAGGTGAATCATACATAATACATCAACCGGCCTTATACAATGTCTATGGGATGATTTGGTTTGACTAGATGTAAAGTAAGACTTTGTGGTGTTCACACTATTCTAAAATGAAATATGAGCTGACTTAATGTTACTTAAGTGAAACTGAGCTTACTGAATAAAATATAAATTTAAAAAAATAATTTGCGGTTCCGGGTTCGAGTTCCTCTCTGTGCGGAGTTTCCATTTTCTTCCCTGTGTCTGCGTGGGTTCTCTCCGGGTTCTCCGGCTTCCTCATATCTCCAAAAACATGCACTTCAGATTAATTGGCTGTTCCACATTGCCCGTTGTGTGTGAGTGTGAGCGTACAAGGTTGTCTGTCTTTGTGTGGCTCCACGGCAGAGTTTTCCCCGCCTCACGCCCTAAGACAGCTGGGCTAGGCTCCAGCTGGGCTAGGCTCTAGCTTCCCGTGACCCGCTATGGCAGATAAAGCGGTACGGAAGATGAATGAATGATTGAATTTTAGTTCCAAAAAAAGTTTTGTCCCCTCTTGTTTATGAATAATTCTCTTGTTTCCTCAAAGGTGGACGTGTATCGCTCTAAATCAGTTGGCCATGAGCCCAGTGCAGATGACCCAGCCTCCGGAGACCAGGCTGCAGATGGGAATAATAGCAGTGTAGGGATGGGCATGGATATGGGAATAGGTATGGGTATAGGAAGCAGTGTGGGGGACACCAATGTGAAGATCCACCTTGAGGTCCTGGAGATCTGTGACAATGAGGAGGCCATGGACACCGTCTCCATTGTCTCCAACATCAGCCAGTCCTCCATCCATGCTCGCTCACCTTCTCTGCGATATTCTCGGAGAGAAAACCGCTTTGTCTCCTGTGACCTGGGTGAGACAGCTTCTTACTCTCTGCTCATCCCAGGTAGTGGCAACCCAGAGGCAGAGACCATCAATATCACTATACCCGATACTGTAGAGGCGCACCGACAGAACAGCCGACGGCAGACACAGGAGAGCTCAGGTTATCGTGAGGAGATACAACTACTCAATGAGGCCTACAGAAAGCAAACTGTGGAGAAAGAAGAGTGACAAAAGTGTAACAAAATCTACAGAGGCAGTTGAAGGAACATCTATGACAACAAACGAACAAATTTCCCAGTCCTTCCACAATTACTTCCTACTGATCACCATTCAAGTTGAAATAGTGGTGACTTAACTAAGACTGTTATTCTTGTACTTTCTTGTCAGATGCCATCTTGACAGCACATGTAGATAGAAAAGTCTGTAAAGAAAGAGGGATAAGTATTTGGTAAGGGAGGAGTCAAAGGAACAAGAGAGTAGAAAGGAACATAGTAGACCATCTGCATTCCTGCATTCCTTGTCAGACATTCGCCATGGGCAGCCTGCTATCATGAAATAGATATAGCAAAAACTCAGTGGGAACGGAGGAGCAGAGGTCCATTTTTGTTGACATCTGCAAATACGTCACTGATGACTCAGCTGCAAGGAGTCACTTGACCCATGTGTCTGACTCACCCTTGGTTGATGCGCATATTTGTTGGCGAGAGATAGCCATATATAAGGATAATATAAGGTTTATGATGCCAGGCACCATAGACATATTCATATCTCTCTTCCTTGAAAGTGTTTGTTCTGCATATATTTGCTTTATATACACTAGGTTTTCCTTTGCTATGTCTACCATGTATTACACTATGAGCAGTAGTGCCATCAAATAAGAGAGAAAGCCCTTTAGCAATGTCTGTGTCGGTTCTCTAGCAATGCAAAAGAAAAGGTAGAAAAAGAAAGGAAAGTGAGGAAATAAAAAAGAATGCAAGTAATAAATGAAGAGAATGTCAACAGGATACTTATGCAGAGCAGCTTTCTGGCTTCAGGATACATTCAATGAATTTTAACATGTAGGCCAGCGTGCATAATTTACTGTAGTATATGGGCAGCGTATGATTGTACATTCCGAAACCACTTTAGGGGTTTATCTCTGCGTACTCAATGTAGTGTTCATCCAATCACTGAGTTGCCATGGCCTCTCACCTTAGGTCAAACACACGCATTGATGTAGGATGTGAATAAAATAGACTGTATTATCATTCAGTGTCATTTTGAAGTGGTTAGCTGGAATTAGGTGGCATCAACATATCTGTTCCTCAGATGAACAGTTGTGTGTACATCTGTGCCATATAGTTTCAGTAACATAGTAGAATAGGTATTTCAGAGTGATGTTATAACAAAGTTTTTTATATTTGTTTTATCTTGTGTCTTTTTTATGTCAACTGTTTGTTTGCCATATAATAAAACACATCTTTGGCACTTTGCAGTTTTTGAATCATCCTTTAGCGCCACCCATTCATCATCCCTCCTAATAACGTCATTAAAGATTTAGCTCAAATAAGTCATGCCAAAGAAAGCCATTTATATTTCAAGTGCTACTCGGCAAAATATAAAACAAAATTATATACTGTATATGAGCAATAATAATTAATAATAATAATAATAATAATAATAATAATAATAATAAACCTTTATTGTCCCACAGTGGGGAAATTTGTGCGATCGTGGCAGCGGGGGGGGGGGTCATACATAAATACAGAAGTAATATACATATGTACATTTGCAACATATGAAATTTACATATTCAAATATTGTAAACATTAACATATATCAGAATGTACAGTTATATTTACACATCAAAAATATACACTACTAATAATGGATACCAGCTGAAATCACTGTGAAGCATTTCAGCTACTAATGGTGCCAGTGGTTTACAGTTGAGCAGAACTTCATCTCAGCAGCCTAACAGAGCGGAAGCAATTAGATCTTCTATACTTGTTAAGAGAAGAGCTGCTGTTCAGCACCTGCTCTGGAGCTCTCAGAATCATGATCAATAAACCATTTTAAAACATGTTGGTGAGAAATTGGAACTTGGAAACGAGCTCAGCAAGTGTCTGGATGTGTACTAATTTACATAAACCATCTGGACTGAAAGCTGGTGGCTAAAAAAACTACTCGTACTGGATTCTCTACAATGGTAAAAGGAAATAAAGTACAATAATTAACTACTTAAAATGACTGGTCCAGAGAGTTAGCAGTCATCATTTTTAATTGTTCCCCTAGGATGTGAGTAATGTTACTAATCCAAATTAATTCTGATATTACTATCAAGGTCTTATCAGTGGGAAGGTGGAGGTGGGAAGAATGGAGTGGGGGGCTCCAGCTACCACTCACTTTGACTCTCTTAAAACATTTTTTATCAATGTCATAACTCAAAGCCCATTTCAGATTTTAGTCAGGAAAACTTGGCATACACATCCACCATATGGTGGAGTGGGTTTTTTTCTTTATGCAGTTAAATTTTTTTTGTATTTCCATGACAATAATTTCTACCTATTCTCGACTAAAGAGTGAGAAGGACTTCTGAAGCACATCTTGCAAAATCCATTATTTTGCTTGTTAAAACAATGCAAATTACAAATATTTTCTATGTTAGCAAATTGTTTGGGTTTTTTCAACCACAGGTATACATACAAATGCACTTGTTTTCTTATTATGATGTTGATACGTCATTCATTATAAAGATGAAAGAATCTTTCATGGAAATACAGTTTGCGGGGGGCAGGGGATATGCCCTCTCCTAATGTATCTTATTTATTTTACCTGTGTATATGCAGAAATTTGGAGATTATACCTGATGTTATTGGATGAAAAACAGAGGGAGAGGTATTATAAATCAACTACCAAAGCAGGAAAATAAAGAAAAGCCTGATTTAAATTAATATTTAAAAGAGAGTTATTAGAAACTATGCCAATTTGTATTTGTTTCTGTGAAATAACTTTCCTGTCACTGATTGACTGGTGATGATACAATCAGGTGCAAGTAAGCCTGAATGTATCACCATTGACATTGTTTTTAATACATCATACATACATCATTAATGAGTCTGTATATCTCAAACAACCTGTGCTGAAAGGTGGTTTCATGAGAAGTTTTTCATACATGATTCATTATAAATTCAAATAAGACTTTAAACTAATAGAAACAATAAAAGTAATTATGAAATAAAACACAAAAGAGAACCGACTGAATGAATTTGCCGCCTGCTAATTGTGTTCACCCATGTAAGTATTTTTTATACGATACAATTTTTTTAAAAGACATGTCTCAAGTCAGCAAGGTTAGATTATTACCCCTTATTTTTAGGAATCCCACAAATTAAAATGAACTGTGACTGACACTATCAACTACTCTCTTTAGTTAAGCACAGTAAGAGTAGCGCTCGTGTTCTTCATTGTTTGCCTCATAATCATATTCTAAATAATAATTCTTAACAAAGCTCATTGTAATATAAATATACAATATCTGAATCATGGGAATTTGGACTGAGAAAAAAGAATACCACTGTATAAAATGATGGTTTCAGAGAGAATAATTAATGACAAATTCAGTGCATTTGCTTGATTAAGAACCTCAATATGAGGTATCTAAATAACTCCATTAAGTGTAATTAAAAGTCTAATTAGAGAGGTGGAGGTTTTTCCTGGAAAGGAGAGGAATGAAGGTTAGCCGCAGTAAGACAGAGTACATGTGTGTGAATGAGAGGGACCCAAGTGGAAGAGTGAGGTTACAGGGAGAAGAGATCAAGATGGTGGTTTAGAGGTTTTGGAGATCAGACTGAGATGGTTTGGACATGTCCAGAGGAGACATAGTGAAAATATTGGTAGAAGGATGCCGAGTTTTGAACTGCCAGGCAGGAGGCCTAGAGGAAGACCAAAGAGGAGGTTTATGGATGTAGTGAAAGAGGACATGAAGGTAGTTGGTGTGAGAGAAGAGGATGCAAAAGACAGGGTTAGATGGGGGCAACTGATTCGCTGTGGCGAAGTTACATTTATTTTACATTACATTAATTACATTTATAAGTTACATCTGGCCCTTTGAGGACAGCCGTTATGCTGATAGGGCCACAAGTGAAAATGAATTTGACACCCCTGCTGCAGAAAATCTTTTGTGAAATTTGAACAGGGTGGTTTTAACATCCACATCTGGGGACATCAAATTATAGGAGGCTTATGCCCTCTTGGGAATGGGTTGAGATTTTCCAGGAATACTGCCAGAACACATCCATCACTTATCGTCTATGATGTTTACCAAAACACTTTATGAAAACTGGTCACCAGCTGTTTATTTTACACCTTTTGGGCAGTTTTTTCTCTGTCTTCCTCCTAAAAACTATTGTCTGGCTATATATCACGTTTGCAGCAGTGGATAGCAGCTAAGGGACACAACACGGTCGTCAAAATGTTTGTCTTCATGACTTTGAATGCTATAATCAGTAATTTGGGGAGAACAGTAGTAATATCTATTGTATGGAGCTATTTATACTATCCTTGTCAAATTTGTTTATTGCAAACAGCTGGTACGCAGTGGTTAGCAGTTGAATAATTTTGCACGCAAATGTAGCTGTAAATATAAGCATGAACGATTCTTTGTCGCCTTATGAGTCATCCCCATGATGGACTACAGTCTGTCAGTCTGTTATTACAGTGTGAGAAGAAATATGCGTCAACCAATCCTTGGCCGCTGCGACAGGAACGAGTATCGTGACGTCACATTGTGCGACGACGATGAAAACGAGAAAGCGACGGAACTTTTACTGTTTGATAGGATAATTATTTTTTTTTTTACAGGTCAATTTTTTGGCGCAAAATAAATTAGGTGTACATTTAACTAACAATAAGTCAGTGTTCAGAAGCCGTGGGTGTAGCTTCATGTTTATAACTGTAGTCGGTAGTTCGCAAATTCATTCAACACTGCTAACACAGTTAGCTACGTAGCGTGTCCGTGTCAGTGGTGGCACAACACAACGGTTTTACTCATCCTGACAGCACCCGAGTGCTAACTACCTGCGGTATTTATTATCATACGGCGTTATGAGTTATGGTGGAGGTGGAAGAAGAGGCAGAAGGGGAGGCCGAGGGTACATAGATGGAAACGGAGATAGATGGGAGAGAGGAGCAGGCGCAGGACGATCCAGAGGACATAGTTCCGAGTCTGACAGGAACCGAGGAGCTGGTGAACAACGGGACCGTCCCCCACCACACCTCAAGGGCCGTGAGATTGGTCTGTGGTACGCAAGATATGGAGCCGTCAGGAGAAAACAGGCTGATCGAAGATCGGTATGGATTGCGTTTTGTTCCAAGCTCGTACACCTTGTGAAACATGGCTGGATGTAAATATGTCTTGTTATAGATATTGATTTAGACCTTAAACGCAGGGAGAGGTTAGACAGGAATAAATCGCATCATCTAATACATCTGATACAGATACTCCAGCAATAGCCATTCCATGGATGCTAATTTTTTAAATGAGGGAAAACTTCAAACATTCAGTTGATGTATTGGATTCTAAATGGCCTATGTACATGTGAGTGACAGAACTGAAGAAAGCCGCTTTGTGTATATAGAGTAGAAATCACAAAATAAATTTCATTCATGTAAGGAAATTCATTGGCGTGTAAACACCTTGTAATTACTATCATGTAGTTTACACAACATAGAAACTATATCGGAGTTGCTGTATTATTGACTCGGGATCATCATTGCACTGTACTTATATGCAAATGCCATGTGGTAGGAAACACAACTTCAGGTGTGGTACGTGAATGCACATATTAACATTTTTCTGCTAGATACAGAAAGAAAACAAACACAAGCTCTCAATTGTTTTGACAAATTGACAAGACAAAAGGTAGTCCATTGATTTTATCTTTTTTTCCCTCCCCCATATAATTTTAAGCATTAACATTATTAGATTGCAGGTAATTAGCAGGCTTGACACAAGTCAGTTCTAAACACTGCTTCCTTTCTTCCAAATTCATTGCTGAACATTTATCTTCCCTTGGCTGTATGCAGCGTGCAGTGGTGCAGATGGATGAGGTTAGAGAGCAGCACATCACTCAGCTGCTTAACTCAGTCCAGAATGATCAAGCTGGCCCAGAGAGAGATGACAGGAATCCAGGAACCTCCACATCTGGAAACTGGCATGCAGCTGTCAATAGAGATTACCACTGGTAAGGACGGCATGCAGAGAATGATGTAATTTTTAGCATAAAGGGCTTTGTGTTCATTTTGACAACCGTGACTAATTTTTACCATTCAATTTAACTCATATATGTGCAGTTATTTTGATGGGGATGCACCTGAAGAAGATAAACTCAAGACTGGCATTAAAAATGAGAATGAGGATGAAGAAATTGATCCAGACCAGAAGAAGATTACTCACAAAACACAACGGTAACTTGGCAAACAAATACAATGTTGGAAAAAACACAACTTTCTCCAAAGAATATTAAATATTTAATGCTGCTCTGAGCTATCACAAACATCCAGTACTTTCCTGTAACCAGCTGTTTTGTGGATATTTTCACAATTTCATGCTCATTTTTCTGTTTTTTTAGGTACTTCTCTGCTGCAGTCGTTAAAGATGAGCCGCCTGAAAACTGGGATGAAGAGGAGCAGCAGCAGCAGGAGGAGGAGGAAGATAAAGAGAAAATGAGAAGGAATGACAAGGATGTGGAGTTTTTATTTCAAGAAGTAGTTAGAGACAATTCACTGGATGACCGTTTGAAGAGAGATATGCAGAACAAAAAATCAGATCCCAAGTACAGAGAAATGCTGGTGAGCATAATGATTACTAAAACAGAACTTTGTCTTCCTGAGAATCATCATTGTCACACCAAGCCAGTCAGAAGCAAAGCTTTGCAAGTCAGTTACTGGATCTTAATGACTGGTTCCCCTCCCCAGGGCTCCCCTGTCCATAAAATTTGATTTATATTTCTCATACATACAAAACATGCTGGAATCACCATTTTACAGGATGTGCATTCGACTCTTTGATGTTGTAGTAAAAAAGTAATCACGGACATGCAACAGAATTATCATTAATCAAAATGTCGTCACTCTGTTTCATCAGTCCGGCTTGAACTGTCTTTTTTGGCTGTCACCAGATCAACTTTGCAAGTTAAGGCCTTGTAACCATGAGACATCTTACACTTTCATTAAAGATACAACGACAGAAGTTACAGCATCATTACCTTGACCAATGCAGATTCATCTGAGAATCAATTTCATTCAGGCATCCACAGTCTGATCGCTTTACTCTGGCGTTCTGTAACCTTGTTCTTTTCTGTTTCACAGCTCTGTTTAGGTGATAAGGACAGCTTTTGGTTGGCTTTTGCGATTCTTTACGGGATGTCTTCAAAGACTCGCTTCATTTTCCACACATTTCAAACTAATTTGTTTTGTTGTGCAATTTATCTTTCCAAGACATATTGCTTTAAGTTTTCTTTCTTGATTTCTTGATGATGTTTTATTAGGTCTCCCACTATTATTTCCTTTTACAACCTTTCATTTTGTTAATACTTTCAACAAAGATGACTGGAAACAACCAACATCTTTTTCCAGCATTCTGTGAACCTTCAACAAGTTCTGTTATCCTATCCTTTGTGTCAACGACATTAGACCGTATTAGACCTGTGATTCTTGTCAATCTGCTGGTACAACAGCTTCCCAAGGTGTGAAACTCTTTAACTGCAGAGTAAATAACAGATTTAATCCAATGCAGGTGTTTACTTTTGAGCTGCATTCTTCAGGGCAATTCTATAATATTTCCCTCAGAATTGAGGGAAAAGGTTGGCATTTTAGATAATAGTTGTGTGGCATGGCTGTGTTTTTCCCCTCAAAATTAAAATGGCACAATGAATAGCACTGTTTCCTCACAGCGAGAAGGTTCTGTGTGGTTTGTTTGTTCTTACCATGTCTGCCTAAGTTTTCTCTGGGTTCTCGGGCCCATCCCACCTCCAAGAAAGCAGCTTAGGTGAATTGATCACTCCAAAATGTCCAGAAATGTGAGCGTGTGTTTGTCCTTGATGCAGAACCGTGATAAGCTGTTTTACCAATTTTTGCTCTCTGTGTCTTCAGAAATTTAGAGAACAACTACCATCCTATGGTAAGAAAGAGGTAGGTATTTGATTGCTTCTTTCTTTCTTATCATGTACCTCACCACTTTGGGTAAAACGGAGCTTCTTCTTTTCATACTTGAAATCTTATTTTTATCCTCTATTTCATTTGTTACCTGTTCCTCTTCCTTTCCCCTGCTCCCATCTTAACGTCCTCAGGAGCTAGTGCAGCTAATCAACTCAAACCGGGTGCTGGTGGTGAGTGGGGAAACGGGTTGTGGAAAAACCACTCAGGTCACACAATTCATCCTGGATGACTATATCAACAGAGGCATGGGCTCGATGTGTCGTGTCGTCTGTACTCAGCCTCGTCGCATCAGCGCCATCTCGGTATGGATGCTATTTTTGGGTCTGTCTGCATAGGATTATACGTTTCTATGTGCATACAGTGTATATGTTGTTATTTTGTTTAGTCATGCAAGTCGGTCTTTTTACAAAATTGTGATTTTTTTTTGTATATCTTTGCTTGCGTGTGCTTTCTTTCAGGTAGCAGAGCGTGTAGCAGCAGAGAGGGCAGAAAGTGTAGGGAATGGAAATTCCTGCGGTTACCAAATCCGCCTGCAAAGGTAAAGAAGCCTTGTTACACATCTTGCATATAGTGAAAGGATGGCTGTATAAATAGCTGTCAACAGCTATTTAAGACAGGTGTGTTTATATAACCATACCAAAAGTTAGCTGTGGTTCCATGCAATAATAGACAATGTGCTGTGAATAAGTGGGCTAAAATTCTTTCACATAAACAGATGAAACAAAAGATAAAACAGCTCTAAAACCAAAGAAAAATTGAAAGTGTCTGTTTACGTCACATCAGCCTGCAAACTGGGCCAGCAAGTCTAGTATAGCCGCAGACCCAAGACTTATTCCATTACAGGATGTGACTCACTTTAGAGTTTATTAAAAAATTAAAGTACCATTAGCAGAGTGTAGAAGTAATTGTCCACACATTTATCTTCCTTCATCTCCATTACTGTAATACTGTCTTACAATGGGTCAACGTCCACTAGACAGTTGCCGTTAGACAGTCACAGTCTTCATTCTGCAGTTCAGAGGGAGAGAGAGAATTTATTTTTAGATAAAACTTCATAAATCGCTGATTTGTACAGAGTGAAAATCCATCTCTGGTTTAGTGCTCTAATTTGAACAATCCAGACCTCTCAGATCGTCTGGATAGGCCTTCCTGCCCCCAGAGGGAAATGGTGCCTCACCCACAAATTTGGGGTATTTCATATTTTTGTAACATATGATGTTTTGAGAGTCGTATTGATATCATGCAAACAAATAGATGAGGCGAAAGGTTGTGTTTTTCATTATGGGATCTATCTAGCTTTCTGTTACTGTCCCCTTTCTATTTTCATTCAGAGACAAATAAAAATCAAATTGCATCATCACCATTATTAAAGCCACAGCTTGCTCGTGCTGCTTGTGCTGGCTGTGCCTACCAGCTGTTTAAAAATGATATTAAGTCAGGCACCTGGATAGAGGTGTTTTTTGTCAGTTTGATTTCTCTCTACAGGCACTGCATATGGCTTAAAATGATCACATGCAGTCTATAGAACAAAGGCTAATTTATTGTGATCTCCAATGGCAGTTTTGAACTTATTTAGTTATTCTCTTTATGTTTATACAATAAAGCCACATGTGGCTTCAGCTACGTGTATCAAGATGTGAGATATCTTAATGGATGGTTTCAATTATATTGAAAAATTGAATTATACAGGATGAATGAATAACACAGGAAGTTTGATTTTCATTTGAAGGATTAGTGTACAGGAGTTTCGCTGTTGCCTCTTTGCTTTCGTCCATTTTGAAATGGATGAAGGCAAAGAGGAGTGAGTGAGCAGAGAGCTACGAGACCAGAGGGTGCAGCAGTTTGAGTTCTGTATAATGAAGTCTAGAAGGGATGATTGATGTGGAAAAAAGGGATGAAATTGAGCAACTGGGGTTGGTGTGATATGATTGGAGACTGATGCAGGGAGCCAGAAGTAAATAGGTAGACAGTCAAGGTGGATAAAGCATGTCTTGCAATGATAAAGAAAATTTTTTTAAAAAGCAATGATTTCTTCCTCAGCTCATGTCACACCCCTCAATCTTAAATTAGTTGACGCCCAAATGTGAATTTTTTCTAAAAAAAATTTCAAAAAAGTTCAACTAAAACGTTTTGATTATGTTCTTCCTTGTCACATGCCCAACTCTTCCACCAAGCTTCATAAAAAATCTTTGAATGTCTTTGGTTGGTCATAATGGTCGATCTCAGGGATTGTGTCTTTTCAAGTGAAAAAGAAAAGTTTTTTAGAGTTCCCTGGCATATTTTTCTGACTGCTGTTTTTTTAGATACCCAAATCTGTTCCACATAATGGATGCTGTGTTACCTTTTATGTCAACAACTTCATCTGTGAAGGATATTGGAAGTTCACTTCTCGCGTTTAGGTATTGAGTGTGGCAATGTAAAGCCAACAGAGTTGGGTAAGAAGGACATCACATTTCTGCTTGTGTGGTTCTGCTTGTTAAACAGATGTGAGATGATGCGTTTTTATATGCCTCTCCTGCAGACTCGGGTAATTTTTCTAGGTCTGTGTATGAAAAGAACAAAATACTGTACTGTTACCACCTTAGTTAAACACACAACACTGAAATTGTCGTACCTTCTCGGCAAGTGTGTGTCTAGATTATAAATGAGCCAAAGCATACAACTGTTTCAGAGTCCTGAAAGCACAATGTGTGATGTTTATTGCTTATTTTTATTAATATTTTTTCTGGGAGATGTTCCTACGAAGAATAATAACTGACCTGCTGAGAGCCTTGGGGTTGCTGCTGTTTTTATACCCGACCTTCAGGCTGTGCCTGCAAGGGAATCGCTGTGATAAAACATAAATGTGCTTATGCAAGTTTGTGCTTAGGCACCTCAATTTACTTAATATGTGATTAATCAGATAACCTTGCAATAAATCTCCTTGTAGTATGAATGAATGGAAAGCCTGGACATTTTGCACAGAATACTTATTCAATTGCTTATTATTGTATAGACCTTGGTAGAGACGCAGATTCTGAATTGTGTATTTAATATTATTACAGTGGTGCTTCTGGGCGTTTTAAAATTCTGACGATATTCTGAAACAAAAGACAAAATTGCTCTTCAGAATAAAAATACGGTGGCATGGACAAATCGTGATGTTTCAGATCATAATGTGGATGTGGGAGATTAAAATGTGTTTTTAAGCTGCAATGTGTTTTGTGTTAAAAGTCTTTTTCCCCTCCCACCTCTCATAGCCGGTTACCACGGAGACAAGGTTCAGTCCTGTACTGTACAACAGGCATCATTCTTCAATGGCTTCGTTCGGACCCGTGAGTTTGCCACCACTACCTCTCCACTGTCACCTCTAACATCATCCCTACATCCTCATCCTTATCATATATACTCCATTTTTATTCTTCTTCTCCTCTTTGTGTCTCTGTTCTATCTGTCCTTCCTCTCTCGTCTTTGCACTGTCTCTCTCATTTATCTTCATTGACTACATCCCACGAAGCCGTGTTGTATAGTAATTGTCAGTGTTTGTGTGTTCGTCCATCAAATATTTTCACAACCGTTACAGATAGAAAGATGACAGGAGAAGCATATTACCCGGGCAGCAAAGGGGATTAAAATGAGATGATGACTTTGACATTGAGAAAACTAGTTGAAGGTTAAATTTCACCTTTTGTACCCTCAGGAAACGGATAAGATAAAAAGATGAGGGAGAAGGCCAATGTGAGTAAGACCATAGATCAAAGCTGGTGCTTAGATCAAAGCTGGTGCTTTGATATATGGTCTGAGATATTTTCTATCCTGAGTTATTTTTACACATATCTCACGAACTGGATAAGATAGAAAGACGAAACAAAAGGCGTTGTATTCAGGGGGGCAAGGTGGTAAAAATTCAAAACCTTGACCTCGAATAACTAGGTCAAAGTCACATTTTCACTTTTATACCTTTTTAGGTATACATCTCTGAAAACTCATGACAAATAGAATGCACTAGTCACATGTTGGATCATGTGTCTTTTATTAAATGACCCTGACCTATGAAAGTAGGTCAGGGTAAAATTTTGAATTCAGGGGTGTTGCGGGATGTTACAGTCTCTGACTGCCTTGTTTGTGGTTGACTCTACTGTCTGTGGAAGAAGCATTAGTATGGGTTGCCATGCTCATAGGTACAGAATTGAACACCCAAATACACACTTTTTATTGTCTCCTTGTGTGCACCCACTGCACTCCAAATGTCCTTTAAGTGAAACCTCATTGTCTGTGTTTTGCTTCTATTCTTTAGTGAATGTGTATGGCAGTCAGTTCACCAGCTGATGTGGATTTATATGGAATGCAGATATGTTTATACTTGTCAGTGTTAGTGTGATTGTTTCTTTCCTTCCACTGCATGAGTGATGTCATTATGAATCTGTACGTTTAATTTGAACACATTCATATGTATAAGGTTTTAAGTGAATCTTGTTGTCATCAGATTGTTGTCCAGTATTAGCCATCTGGTCTTGGATGAGATTCACGAGAGAAATCTGCAATCAGATGTTTTGCTCATCATCGTGAAGGATCTACTCGACCTCAGAGATGACCTCAAGGTTATCCTCATGAGCGCCACCCTCAACGCACAGAAGTTTTCAAAATATTTTGGTACATTACTTACTAAATGACATCCAGTGTGGCAAAAATCATACAGTGTAAGTGGCTACTATTGATCTTCACTCTCATTTCTTCCTCTGTTGAACTGCTTATAGACCACTGTCCAATGATCCACATTCCTGGATTGACATTTCCAGTTGAAGAGTTCCTTCTTGAGGACGTTGTGGAACTAACCAGGTAGATCACAGCTTCCAAACTCTCATAAAGACAGTCACAGCCTTGACACATGTGCTATCATTAAAATTTCTCCTTTTATTATTAGTCAATAAGCTAACTACTTGGTGTTTTCTGTCAGGTATCGTCCCCAGAATCAGGACCGTCGCCCTTCATGGAAGAAAAAATTTTGGCAGGGACGAAACTCCAGACCTGAGAAGGAGGAGAAAGAGATTGAATATCAGGAAAGCTGGCCTTGTTATGCTCGCACATTGGAGGACAGGTGAGTTGGAAAGGAGAGCAGATTATATAAATTGGCATTGAAGCTACCAGACTGGTGGTTGTGTTGTTTAGCTGGGAAATGAGACAATTATTGTCACACGTTGAATATGAACGTCAAGTTGACTAAAAGCCGAGTACAGAGACAATTGAGCACTTGATTTGTCAAGTAAGCACTTATTCATGCATCCCTGACTGAAGAGGTTTATCTACGCCATGGGTGGCTGGCAGAGTTGAGTACATAAAGGCATTACTGTATATTATTTACTCCTCTTGTTGATCAAGCGCATGTATATTTAAAGTGATCAACAAACATAGCAATTACTGTGGATTGCAGTTTCCTATCCATACTTTGATCGAACTAACTTCACTGAAGGTGACTTCCTTTTTTCTTTTCGACATTCACCTATTAACACAATTTCTAGTCAGTGTCACCGTTGTTACTGCAGGTGTATTGAATGTATAACGCTACAAACTTTTTTTGAAAGCACGACAACAGTTGATGGTCAAAGCAGAAATTCTGTTAATTGTGTATCCACTCTTTCTTCATATACTGGAAGCCGGTTCATTAAGAGTCATTCAGCTTAAAAGTCGTGACTTACAAGAGATTAATAAGACAAGTCTCTCTTATACAAATAGTCAGCTGTCCATATGAACATCGCAATATCTTTATTCTTCCTGTAGTAATTCACAATCTAGCTGCCCAGTCTATCTTGAGTTTAACGCACATGTGTCATTTCCACAGTCAAAGTCCTTAACTTGGATAGTTTCCCCTCTTTGTTTGGTCAATACTTCTTAGATGAGCTGTAAAGGAGGTATAGATGGGTCATAAGAAGACTGCATATTTACAGCTAGTAAAACCATTTGTCCAACTCTGAGTTCAGATGATTCACTTTAGCTTCAGATACATCTGATAACAGTTTTTTGTTTGTTTTTTTCCACACCACTTACTTCAGATCAACTTTGGTTTTTTTTGCTGGAGAGATTAGACAACTAATGAAATCAGAGTTTCAATTACAACTTGATGTTAACTAAATGTCTGCACCATTCATATTTGCTCTGTGACATTTGTAAATTTAATCATTCTGAATAACCAAGTCTGGAATGTTACTTGGATCCAAATGAGACAGAAGTGTCTCAGATGTTATGGGGATGTTAAGTAAAAAAATGTTATCGTTCCTTTTCTGCAATGTTAAACTGATCCGGAAGACCACCAAAGTCTTTTGGATTCCTTGGACTCTAGCCTTCCATACGATTTCCATAGAATTTCACCAAAAATGTTTTTAACTGTTTTTCTTCTTTTCATTTAACAGATACTCTGACGGCACCATTAAGACAGTGGAGATGCTGGGCAATGATGAGAAGATTGATCTGGAACTCATTCATGCACTGATTCGTCACATTGTCCTCAATGAAGAGGTGAGGTTCATTTTGTGTGTCTGATTTTGAGGTACCACCTGCAGAAATAATGTGTCTTCCAGTTCACTTTTAATTCTCTGAGATTAAAGTGGGAATGACTGGAACTTGTTCTGTGGATGTGTGTTATCTAATTGCATTGAGTGTTTCTTTCACTGAAAATTTTTACATTTCTGTTCTCGTAGTGTGATGTCTCGTAAGATTTTGATTGTAGTTATATTATGTAGTTTGATTGGCAGTTATATCAGATCAATTTTAGTATTTCCGATGGCCAAATTTGACAACCAATGGAATCAGAGTTTCATTTACAACTTCTAGTCCAGTTGGAAGATGATTTCAGATCAGAGAGTTGCAGGAAAGAACAGCAACCAGAACCATCGGTGAGTGGGTCACATAAAAATGCAAAGGTTGCAGTCGATCAAGAGGAGAGATCTGTTGTGTCACACTCCTCATACACAAGCCAGGGACTGATTACTCCTGGCTGAGTCACACAGGTGAGAGTGTGTGATGATCTGAGACTTGAAACACCCTGTGATCCTGGGGTCATCACTGAGGATTGTTGGTGCAGTAACTAATGGTATAAACTGATTGTTGACACTGATAAGGAAACTGAGAGAGTTACTTTCCGAGGAAGGCTGACTAAGATGAACAGGAAAGCTAAATTTCAAACACACAGTGACTTTAACTAATAGGAAATAACACAAAGCCTGACTGCAGGTCTTTTGCTTGAACAGCCGACTTAGTGAGATCAAACATTTTTGTGAACACTTTTACTCTTTCTGTGACCGAGAGAAACAAGAGCATAATTCTCTCCATAGCAGGAATCTAGTCAAATTTAAAACATTGTCATATAACATTTAAATAAATTCCCTGTTTGCGTTACAACTTGAAGACAAAATGGAGCCACATGGTACCAGTCATTCCAGCATATTGTCAATAAGTTTGATATTTGGATTAGATGGAGCAAAAAAATGGAAAACACTTTACCCTCACTTTTGTGTATCTTTAAGAGCAAAGTGGAACTTATGTACAGTATCTGTGTTTGTGAAAAGAAAAATGTATATGAGAGAGGAGCAGAAGGAGCAGACAGGTCCAGAATGAGGAGTGACTAATGCAGGTAGACAGAATAATTATTCCTTCCCCTACGAAACTATAATCTACATCAGTCATGGCCACCCTTAACCAGTCAACCAGCTGATTCACTGTGGCACTATCAAAAGCCTGAAAGGGAACTGGCTGATTCGTCTATACAGTTTCTGAAGCGAGGCTGCAGGCCATCTGCCAGGCTTTTGACTGTGAAGATTGCTTAATTATCTTGCAGGGGACTGTGATTAGACACCAAGGGTTTGACATGCATGCATTGATGAATGCCCACTGGCTGCAACTAATGTATGTGTGCATCCTGAACAGTAGGCCAGCAGGGCTCACTGTATTTGTGTGTTTGTGTGTGTGTGTGTGTGTGTGTGTGTGTGTGTGTGTGTGTTTGTGTAAGTGAACACCCTGGAACAAGGTGGAACATGGCATGCTACCTGTCTCTCTTATCTATGCAAAAGCACATACATGCGGTCCCATGTGGGCACCAGCAGGGTAATAACACAGTAATTTGTTAAGTAACAGTGCTGGTGCTCAAGGCTCTGAAGCTATTTTATATATCCATTTTTATTTCCCTTACCCTGTCAGGAAATGAATAACAAATCTTTTTTATCATGATGATTATTTTATACTAGCTTAATATTATCCTGGGAATATTTTTGTTTAAATTTAGGTCCTTGATTTATTGGAAAAGGGTTTCCTTATACCTTTTCCTATTTATGATAACATAAAATCTCAGTTAACTTTTATTACTTCCTGTGATGGAATACTTCCAGCCCTGAATTAGAAAGAGAGGAAACCTTGCTAATTTTAACAGGATTTTTTTTCAGGTCTTTAACTAATGTCAGCTCATTGTAAAACTTTAAATGTTGATGCATTGAGGACACATTCACCTTTGATAGCAGAATGGCCCACTCCTGGAGTTTTTCCAGGAGTGGGGGTATCAGTGTCCTTGGAGACAAAATTGTAAATCACGTCTATTACTGATAAATTGAAGCAGAGGCCGTCCCTTAGTTGAGAAGCAATGCTATAAAGTTGCCATGATATGTCTGCCCCTGTTGACTGGCTGAATGTGAGGGAGCTGTTCAAAGGACATCAGGCTCACCAAACTCAGTTGTTGCTGATCTTGATACTTGTTTTCTTTCTTCTGACTTCCGGACGGTTTTTAGGCTGCCTTTCAGTTCCTAAATGTTGTGACATATCTTTGACTGACAGGAAGGAGCGATCTTGGTTTTTCTGCCTGGCTGGGACAACATCAGCTCTCTCAACGACCTGCTCATGGCTCAGCAGATGTTCAGATCAGGTACAAACACTGTAACACACTTGAAAAATACCTGAAAGTGAAGTACAAACCTGAAAATGAATGCATCATAGAAGAGATCATTCATAATTAACATATTTACGGTACATGTTTTTGTTTGTCACTTTATCCTCCTGACTCTGTTCTAGTCCAATATACAATTTACAGTAGTACAGTATGTGTAGTTGTGCCGCATGATGAGCTGGTGTCTTGTCTGGAGTGCATGATTATGATCATCTCGTCTACAAGAAAATGGATGGGTGGATAGATGGATGTAAAGTTGTCACCCTTAAACGATTATCTGAAGGTTAGAACATTCACTAGGTTTTATTGTTGCCTGACATTTTATAAATATACCTAACTTCTTTGAATTTATCTTTATTTTTAATTTTTGTGATTATGTGTAACTTTGCAATGCGGCAGTTCTTGTCCGGGTCCCCGTTGTAAAATAACTCTTTGGTTTATTCCTGGTTAAATAAAGGCTGTATAAAATAAAAGAGCAGATTTTAAAATGATAAATTGTGTATTTTGAGGACAAGTAGATGGATGTTTTTGTCGGTGAATCATACAGATTCGTACTCCAATAAAAACAATATAAATCTCCATTGTAGGGTTTTGATTAATTGGACTTTATTTAGTACCATGATAAAATGATATCATTATGCTTTTATTCTTTAACAATATATATATCAGCAATATAGTGACATGAAAAATGTCAATGAATTATCGCGTTGTCATCATTTATGAGGACATCTGAGGTCATATTTTTAGACAGTCGTGCAGCATCCAACACTAGCAGCAGTGTCTCCTGTTGGCACACAGCACTTTGTTTGAGGTTTTTTTTTTTTGTCTTATATTGCATTTCAGATCGATTTGTTATCATCCCTTTGCACTCCCTCATGCCTACCGTCAATCAGACGCAGGTCAGCATTCTACCATTTCTGTCTTCTGCTCGTTCTCCGGATCATTTGGTTTGTGTCTTTATTCCCTTTTCAGTATCATAAAAGTCCAATCACATATTTCTCTCTCACAGGTGTTCAAAAGGCCTCCTCCTGGAGTTAGAAAGATCGTGATTGCCACCAATATAGCTGAAACCAGGTGTGTGTGTGTGTGCATGCGTGCGTGCGTGCGTGTGTGTGCGCATGCGTTGGTGTGTGCTTTCATTCTGAAAATACATTTTTGGCTCTTACCTTCAGTGAATTTCCTAAAAAAAGAAATGCTTCTCTCATTCAATTGAATGTTTGTGTTCAGCAGTGGGATGGGGGCTAATTAGCATGCATTTCTTAGATTGATTACGAACACTGTCATACTGCTTTGAACGGAGCAGACTGAGTCTCTGACAGGCAATTTGTTAATGCTTTCAAAGCGCTGAGCAAATTAAGAGAAGCCGCCTCGCCTGCACTCCCCTCACATCACTGCACTAAATATAGACCCTTCATTTCAATTTTTATTTCTCAATGAGAGTGTCTGTCTGCCTCGGCCAAGTCTTCCTGATGGAATTCTTTGAAGTATTTTTCCATCTGATTTGCTCTTTTTTTCCATCCACTATTTTTTCCTCTCTCCCTTACTCTCCCCTTTGCCTCTGCTGTTTACTGTCTCACTGCTCTGTCACAGCATCACTATAGACGACGTCGTTTACGTGATAGATGGTGGCAAGATTAAGGAGACCAACTTTGACATCAACAACAACATCAGCACCATGACAGAGGAGTGGGTTAGCCTGGCCAATGCTAAACAGAGGAAAGGACGAGCTGGCAGGTGTGTGTGTGTGTGTGTGTGCGTGTGCGTGTGTGCGTGTGCGCGTGTGTGTGTGAGATTCTGCACCCTATATGTTACTGCCTTTGGCCATGCGATCCTAATCTAGGAGGAGTTTTGTCATCTCTACTTTTGTAAGTTTCCCCTTCAGTGCACTAACTGTTCTTTCCCATTTCTACACACAAGTGAAGCCAAAGAGCACATACTTCCCACTTGTTTCCTGTCGGCTCTGAAATCCAAGTGGAACAAGGATCTAATTAGCAGGACCTGGTTCTCGAGTGCAGTTTCATCCCACTGATTTTAGATTAAGCTCTTGTCACAAGAAGGATACAGTATAACACATCTACAACAACCTCTCTTCTATGCATATGTTCAGAGTGTGTCCGGGGAAGTGCTATCATCTGTACAATGGTCTCAGAGCGAGCCTCCTGGATGCCTATCAGCTACCTGAAATCATGAGGACGCCACTGGAGGAGCTCTGCCTCCATATCAAGGTTGTGCATGTGCAGAGAAATTAGAAGAATGCTTCTGAATGAGTTTTGCATGGGCAGAAAGGCACTGAGGCTGTTTATGATCTTTGATGTCAAATGACAGCGCGTTCTGCCTCATGCAAACTTTCTGGTGAATGTTTTCGTCTGGCTCGTTCTCCCCAGCGTTTTTTTACCAGGAACATAATGGCTCCTACTCGAGAGCTCTCTCTTTTAAATGAACGGTCGCTGTCTCCTTTAATTGCTTGCCATTACAGTATTCGGTTTCAAATAGTCTGCTCCATGCAGTTATATTTCAAACAATGCAAATGGAAGATAAAGCTAAAGTTCACGTAGGGTAGCTGTGTTAGTTTTCACCAGTGGGTATATGTGTTAGTGTGTGTTCCCGCAGTTCAGTTTAATGTATTCAAGTATTTGTGTATTGCGGGGTTTTTCAAGCTCATGGTTAAGAGGCTCACTAATGGATCAGTCTGTCCTTAAAGTGAGAGAACACTGACAACATGCTAACCCTGAGCTCATGCTCTCTGATACACAAACACTCCACCGCCAACGCATCAGTCAGACAGGAGCGTCGGTGCTTCCTCACTCTTTATTGCAGGGAGATGTTTGGGGCATTTAGAAATCTCTTGCTTTGGATGTGAATATACTTTAAATCTAGAAAACGTGGTTATTCATGCTCAGCACTTAAAAAAATGAATCTGTAACATTGGTTTAAACAGCATAAACAGTAAAACATGGGACCAACAGATGTGAATTTACGGCAGAGATAATTACATACCTTTGCACATTTATATCTCATGAAATGTGATGTGTTTTGCCTAGATATTAAAACTCGGGTCTATAGCTCGATTCCTGGTGAAAGCCCTGGACCCTCCCACTGAAAAGGCTGTCAGCCTTGCCATCAAGAACCTCACAGACTTGGTAAGATTGCGTAAAGATCATGAAAACAACATTGTGTTGGGTTAAAACTGAACTAAGACCATCTTCTGCATATTATTTAATTGATTAGGTCTTCTGTGGTAACCTTCTAAACAATGGGCTGTCTTAGTGTTATTTCTGTTAGTCCTGTTGCTTTCTTAGTACGTGATCACTTACTTTTCTCCGATATTGTCGCCTGTGCTTACTCTGGAGGGTTTCGTTGGGTTCTGTTGCCTTTTATGATAGGATAGGATGAAATGACGGCCAACCACTGTGTCTACAGAAGCCCAGAAGCTCTCAGTCGTGCAGCACAATAGTTTTAGCATTCTCCAACAGAACCAACTGCTGGGAGAAACCAGAGACAAAGCTTATGCAGAATAACAGAGGGACAATGAGCAGAGCTGGGTAGAAGGAACATATCCAAATACCTAAGGGCAAGAGGAAGAGCCAGCACAACCACCTGCTATTTATCAGTCTGACAAAACACTCTGGATAGAGTGAGTCATAGACAAATATGGACGACCCACAGATAAAGGTGGATGAAGGAGAAGGAGTAGATCTCAAGCTAACCATAGCCAGTGCTCTCTGTGATGAAGTATGGAAGCAGTATTTTGGTTTTTTTTGTTTTGTTCTGTCATTGATTGATTGGTTATAAACCATATTTCATAATGTTACTTGGAGGAACCGAGACAAATCCATCACATGTTGAGGGCAGGCGTATTAATAGGATCAGGGTCCAGACCAAGGAATTTCTATTCATTTACTTCAACATGGCGAGGTGTTATTATGCATCGTTTTCATGATATCTTGAAAAGATATTTCTTTATATTCTGATCATATGGGGAAAAAAAGTCAACACTTAGGGAGCCTTTTATATACGACAGACCCCTACAGTTCAATGTAGAACCAGATATGTGGCAATCTGAAAGGTGTTCTCAAACATAGGTCAGGTTAGCATAGAAACATAGAAACTGTAAATCATAAGGAATTGGCCTTAAAAAAAAGTGCAAAACCTTCCTGCCAGGATAGTACTGACTTTAAACAAATGTAAAGATATATTTTATAAATAAAAGTATGTTGGGCAATTAGATTCAAAATAACAAACAGAAATGATTTTTTTTCTTTTTCTCCCAAAGCATTTTGTCAGATAATTTGTCAGAAATGAACATTTCTGTATAAACATTTATAATGTTTTGCCTGAGTCCCAAATCTCAACTCCAAGACTAGTCTCTGTTCTCTGTCTATGACTTGAGTCCATATTTAAAATCTGTCTGCCTAAAACAAAAAGAATAAAAAATTGCCTCAGACATGAGAACTTGGAAGTTGGATGTTGTGGTTTTTTGCCTGAAAGGTGACTGAAAGAATGATTGTTTAGCAAAATAGTTTTGTACAATTTATATACTAATCAATGAGTTAATCCATTGAATATTTGTTCCAGCTTTAATCGGCAGAATCTCTTTATACAGTCAGCAAGAAAAGTACAATATCCAGTTGGGAAATGTGAGCGTGTGGTCTTCTGTCTTGAATCTCTTACATGATCAAATGTTGGTATTACGTTGCTTGTGGTGGAAGAAATAGATGGAAGTCAGTGCTAATTATAACAAGGTTAATGCATCAAAAGTGAATGTTAGTAGCCCTGTTTGATACCTGACACTAAACTCACTTCAAATTTAATGAAGTTAACACGCTTAAAAGTAAGACAAAGCTGTAACGTTTGAAGTTTTAATTTAAATCTAGGAGGATTTCCTTTTATGGGGATATTTGTAAGAAGAATACTGGTTTGAGCTCACGCTATGTCGAATGTGTGTTTGCTGTGTATTCAGAATGCCCTGGACCATTCAGAGAACCTGACAGCGCTGGGTTTCCATCTGGCTCGCCTGCCTGTGGAACCTCACATTGGGAAACTCATCCTGTTCGGGGCTTTGTTGGGCTGCCTCAACCCTGTACTTACCATCGCTGCCTCACTCAGCTTCAAAGACCCTTTCTTCATACCCCTGGTGGAGTACTGAGTTGACAGACATGAAGGCTTCATCACATTGCTGTATTATTCCTCCTAATCCTCTATTGCAAAGTCAGACTTATGTTGCTCATTACAGGGGAAGGAGAAGATGGCAGACATGAGAAGAAAGGCCTTGTCCAGGAACTCCAAGAGTGATCACCTCACTATTGTCAATGCCTTCCAGGTACAGCTGTCTGCCCCTTTTTCGGTCATTTCTGCTGTGTGAATTGATCCAGTAATTTATCATCCGATCACTGACCAGGGCTGGGAGGAAGCAAAACAATGCGGTGCCAGGTATGAGCGGGATTACTGCTGGGATAACTTCCTGTCTGCCAACACGCTCCAGGTGAGCCAGACTGATTGTGAAAACGCTGTTGAGCTCCACGCTGAAGTGTGTCATGAATGAATACATGATTAAACCTTGAAATCTTGGGTAAGGCCTCTTTGCACTAATTTGTTCTTTGATCACGCAGATGCTGCACAACATGAAGGATCAGTTTGCTGAGCATCTAATGCATACAGGCTTTGTCAGCAGTAAAGATCCAAAAGACCCCAAGTCTAACGTCAACTCAGGTAACAAAAGTTGAGCTTTTCTCCATTGTGACTAAGGCGATGGAAATTATTTCTCATATATGCTTAAATACACGTTATGGAACAGCAAAGAATTTATCATTTATCATTCATTCTTACTCTCTTTTCAACCCTCAGATAATGAGAAGTTAATCAAGGCAGTGATTGTAGCTGGGCTTTACCCGAAGGTTGCCATGATCAGACCATCTTACAGCAAAAAGAGGCCGGGGTGAGTCTACCTATTCTGAGTGGGAGAGAAACAAAGACAGAAAGGGAAGAGAAGGGCTGCACAAGATACAGACGTCAGTAATTATCTTAGTGATGTTAGATTGAAAATAGCCAATTTGTTGAGATCTGTTTGGATCCTCGGGGTTTGCTGCGACCGTTTAAAAAAAAAAAGTCAAAATAAGAAGTTATTTTTTTGTGGAAGATCAATACTGTGTTCATAAAGCTGCTGTCAAAGGAAGCGACTCTGACCTGTGTGCACAAGATGGGTGAAAACAACAGGGAGACAGACACTTCTGTCAGGCTGACAACGTCAGACTCGGTTGCATTGTGAAACTACGAGATGTATTTCCTCTGCATAAGGGATACAGAATTGTTGTTCACTTATTCACAGTCTGCATGGCTGCAGTATTTAAAGGATTTGTTGCTTAAGAAAAGCATTGTCTGTGTTTTGGGGGGTTTCTTTTGCTGCTGAGGTCGGCCACAACATCAAATCTGTCCCGCAGTGCAAACAGTTTGTTCCCTTTCAGACAGGCGGTTGTTTTGGTCTGGTTGACACAGAAGACTTTGTAACATGGTGTGACTTTCATGTTAGAGATGATTTGTTGACTGCATCACGATTCCTGTTTACTTCCCACTGTGCCAAAGTAGCAGGAGGCATTCTTTGTGCTTGGATTAACAAGTAAGCACCTCATAGTTTGCTTCTAAAACAACTTTGTTTTATTTTATAAAGCAAAAGCACATTGATAGTAGTGCTGCCAGGATTTGTAATTACAGGATTTGTAATTAATTAATCGCATTTTAATCTCATACCTGCTAAAGGCCCCCAAATAAGGGATTTGAATTCTAGGACATTACAAAATTGTAGTGCATGACTAATCAATAGAATACACCAAGAAGAGAAGATTTAAAATCCACAAATAATAATAATAATAATGATAATAATGGATTCGATTTATATAGCGCTTTTCTGGACACTCAAAGACGTTGCACATCGGATCCATTACTCATTCACTCCTCATTCATACTTTGTGATGGTAACTACGTGTGTAGCCACAGCTGCCCTGGGGCAGACTGACGGAGGCGTCTACAGCGCAGATTGGCAGCGCAGAATCACTGCGTTTTTGTTGATAGTCCCGTCTTTGTTCTTTTTAGAAATAAACTTTCCACCCAAAGGTCCGAGTGGGCTTGCCTCGCTCTCCTGTGTCGCGTCCATCTCTGCTGTCAGTTACCCTGCTTTTGACTAGTGGTGCAGGTGGGAAGAGACGTCACTGCAGCCTACGGGTCCCTCAATGGGCTAAATTTACCACTGGTGATTAATTGCTTTAATTCTTGTAGTACGTTAATTTGCAGCGTAATTAATCTAATTAACGCGTTAAAGTGACAGCCCCTAGTTGATGGATTTAATTGTAGAATTATTTCGACGAAAATGAAACCTTCAGTGCCACCCTGAAATATATGATATCACAGGGAGATATTCTCAGGTACAGATATTCTCTGTACCTGAGAATATCTCCCTCTGAAGACTCAAAAGTCTTTATGCCACTTTTATTTCCACATGAGTTTCTGGTTAGGAGTGACCAGGATGGATAGGACTAAGAATTAGTTCATTAGAGGAACAACCAATGAGAGGAAGAGAGGAAGATCAAAGATAAAGGACATACAGTAGACGTAGTGAGGGAAGACATGAGGGCAGTCGGTGTTAGACAGGAGGATACAGAAGATAGGCTGATGTGGGAAAAGGATGATACAAGTTCTACAGTAGTACCCAAGACCTGTAGACGGACTGTCCCTCCCCAATAACTACAACAACAAGGCAGTCAGAGACTGCAACATCCCACAAAGGGTAGGTCAGGGTACCCTGAAAGTAGTATGTGACAAGTGCATAGCTTTGACCTTTCAGGGTAGGTCAAAGCTATGCACTAGCTTTGACCATAGATCAAAGCTAGTGCATAGGTAGATCAAAGAACTAGCTTTGATCTATGGTCTTACTCAAACTGGCCGTCTTTCTATCTTTTCCGGTTCCCGAGTGTACAAAAGTGGAAATTTGACCTTGACCTGGTTTTCTCAAAGTCAAGGTCATCATCTCATTTCCATCCCCTTGCCGCCCGAGTAATGTGCTTTTTGTTTCAACGGTTGCGAAGATATTTGGTGGACAAACGAATTTACGAACAGACAAACGAACACTCACAATTGTGCAATTTCCTCCGGGATTATTAAATTATCTATCTGTCAATTACAATACAGCACTGCTTTGAAGCAGGATGTAATAATAAGAGGATGGAGAAAAATCCATCATGGACATTTTTGTTACGAGTTTGTTTTTCATTGTTTCAACAAGTTATGTCATTAATAGTCAATAAATTGTCAATTGTAAAACAATGAAACGTTTTCTAGACTTCTTCTTTCATGTCAGATTAAAACTGACGATTTTCTTTAATGACAAACAGTAAACAGTTAATCACTACATTTTACGTTCAACATATTCTTCGTCACCTTCAGTAAGATTCAAACATCCATTTTGAGAGCTTACGTTGGATTACTTTAAAGAGATCTGTTCCTGTTACAGGTGCATGTTCTCATTTCTCACCTTGTCAACTGTGACAAATGCTTTTTCATTGTGTTCTTTAGGTAGCTATTATGAATGCCTGTCCTGCTTTGTTTTTATTCAGTTTTAGGGATTTTACTTTTACCGGTATCCTAAACTTGAAGTCCCAGACACTTGAAATGCCAACATCTTTTCTTTCTCAGGGTGAAGGTGTACACCCAAGCTGATGGAAAAGTTTGCATCCACCCAAAGTCTGTCAATGCCGAGGAGACCGAGTTCAACTATCGGTGGCTCATCTACCACCTGAAGATGAGAACCAGCAGTGTGAGTTGTCAGTGGGACAGTTGTGTGTTTTCATATTCAGTTCATATGTCTGTATGTTTTTGATTTTGAATCTCAGTGGAAAGAGGGACCTGTGGTTAAAGGTTAGCAGCGGTGCCACGCCAGCTTCCATGGAATGAATTTTTGATGAAAACGCTCCCTTTCAACTTTTCTCTAAAGCCCTTGTGCTTCAAAGCTTGCAGACACAATGTAGGAGGTAGTAGTGGAGTGGAAATGGTCAAGGTAGCTGCCTGACTCCCACCCTCTCTACTCTCCCGTCCTGTTTGTCTCTTTTCTTTTTCTCCCCCTCCCTTCCATCATTCTTTGTTCTCCTGGCACTGTCTCTTCATGAATGCTGCCATTTTGCAGCAAAACACTTTTCATGTCGTCTTTGATTACTGCCAGTGCTTTTCTCACTTTGCTTTCTTTGTTTTTATGAGAAAAAAAAAATGCTTTGTAGGATTTCACCATTGTTATTTCCACAGTTAATTTGTTTCTTTGGAGCGGGGTGGTTTATTATTATTATTTATTATTATTATTATTATTATTATTATCATCATTATTATTTGTTATTATCTTATTATATCACTATTGTTGTTATTATTATGTTATTACTTTTATTATTTTTGCATGTAATTATATCTCTTTTTTTTGTGACAAATGTAGTTTTCATTTGATTATCAACAAGAAATGCCATCTGCTTTGCAGGATGCATTTGGAAGGTTCATATTCAGTGTACGGTTACAGTTCTCCTCATGCTGGAGGCAGGGAAACACACTTCAAACCTTCCTCACTAATAAGGTGTTTTTAGCCCACAGCACAGAATCGCTGCGAGCCATGCTGTGTCATAATAATGCCACTGTCTGTCACAGGGTTTGTGAGCATGTTTCATCGCTCGTCATCATCCGCATCTATGTGTCCACAGATCTTCTTGTACGACTGCACAGAGGTGTCCCCATTCTCACTTCTGTTCTTCGGGGGAGACATCACAATCCAAAGAGACGACGGCCAGGAGACTGTGGCAGTGGACCAGTGGATTGTCTTCAGATCCCCGGCACGCATTGCTCATCTTGTCAAGGTAGCTCATGCAGATCAACAAAGCTCCGACCACATTGATATTAATTCATTTCTGCTCATTAAACCTTTCTTTCATGTTTTTCTCAAAAGAGTCTCAAGAAAGAGTTGGATTCTCGACTGGAGGACAAAATTCGTAACCCCGCCCCTGTGGACTGGCAAAACTCTCAGTCTAAAGACTGTGCAGTCTTCACAGCCATCGTGGACCTCATCACCACTCAAGAGAAGCCTGCAGCCAGCGCTCAAGACTATGACAGGACACGACCATCTGCCCAGAGGGGACAACACGTTTACTTCAACAGTGATGACGATGACGATGATTAGATATGACCGTTTCATTGGCTGGCTATGAAGGGAGTTCTGCACTTGAATGACTTATTCATTTTGCTAGGACCATTTCATGCTCAAATATTTGCTGTACATTATTTTATTGTTTAGTTTGTATATTTCTTGTGTCAGCATTGCTACTAAATAAAATGCACAATAAAGAAAAGATGTACCACCTTCACCAGATATTTTTGTTTGAAATTCCAAACATCACCAGAGGAATAAAAGTGACTTTTCTTTATTCCAAGTTATACTATTGATAGCACATCCTAAAAAAAATTAAGCTTATATTTTTCAGTGAAATACATCTGTATTTGAGAAAAAAATGTATGTTACAATTAAAGCTTGTTTTACATGTTTACATGTACATAGATTATTCACAGCAATTACAAGATATTTCATTGCCAATTTCCCCTCAGTGCAAATGCAAAGCCTCGTCTGCTTTCTCCAGGCTCTGTACACCGGACTTCCTACCTGTCGCCCTCATACCTCGCTTCACGTGTCTCAACAGTTGTGGTCTTCATTTGGACTGTGGCCAGAGCGGTGTGCTTGATGGATGGTGTTATCATCGCACGCTGGTCGGGCCATTTATTTCCTCTGGCTGAGCTTGGCAGCAGTAAAAAGATGACTCACACTGGACAATCACATTAAGAGCAGGGCTTCTTTTTTACTTCCAATCTCACCATCAGCCACGCACACAGTTTCAGCTCCTCTCTTTAACACAACAGATATAAATCCTGAGGGGGGAAATTAATATAAACACCTCCGGCTGACAAAGTGTGATATTTTCAGGCTGTCCAAATCATTGAGTGAATGAAGAGAAAAATGGCGTCTGTGACACAAATCTAGGATATAATTCATGTTGTTGACATTCTGTGGTGACAAACAGTAAGCATAGAGCAGACGCTAAGCCTGCTAATTACACATTTAGTTATACATCCAGTTGACTTTAATTCATTATCCAAGTAATTTAAGTCTTGATATTTACACAAAGTGCCACAGATTCAAACAATCCATTTGTTTCTTTTGCAGCTTAGCCCTATTGTGTTTTCCTGTACATATTGTAACAACGAACAGATACAATTCATACAAGTTTTCAGAAGATAATAAAGCTGCCAACCATGCTCTCTTGCCTTATCATCACTTTGAGAGTCTTCATAGTTACTCTGTTACTGGAGAAGCTCTTAATCACAGGATCTGAGCCTAATTACCAAAGCACACATTAGGCTGTGCTCATTTTCAGATTACTTCTTGTGCTGGTTGTGTAGTCACATTACTTGCATCTAAGAAACCTGTATAATTTATGTATTTATTTATTTTTGCATTTTACAAGTTTCACACCTATCGTCATGCAGCCGGGTGCTGAAAGCAGTGGCTGGATGTGGGTGTGAAGTTTTCTATCCAACCATGGAAAAAAAAAAAAAGGAGTGCGACAGATCCCACTCACTCCATCCCACGCACAGAGACCAATCAGTAATTAGGGAAAACGCTGGTCTGCCACTGCATTTGTGTAGCGCAGTCATGGCTTTGAATCTGAGTTTGCCTGATACATAGAGGGGGCTGAGAGGAAGTCTTCATATTTAGCCGTATGTAAAGAGTCAAGTAGACCTGCCCACTCAGGACTGGACCAGAACTGTCCTTGGAGTTGGGTCATTTTATACCACCACTGTTGCAGTTCTAGGTCACTGCTCCGTAAAAGGCTCTCTTAAACAGATGATGAAAAATCATCAAGTCATTCTGCTCAAACATTTGTCTCTAACCCCTGCAGGCGGTCCATCCTCTGCATGTTGCGCTCGATGGTGGCCTGGCATGTAATTGGCTGGGCACACTCGGCAAGGAACCATCCTCTCTCGCCATCACGTAGTCGCTCACCTTCACACCAGCCTAACCAGGAGAGATTTCACCACATGAAAACTTAAGAATGTGTTGTTTCTTTGCGAGATCACTGCCTCTGATCTGTGTTTTTTGTTCATTTATAATGACATACAGTCTCCATGGTCACAAGTTGGAAATACCTTGTGGATTTAAACTGACAAATTCACAGGAAAAAAATAGAGAATTTGAGTGAAAAGGCAAACATACCATCTTCTATGGTCTGTGAAACCAACACCACATCAGCCACCTGCAGAGACAGCTCATCTGGCTGCTTGGATGTGTACGTTCTGATCACTTCCATTTGCATGACATCTGAAATACAAAAGAACAGTCAAATTAAATTGGTATTTCCCATTTCTATACGCTATTATGTGAATTCAAAAATTTGAATGAGGGGAAAAAGCTGTTTCACCAAATGGCCACACGGGGGAGCAAGAGACTAACAATAGTCATGACAGTGACTTACTGGTTCTGTCCTGACACTTGCTGTTGTTGACATTCTGTCCCAGAGCACTGATCCATCGAGCTCGCTCATTCCTACAAGGACACATGAAGACACACTCAAATGTACAACTACCAATCACAGTTTTACTAAATAATCAAAACTTGATAATTTGGTCACAGTTGATCAAAACCTGAGCTGAAGGAGTAAAATGGTTTTGATTTTGTATTTCAGGTGTGGGATAAGATCTGTCATAGTTACTCTTAGAACACTTACAGTTGAAAAGGTTAGTTAAAATACATTTAAACCATGCAGGTTTTTAGCAAGCACAAACTAGCGAGCCATTTAATACATTATTCATCCAGCAAGTTCTGTTTTCCCTCCCACCTCTATGTCCTCCCATCATTGAGAGAACAGAGGTGTGTTTTCAGTGGGAGAGATCAAACACAAAAGCTGATTCTCAGGAGGGAACAGACCTGGTTTTCCCTCTCTCTGTCTCTCTCTCTCTGTCTCTCTCACAGTTTCATGGGAAAAAGACTGTGGGTGGAGCTGCACAGGTCAGATTCCAATAAAATCTCATTTCACCTGTTCTCATCTGCTCCTAAAGGCAGCTATGGATTTAGAAAATACAGGAGAGAGAGACAAAGGGGAGTTCAGGAAATGAACCGGAGGGGCCCGCGGAGGCCCCTCATGAATCAGCGCTGTTAGCCTAACATGCAGACGAATACAACATGAACAGTCTGTCACAGACACGTCACAATAGCCTCATATGAACCTCAAAAAGAAAAGCCCCCTGAGTCACACTGCATTTGTGTTCTCTCATTGTGATTGTGCACAGTTTGTGTCTTTTTTTAGGACACACACGCTGTAAAATATGAGGTCATGTCATTCCTGTACAACTAATTGCATTCATGACATCAATCACCTTTGAAACCATAACTTTGAGCAACATCAGCAATTTAGTGCACCCACAATACTACAATATAATCCCTGATAAAATGCAACCTTTGGCATTGAATGATAAATTTTACAGTCCTTTTTAATGTTTCCTGCTCCACCACTACCTTGTGAGGCCCACTCAGCTTTTCGGTACACCAAGATTAATCAGCAATGCACATTAAACAAGGGCTCGAATAGAGGCAGCTATTCAATCTTCTCAGATTTATGTGATTCTTTACTCCATCTGCCTCTTCAGGTTCAGTAGAGTCATCAGACAGCAGCACCACCAGTGTCTGGGCTCCAGAGGTGCAGTAATTTATCTTGCTACTAGATGCTATTGAGTCACAGTCCTCACAGAATCTAACTGTAAATAACTTTTTGACTAATTTTAACATATCATTTACAATGAAGATTTAGCTTTACTTGATTCACTTGCATCTCTTGGTGGAACTTCAAATTATCCTGTCTTAATGTCAGGGCATTATAAAAGTTCTTGCAAATCATCCATTTATGTTACTCAAAGCTAAAAAATGCAAACTTTCACAACATGTCACAACCAAACTAAATTGGTGCACAATCTGATTTACACTGCTTCCAGTTTTTAATATAGCTTGTCAGAAAGTACTACTTTTATCTTCCCTTCCTAATTTACAGATTGAAAATTTGGTACCTATAGACCGAAACAGAGATGAGATAAGTCTAATCTGTTCTGTCAGATGTTTGAGCTTTTGACAGCTGCACACATGCAGACAGTGTCATTACACAATCACACAATCATGCCAGTCTGTGCTGTCATCCCTTAACAGCTGAAATACTTTATTAAAACACTGAGCATAAATGCATTCTGCATACCTAGCAAACACACAAGCAGGCAAACACATGTGTTTGATAGGTGTTTAGTGGTTATCTGCGGAATGCGACGCACATAGCGAAATAGGTTAAGATAATAAAAAAGTCCTTCAAACCTGGAGTGTGTGTTTCTGTGCACACATGTCTAAGCAACAGCTGTTTGCTCTATTCCCTTTTAGATTCTACAGGTCTGTGCAGGGTCAGTCCATTCATGGTAGTAAAGCTCCCTCCACCATCCTTAGTCATTCTTTCATTTGTCAGTCATCACGATGTGTAAGAGAATGCCACGAATGCCAGAATTATAAATCTATTATCAAGTTTTTGTGTCACCTCTGACATGAGAGGCCTTGCTGCTGACTAAAATATCTGACACAAGTAGATAAAAAGCAATGCCAGCCTCTGTCTGACCTTCTTCCCTCTTCTTTAAATCAGCAGTAGCCTGCTTTTCATCCCTCTATTAAGTCCCAGTACTATCTCCTCACTCCTATGAGTCCATCCCATGTCAGGACGGCATTCGGTTGCAATTCTCATCCGACAAAAACATGACATCTCTCTGCCCAGGTGTCAAGCCAGAGATATTTTTTCCTTGTTATATAATAAAAAGACATAATGAGAAAATCAATTACAATGAATGAAACAGAATCAAAGCTGGGAAGGGGGGTCACAATGCATAAGCGTGCAACAGATGTACAGAATCCTCTTCCTGTTACGTAACCGGTGCTGCTTTGTGTTATAGCTGCATATTTTATGAGCTGGACTGTTTGGCTGCAAACATCTGTGGCTGCTCTGTTCCACTGACAGAGAAGAACTATTCACTGACTGCAGACAAGACATGACCTAAGGGTCACTGGAAGGTTTCCTGGTGTGCAGACAGCAAAGATAGAATACAGATTAAAATAATAACACATATACAAGAGAAGAATGACAAACTATGCCAGATAAGCATCCACACAGGCGTCCTTGTGCCATCTTCAGTACAGCTGTCTTGTCTGAATTCCTGACTTATTGCATCACTGCTGTGGTCAAAGATCATTTCACTGCAGTTATTTTCTTGAAGACCTCACACATCGATGCACAGATGCAGGTAAGGAATCAGCTTCAAGGTCAGCAGGCAGGGGAACAGATGGAACTGAGAGCAGAAACGCCCACACTGCAGGACAAGAGTAAAAGTCAACTTCTCTAGTTCAGCTTCCACCAGAAAAACATAGACCCACCTCAAGTCAGAATGTGTGGAATTTCGCACTGAAGCCCAACATAAGCTGCACTTAACAGCAGGGATGAATATGCAATACAGTCACTTTTTTTCCCCAGTGGTGCATCCTAGTAAATCTGACCTCTAGAGCATACCTGATCTATGCTTGACACAGACCTGTCCCGTTACGTCCATTCAACAGATTCCTTCCCATGCCTTCCTGTCCACATAGTAAAGACTCAAAAACAGAGTATGGGTGTCTTCATACTGCATCTGTCAACCAAGGTTGTCCATTAATTCAGTAATTTGCTTCTAGAAGAGATTTAACACAGCTTACGGTTGTTT
Source organism: Antennarius striatus (assembly GCF_040054535.1). NCBI lineage: Eukaryota > Metazoa > Chordata > Actinopteri > Lophiiformes > Antennariidae > Antennarius > Antennarius striatus. Next base: position 9,269,222 of record NC_090781.1, on the reverse strand, counting down.
GTAGTAGCTTGAAATGATAGCTCAGATGAACCAAAGCATACGACAGTGAAGTTGAATTCATGAAATTTTTCTTTAAATTGTTGTTGATTATAAAAGAAACAACACTCAGTATTCATAGTCTCTATAATTTACCTTTGTCTAATGAACTGTTTCGTTAATTAATTCCATTGAAACAAAAAGAAATTTGATAAAATAATCATTATACATTTGCTAAGCATATTGAGAATTTCTGCTTTTCACACTTCTGGTCATTTAATTTAAAATTTTAAATGTAAAGACTCAAAGTAATGCTATATTTTTGAACAGAAGAGGAAGAAAAAAATACTGCATTTTCCGTCAACATTGTTGTGTCATGATTTCTGGAATTATGTTGACTAATCACTGTAAAATTAAGAATCAATAATAACAACTGTTGCCGGTCAGTTATAGCCCAAAAAGGGCTATAAAAGGGCTACAACTTGTGAGGCTTTTTTTTTTTGCTGTGCATGTTTTGTAGATTCCTATTTTTTCTGTGTTTCTTGTTTGTCAACAGAACATTTAGTAAAACTTTTTAATATATTTTATTTTTATTTTTTTATTTTATTTTAATAAATCTTGTGTGAGGGTGAATCTTGAGGAATCGAGAACCAATTAGGATTCTAGATCCAGCAGCATCGTGGTGACATCAACATGTGTGTACCCTGGATTCTCCACTCCATCAACTGATGATCACATGATAACACTGAGTAGAATGCACATAATGTAAACACTCACGTCCATAGTCATTTCTGCTTTGCGTGATCCCCTCCCACAAGTGTTGTCTATTTATCTTTTCTGCAGAATTGATATATAAAAATCCTAAATTGTATAATCATGAGGATCAAATGTTAAAAAAAAAACCCAAAACAATTACAGGCAACAGCTATACTTTTTAACCTAATACTATCTGTCTTGTGTTGTCATTTAGTTGATCACTAATTTTGTCAACCCAACTTCCTTTCAATGTGACAGAGGACCAAAATAGGCTGACTCATGTTACACCACTTCCATGTGTCATGCTGGGTTAGATCACTAATTTGGGATGAATGGCTGCCAGAGGAGGAAGTTATCCTGCGGCCACGACAAAACAAAGAGCAGACATTGGCTGCTGTCTAAAAGATGAGACACGGGGCAGCGAGGAAGAGTCAGAGAGAGTGGAAGAACGGGTGGAGGGAATCAGGGGGTCGGGGTGGGGACTGTCGTGGGAAACATCCCACTAAACAATGGGGGTACTGCTAGGCAACAGCTTTAACAAAGCCTAGCAATCATTCAGGACTACAGTGAGTAGAGTGCTACACATTAGACACACACACACACACACACACACACACACACACACACACACACACACACACACACACACACACACACACACACACACACACACACACACACACACACACACACACACACACACACACACACACACACACACACACACACACACACACACACACACACACACACACACACACACACACACACACACACACACACACACACACACACACACACACACACACACACACACACACACACACACACACACAACTAAGCCTAGGGCCCCAAAACCTAAAGCTACCAAAGAAGGGAGTATAGGGAATTTCCATTACATCACAAACACCAGAGGGCATTCAGAGAAGGAGACCCCCTCATGTATACATGAGTGGTATATAAAACTCAGCTCATGTCCCTCCTACACAAGACCATAGAAGTAAGACTATTAGCGCAGCTGCTTTGTCATTGATTCTCTCAGTAACATCACAGGGCAAACATCAGCAGGCGACACAGCTATTCAGCAGTAAAGCTAGCTTTATTGTAAAGAAGCAACAGGGAGCTGGAATGTATTTCAGTGGAGGCCCGAAGAGGATCACAGGGTGATGGGTCGCAGGAGTGTTTCCTGGGTATCATATAATAAAAAAATGTCTTCATCTTTGCTATTTTTCCCCCAATAGTAATTAGTGATTCTTAATTCTTTCATACATTGAGGCCTCTGATTTCTTTTTTAGATATGGATCTATTGCAGCAATTTGTTGTTTAACTGTGATCTAATAGATGACAGTTAAACAATAAATCTAATAATCATTTAATGTTTTCTACAACAGAGCTGAAAACGGAGATTTTGACTAATAACACTCAGGGTTACGAGTAGGAACAGACCCCGTGAATACACTCCTGAGCAAAGCCTTGAAACCCAGAAATTAATTATAGTAAAAACTTTGTGTGTGTGTGTGTGCGTGCGTGCGTGTGTGTGCATGTGTGTGTGTGCATGCATGCGTGTGCGCATATGAGCGCTCACATAGGCTATAAATCCCAATGCTAACCAGAACAAACACCCCTTCTATGAAAGTCAATATGTGACAGATCCTCTCTGTTTGTACGGGTTATATAATCTATTCAAACAACCTCGCTTTCGCTCCATTCACTGTACAAAGAGAGATGGATTCTGGGAGATAAAGTCTTGGTCTAAGCTTTACAAACACAGCAACAGACATGAATTTTACTGCTCTAAAAAATGTCTACATGTGCAACAAATTTCAGCTGCAACCAGCAGGTTTTCCGTAGAAAACACATTTATCTGCAGCATCCTACATACCACATGACTGTAAGATGGACTGATGGACTGCATTTGATAGGTTCAGGCAAACAACAGCAGTCCGGCTCAGGATCCAACAACAGAGGAGGTGTAAGAAAATATCCCTGTGACCCGAGGTCCCGAAAGAGGTTTAGAAATAAGAGCCGACGGAAAGAGGAAGTGAGATTTTATTATCTGAGGTTGAAAAGCATATTAGATCACATAAAGGAAGATAAGGGAGTAGGAGTACGTTTCTGGGAGAAGAACCTGAGCTATCTCCACTCAGCCACCGTTAAACAACAAAGAAGCGAAAATTGTGCTGTCTTGGCTCTACATGAATATATCAACTCAGCGCCACCCTGCATGCCGAGTGTGTTTGGGAAAAGCTGCAGGTTTAACATTAAGTTTTCAGACGGCGGTACTCAAGATCAGGTGAATTTGTAACTCAAACACAAGTGAAGCAGAAACAGCAGCATTAAGAGGGACAAAGGTTATGAAAATATTGGACTCACAGCAACTCCGTCCCTAGGATCATGACCACCTTTTCACTGGAGTGGTTGCTGCGGAAACACAGGCGGAAAAGATGGTTGGCGCCAGATTGGCGTGAGCTCAGCATGTTCCCTGTGGTTCTGACTGGCGATAGATTGAGATCCTCCGGCTGGCAGGATCCCACCCAGATCTGGTCCCTGAGAGCGTAGTCTATCACGTTGTAGCTGTCTTCACTGAAAGAGACAGAAACTTTGCATGAAGGAGTCATTCTTTATAATTTGGTAGTATCCCACCATCACAGTGGGCTATTGAAGATTCAGGTTTAAGGGGATAATGCAGATGGCACATGTTCAGTTACATCAAACAGTGTACCCACTACCTTTCCAAATCTACCCACTCCCAGTGACATCAAGTTTAAGATCACTGTTCTACGTCTTTGGTTTCATTGGACCTCAGATATTCGAACCCAGAGAGAAAGGTTAGAAAGTTTATCCAAATCACCTGAATGAATGCAGCTGTCTACATATCCCCACACTCTTTCAGCTGCCACCTTGTTTCTTTAGTGCGTGCCTACATTTCTCATGAGAACACGTTACCTGAGCATGACCCAGCATCTAGCAGAGCACGGAGTCGATGGAAACATCTGGAGCTGATTGTGAAATTGATATCTCTAAGGCAGCACTGAAGCCTTGAGAGAAAGTGTGCATGTGTGTGTGTTTTCATCGTGCATGGAAAAACAGGAGCTTAAGGCCAGCCTGCGTGTGTTTTATCAACCTGAGACAGAGACAGCAGCAGAGCCGAACAGCTACCGGATCAGAGCTGAACATGACGGTTAATAAACACATTTAGTTATTTAGTGAACAGACAAAATCTGTAGAAGTTTAACCCCCCCACCCACCCCCCAAAACATACAAACAAACTCACACACACACACATACACACTGAGGACAAAGGCCACGACTAGTAGGAGAATAATGGTTCGGAGGCTCTCAAAAGGGTTTAGCTGTTACCCATAAACCTTTTTTGTTCACAATCAATCAAGTTACAGCAGGTTGCCTTGATCCACTTACAGGAGGAAAATACTGGAAGACAGCAACCTATAAAAATGGATGAGATTAGGAGGAATGTGAGCACAAGGTGTGATGCCCATTAGGCTGAACAAACTGACCTGAAACTTGCTTAACATGCAAAAAAAAAAAGATCTTATTTATGGGGAAGACTAAGACAAGCTTTCATTGAAACCCACAAACTTTCATTTTCTGGAAGGGCAAGATAAACACTTTCAATCAATGGAATGTATCCATAATCTTTAAAATTGATTATTTAAACATTTTAAAATATGTTTGAAGTAATTAGACTAATATTCCAGAGATGGTTTGCGACACAGTCTCCGGTTTATTTCTAATGTGTGTCACTCGTCTCTTAAGGCACTTGTGTTCAACACAAATTTTAAGAGGCCCTTATCCCTAATTCTAACAACATGTAATAAAATAAAAAATGAATGTAGAAAAATGACCCTCAAAAATCCCAGGATTCACATCAAGGTCATCTGAAATAGTCATTTATGATTTAGATTCTACCTTCAACTTGCTTTAACCAATTCAGTTCATCCACAGATTGCTGTTGTCACTGTTTGTTTCAAAATCTCAGACTTCAACGAACTTTAGCAGAGAGTTGGGATGGACAGAAGTTGTTTAGGTTTTCAGAGGAATCCAGATCACGGCGCAAATTCAAGGCATTTTTTCTATCATTATGACAGTCCCAAATTGACCGTTGAGTATGTGGGTGCGTGTTTGTCTGCGTCTCTGTGTGGCTCTGCGGTGCACTGCAGTCATGCCCGGAGTTTCCCCTGCCTCACGACGTAAGCCAGCTGGGATAGGCTCCAGCTCCCCGCAACAGTGGACAAAGCAGTAGCAGATGAATAAATGAATGTGACATAGGCCATGTATATTCTATTTCAATAGTTTGTTGACATCATTCAACGGTTTCATAAAAGGGCAACTGAAAATGGGTGATTAAAGGGACACATAAGAGCAGTTTTGAAGTTTGCTGGGTTCAATGCAGCCTTTGGGGAGTATACTCCTGGGTCAAGCTCAGGTAACATAAACTCATCATTTAAGAATCAATAATCATTTAATTTACAGCCTCAGTTTGAGCCATAAATATCTGGATAAGTTTTGGAAAGCAAATCTTATAATAAATATTTTCACCAGAAAAAGATTGAAATCCTAAAGACTGAGTTCAGAATGTATCTGATAATGATTCAAATACTGTTCAAATTTTAAATAGATGGATTGTTAAAGATAGAGAACAGAGACACAGTGGTGAGATAATGTTTGTCAAAATATGGAAGGGAACTGTAACTAATTGGTAGTCTCACACATTAGTCGAACCGAAACACACAAGGGTTCATTCTGAATACAGTTAACACAAACATCTAACCGCACACACCATCGTCAGTGAAGCAGCTACAGTCTGATTATTCCACAACCAGTTCTTCAACATACAAGCTTCCAGGAACCTTCATGACAGCACAAAGACTGACTCGCACACACACGCACACACACACGCACGCACGCACGCACGCACGCACACACACACACACACACACACACACACACACACACAGAGGCATACGGGTAAAATATTCTCGTGAAAGATTGTTGAGACTACAGCATAGGGCAACAGACAAGAGGAATTGGGCCAAAGAGTGTTGGGTTGGATTATACTATAGATTGTCACACACAATAAATAGCACTGACAAAAACACACAAGATCTTCACAACAATTTAAAGACATGGCAAAACTGAGAAAGAGAGGGAGAGAGAGAAATGCAAATCCCTATCACCGATAGTTTAGATGATTCCAAACACTGTACAGGAAAATAAGAGGAAGTGAAGAAGAGAGAGGAACCAGCTGGTGTAGACTCGCTGCTATGTAAGAGTCACATTGAGGGCAGCAGATAAACCCATTCCCACTGCGTGACAAAAGTCCACTCTGGACTTTGGTTTCCAAAAGTCCAAGTCCATTTTGGATACAGGACAAAGTCAATAAAATAAACACATTTTGTGAAGATCAGTGTCTACTGACCTCCTTTTTTTGTCTATTGCATATCTAATAAAGGATGCAACATGCCAGTACTTCTTAGATTTGAAACTGATTTTCTATGATCTATGATATTGAAATGTATGACATTAAAAAAATATCAAGAATCCAAAATATGAGGGACAGTAAAATGTATTGTTCTTTGCAGACCAATTGTTCAAAAATCAAAGGTACTTCATACAGAACTTTAAAAACAGCCACAAAACATAATGCTGAGGAGCACAAATATGTTCTGTGGTCTTAAAAATGACTTACTCCTATAATAATACGATAAGCAGACAAATGTGCGCTCTTCTCCTTGAATATTGAGGAATGCATCCTCAGGTCACAGTTTTTCACTCTTCTATGTAAATTTTGTGGCTTTGACTTTTCCACCCCTTCCTGCTGATGTTCATGGTGTTCCCAGGAATGCATACTACTGAACAATAAGACAACAAGCCAAAAGGATTCAAGCACACAGTGTTACTGCATTTGGCAACATCCAGTTAACTGCTGGTAAGCAATCTGCCCATAAACTCAGTCCCGATGGCAAGTAAAAGCAAATTACACCATTATCTCAAGAGGGTTGGGGACCTGGCCACTTTCCTGTAAAGCTCTTGGGTTTTTATTATCATTACTGGATGTAGTGTCATCATTTTTTGCATCGCAGCAGGGTTGCTCTCCCAACAACATAATCGCCTTTCCCTCTCAAAAGAACACACATGCATACATGATTCCAGAGCCTTCCTTATCCAAATTCCTCTTCCAAACACACGGCAGACACAGTGCACTGCCTGATGTCCACGAGCCCACTCACTAAAAATTCCACACGTTATTTTTCATATTGCAAAAAAAATTGTCGGAACATTTTATCAGCACATGGTGGTAAAATGAGTTCAGGACCCCAAGGAGGATGGAAGGGAAGACACACCCACAAAAACACAGAGAAAGGAAAATGACAGAAGCTTGTGGAAAACCTCCACAGTTTGCTTCATAGTTTTGTGGAAAACTAGAGAGAACAGAGAAGGGGACAGCGGAATCTCTGGCAGGGTTGACAATAAGCAGTCCAATTTGTTCCAGATGAGTCACGTTACAGGGGCATGTTCAAACTTCAACAGACACCAGAAAATCACACGCAGGTTCATGATAACATGTTGTAACAGGTTCAGCAAACGGCACCTGTTGTGCTCTGCATCCGTAGGCGTTAATCCCCATTAACTATGGAATGCTGTTCCTTTATTCTTGGCAAAGATATCAGCAAATTTTCTATACATTTCCAACAAGTTAGATTTAAGAGCACCATCAACATAATTATATCAGAGTCCAATTTATTGGACTCTGATAACCTCTGATATACATGATAACCTACAAATGATAACCTACTTTTGAAAACGAATGTTAAAGCACAGCACAAGCAATAAATAGCAATGTCGAAATAGTAATGAATGATCTTTAACATATTTTTTTCAGTCTTTCATTCAACTTCTTGACCGCTTATTCCACTTTTGTGGGTCACCTGGGTTGCTGGAGCCTATCCCAGCTGACTTATGGGCAATTCCTCATGAGTAACACGTCAACATTTAAGGTAAAGGTCTGAAACGGTTTATGTTCAAATTCTGCAATTGCATGAACCCTCTTCACGCTGTGATGTTTGTTTCAGCAGGGCCTCCAGAACCAAAGATTCTTGATTCTCACAACAAGTTAAAACATGAGAGTGGAGAAAACACGCCCTAAACTCAAGGTCAGGGTTGCATCTAGGAATACACACAACCACTGTGTTGTCACCGCAAGGATAGTTGGTTAACGCTTTCACACTCGACATGTTACAACAGGAGAGAGAAAGCAAAAACATGTGCACAAAAAGACGCAATCGCAGCAACCAATTCAAGAGGATGTTCCGCCTACAACTCCTGGTAAGTAGAAGACTCACCTCTTCTTCCTGGTGACGATGAAGACATCGTTGAAGAGGAAGAAGTAGACTTGCTGCCGCGATGTCCTCTTGAGGAAGATACCGTTGTCTTCCACAAATGCGGTCAGCTCTCCTCTCTTTACCATCCACCTGGAGGACGAGACCAGGGGGAAAGGCTGGAGGACAGAAGAGGGGACGTGCTTTTAACAGGAAGCGGTAATAAGTAAATGAACAGCTAGCTAAATGAAGGGTGAGAATATGTCTCATCGAGGTCTATGAATACCAAATGTGGTAACAATTAATTCCTTTAGAACTTAAGAAATGGTGACGACTGCAAAGGCTTGTGTGCATTATTTGTGTAGATACTGTATATCTGCTGTATGTGTGTATGCAGCATAACTACATAGGCATCACTACGATGCAGCATGACTACATAAGCATAACTACTATGCAGCATGACTACATAAAATCATTCAACATACTTTTAACATGAAAGCAGACATAAGAAAGAACACACCCATTTTTCTTACAGCAAAGTCAGATAAAATGATTGATAACACTCTGTAAGTATGAAGCTACAAAATTCAGCTTAGCGTGAGTGTTGGGAGACAAGAGGTAACAGTAATCCATCAGATTCGTGGATTCAGCAAACACAGCATTTTTTTTCTAAAGACTACAGAAATATTCTTATGCTAATGCTGTAGCGTTGTCTTTTAGAAACACCAACCGTCCATCCTTGAGGACTGTTGAAACTGTACATCCTTTTCTATTAGTTGTTTTTTGAGGTTTTCATTCTACATGTTTATCACCAAACCTTGAGTAGGAATGTGTTTTGCATTACTCAAGAACCACATCCACAAAAATATACTCCTTACAACTAAAAACCTTCATAGGACAGCAGATTATTAGTATACTTTGCTGGTGAGTATGGGTTCATTCCTTTAGACGGAGCCAGGATAACTGTTGTGTTTATACTAAGCTAACATGCTGCTTGCATTATCTGAGGGTGTTATCAATCTTCTTATCTAACTCTGAGCAAGTCAAAATATGCATTTGAGGATCATTTGTGTGTGTGTGTGTGTGTGTGTGTATGTGTTTGTGTGTGTGTGTGTATGTGTGTGTGTGTGTGTGTGTGTGTGTGTGTGTGTGTGTGTGTGTGTGTGTGTGTGTGTGTGTGTGTGTGTGTGATATTTGACCTTTTTTACACCAGATCAATACCTTGATCTTGAAATCCAGCTGAGAGTTGATAGTATACATCATTTCAGTTCGTTCCATTGTGCGAGCTCCTTCGTTACACTTTCGTACAACCTGTTCGCACACATACAAACACACATGCCACGAACATACACATGCATAAACACAGTGCCTGTTAGCACATAAAAATACCTTGTCATTATTACAACTTCATCTTGCTCACTTATGCAGAAAAATATTTCAGACATTGTAAAAATGTGTAACATGTAATGGGAAATTGTTTGTAGTTTCTAGACACTAGTGTCCTCGGGCTTGGTACACCTATAACTTGCTTTATTTTTTAAATAAATACATACATAAATAAATGAAGAAAAGAATGAAAGAACAAATGAATGAACGAAAAAATGAATAAACAAACAAACAAACAAACAAACATAAAGCTTCCAATAATATCAAAAACCACATCTCCAGTGCTTGAGACATATGTACATAAAAAGGTTTGTAAAAAAAACAACAACAGCTATGCAGTTTTCAGGTTTTTCTCAAGAAACCTTGAATTAAAACACACACACACACACACACACACACACACACACACACACACACACACACACAACTAACAAGTTTCTGAATATCAAAAGCTACAATTTCATTATGTACAGGTAAATTCAATAGCATTATGGATCTGTTCTTAAAATGAACCCAACCATTAGGGACCCATGTCCGCTTGTAACCACTGAAACAGCAAAATTAGAAACAACAAATGTCCCTAAAAATCAAAAAGCATCCTTTATGTACTTGCTTACTGTGTGTACAATATTTGTGGAAAATATAATAAACATTTTTTAGCTAAGTTCTGGAAATGTAGCATGGCATTTCTACAGACAGAACTCAATGGTATATCCTCGTCTCAAACTGGAAGATATTTTTGAATCCTCAGACATGAAGCTAAAAACATTTATGGCTACATCAACCCACACACCTTGCTGACTGCTTGCAAGGCCCTCGTACACTCTTCATATTGTGTTGAGTCTTTGGAAGTCTTCTGACAAATTGTCTGCAACAAAGTGATGATGTCACAGATCAGTTACACTCATCTCCGATGCAAAAATACAAAGATAACACAATGTCATACTCAACAATACCAAACAAATCATTGCATCAGTGTTCACCGAAGACCATCAGTATAAAATATTGATGTCTAAAGAAAGCTGTGGGAATAAGTGAAGTGAAACCAAACTTTCCCAGGATCCAAAAGCCTCTGAATGTACAAGCAGAAACCCCAAAGCCCCGAGGGAAAGACTTGATAGAAGACAAGAGAGAGGAGGAAGAAAGCAGAGAAAAGAGAAGAAGACAGAAGGGCACAGTGGGGAAGGGAAATCTGGAACCAAAGGAAACATGAAACTAATTACAAATAAAAACATCCAAAGGAGGAAAGAGTTAATTCAGTTGAGATTCTGGAATAACGGTCTGATGATCACACAAGCAGTTTTGACACTGGAAACCGCCCGTGTAGAATAAATCATCGCAACAAAAAAAAAAAAAGTAACTGTTGAGTAAGATTTCCAAATCTTTTCAAATTCAAAAGCTTATGCTATTGGACATTTTCACTGCACTCACATCCATGAGCAGTGGCAGGCGAGTGATCCTCTGCATGGGCAGGATGAGGAATGAGATCATGGGGAGGTTCTTGCAGTCTGGGTCACCCTCTATCCTGGTCAGCACCTCCTTAAAAACTGGATTCTTGGACCTGCAGGTTCAGGGGGTTGAAGGGAGTTTTGATGTGCATTAAGAGACGAAGAAGATAAAAAAAAATGAGTGGGAGGTAGAGTGAAGCACCCTGGTGTCAGAACAGCCATGTTGGATATGATAAGAACATCCGTTCGGTCACTCACACTAGCCTCTGTAGGGTTCTCTGCTGGTAGACCTCATTGGAACAGTATGTGATGTAGGGATCAAAGTTAGACTGAGCATGCCTGCAAACAATGTCGCTGATGTCATCGATCACAATGTTCTGTTGGTGTTTTTCCTCCAGTTCCTTAAAGAACCTGAACACAGCAATGAACAGTTAGTATTTATATGGTAAATGGCCAAAGCTTGAGTAAGGCACATCCCATCATTAGTCATCCCACACTGGGGAGAACATGGAATACATGCAGGAAGCACAGCCAGCATCTTTCATCCAAACCAGTAAGAGGAAAGAGGAACTCCACGCCTCCTAAAATAGACTGCCTAGCATTAAAAAGAACGCAGAGGCCTTTCCTTTTCCTGAGCGGCTCAGACAGATGTTTTAACATCACAACACATATCCAGCTTCAAGAGAATTGTTTCAGCAAGGATCATCCAGAGTGACAAACAGGAAGCCGTCGTATTGATACAGGATGCTACTTCATCTGCAAAAGCACCGCTAAGACTATCTATAGGAAACAATTCTTTTTGTGAACATGGAGCCTTGTCCATCCTTCACCCCATAGCCTTTGAACTGCACCTTTCCAAAGCAGGTCTGTAATGATCAGGTTAACAGAAAACACACACCCATGCTAGCCTGTCCTTGAACCCAGGACCGTTAAGGCACGTTCAGGGATTAAAAAATGTCAAGGATACTCAATTTATGGCCGTACTTCCTTCTGCGCCACAATGCAATCCCAATAGCAGCATGTTGTCATAAAAGAAAGAGGGCAAGGGAGGAGTTTATATCAGCTAATAAAAAATGGATTCACAGAAAGCTAAGCTGCACAAACTAAAAATCTAAATAAAAGACAATAAATTTACCGCCTCAGAGCCTCTGTTACAATTATAAAATATATTAAAGTACCAAAGGCAGTATGTCATATCCCAAGGATGCAAATGAAGTACAATCAGCAATATGCCTGCTCTTAAAATATACAACCAACCTCCCATCCCCTCCCAGTACAAAAAAACAGCAGAGCTTCCAGCTGCAGGGATAACTGCTTAATTCTTTGAGAGAATATAATTCAATTCCAGACGATCTGTTCTCAGGTAAACATCTCCCAAAACCTGTGCTACAGGCCCAGCTTTATCTTAAAAGCTACCCTCGCATTTCTTTGGCCACCTTGCTCTTCCTTGGAGACATGCATGTCTGTGTATTTGGGAGGGGGGATTATACAACAATGGGTGTGGCCTGTGTATAGAAATAAGAAACGGGATAGACGGGCAAAATGGGAATGCCGGCATAAATTAATATACAAATATGCATGTGTATTTTAAGCACAAAAAGTGAGGAGTGCTACTTGTTGATGCTGTTTTTCTTCCCTGATGTTGTAGTAAAGCCAAGTATAGACTGTATCCTGTAAGCAGCTGGGAAATATTTTCCTGAAGGGGGCTACAATCTTATGGAATCTGAGTAAATTTCATGAACACTTACACAGATAAGCCTGTGCACGTATGTGCCACACTACTTTAATGTTACATTGGCAGGTGGGTTTTTGTAGACAGTTCTTGATTCACACTTTGCACACATCCTACACTGTGCTTTTTATGTAGCCCTTTTCCAGCATGGTCCTGGGGGAATGTTGTGTCATCTACTGATTGGCCTGACTTGGACATTGAAAAGCAGCTCAATTTCTCCATGATGTCTTTATACCTAAAAGCAACAATGTGACTCATCATGACTCATGGAATCACACTGGTATTATCACTAATTACGTATGCTATTCAGAAAAAAAGAAAAAGAAAAACTAAACAAAAAAAAAACCATTACATAACGTGTGCCAGTTTTCTGGAAATAACTTCCTGAAATAAGTTAAATTTGACAACTAACTGAATTTGTTTCAGCTGCTTTTTGGTCTTCTTTGTAAATATAATCTCTGTTGTTATAGAAAGATTTATTTGTGAACATTGTCAAATTAATGTTTAATTAATGACGTTTTTTCCCGCTAAATTTCTTCTGTCTATCATTTGTAGAAATATTTCCATCAATGATGCTATGGCTTCTTGTCTGTCAGTTCATGGGATCCTTGAAATGTCATTTCTTGTGCTATGAATGCAATTAAACAGTCTTAAACATGCATTATAAATGATCATGAGAGAAAAATACAGACACAGGGCAACAACTTTTGATTTTTGCATTTTTCCTACACTGATGTAAATATAAAAACTGGTGAACAGCTGATACATCAGGTCTGTTCTTCCTCAAGCAGAATGTTCATTTGATTCTTCAATCCTTCCAGGCTCTGTTTTCTGTCTGTGTGCATGTGACCTCCCATGTAGACAGAGAGCTGCTCAGGCTGCATAACCAACATCCTTTGTTACTGGAAACAACCTGACTGGAGCCAGAGCATTAGCCTAAAAAACTGTGCCACCATTCAGTAAATATTAACAGACGGATTTCACATGAAATGACTGCAGACTTCCAACTGTCGTGAAAGCCAAAACCAGTGACAAACACTACTGGACTCGTGCATAGAAATATCTAACAGCCTGTAAAGTCAACACTTCAGAACACACCATGAAAATAAAAAAAATCACTTGCATACAGTACTAAACATGAGTGCAGGACAAAATGCACACTTACTTTTTACTGGCTTCACGGACGTCAGTGATGTTTGAGAAGAGGTGGTGGCGTTCGGTTTTGGTCATGGCCCCGTTAAGCTCTGCAGAATCCTTGAACATGCGTATTAGGATTTCCAGACTATGCAAATAAGAGTGCTCTGAAGAGATCACCTCAAAAATGGCCTGATGGAATGCAAGAGAGAGCAACGGATAAGAGATGGAGGAAAACAAAAGAGTAAGGCTGAAAAGAAGTGACAACTTTCGTGTGTGTGCTTTTGCTTATTTGTTTGTTTCGTATCAATTTGTGACTCTACATGCTCATTTTACGGGATCTTACATTAAGTACATTAGCTTTCTCTACTGGTAAATATAATGACATAATGTTATAGTACATCTCTTTTAAGATATATGATAATCAGTGATGCATGATTTATGCTACACCCTTTAATGTCATTATATTGGTCCCGATCATTGGTAGTAAAATATAAGCTATACTGATCATTTGTTCCTGAAAACTGTTTCTGTAATTTTTGGACAGTTTTAATTAATTAATAAAGACAGACTGAAATATCATGAACACTTAACCATCTCTTTATCATTAAGGTGAAGATTCCACTAAAGATGGCAGCACTGTCTGGAATATTTTGGCTCAGCTTTGGTACAGTGGGAGGAAGTGGAGATGCATTGTTCATCTCTAAATATCTCAATGAGAGCCGCCCACTTTGCTTGGACATCTTAATGTATCTTGTATGCAGTGCAAACATTGGGTTATTCTGAGTCTTACACAAAAACACATTATTCCCACCTCTTGTCTTTTGCGCTCCTCCTGACTCATCCGGTCAGACAAACCGCTTTTCTTTACCTACACAGTAAACACAATATAGACTGATATTAAAGTTGTAAAAGGATTTCTTGTCAAAGCAAACTTGTTTGACCAGTCAAAAGAGTTTCATGTTAAGTTTCGTGTGTGTGTGTGTGTGTGTGTGTGTGTGTGTGTGTGTGTGTGTGTGTGTGTGTGTGTGTGAGTACGTTTGCGGCCTGTTGTTCTGGCACACAAGGAAAGCACTTGCATACCACACTGAATAGACTGTTAATGCATTTGTTGTAGAGAAAGGGGAAAAGAAAGGTCCTCACTAACTAAAGAGGCACAGGAAGGGTGTAGAAATTGGAAAGTGTATTCAGTAATCTATGAATTTCTGAAAATGTTAATTTCAAAGAAAAGAATGTGTTACATGTTGATGTTTAGAGATGTTTCAGTAATACTGAAACAAACAATTCCTATGGGATGGACTTGACAGTGAGTCTTAATGAATTCAGCGACCTTTCAATTTTGCAAAAATAACCCAGGTTCAAAATGCCTTTGTCTCATCATTTTCATTTTTTATGAAGGCAAAAATCCCAATATGAGATCTGTCCTAACATCCTTGAGTTCCATATCCTGCTTTTGTATGAAGACGAGGAGGTGACATTGCTCCTGGAGGAGCCCTCCTTCTTTTGAGCACCTGCTTGGCAACCCTCAGCAAATTATATGAACAAATATAACATCCTCTCAGATGTACAGCTGCTTATCATTTATCTTCCTCTTACTCCTCTTACAATGCCCAATATCAGCAAAACAATTTATCAGTGTAGGGCTGTTTAGAATTTAGTGAACTTACAACCAAATGAAAATTGTTTTGTTCCTCATCAATGGATGAACATGAATCACAATTTATTACTATTCAAGAGCAATCTAATGAAGTTTGAATGCTTGTTTCCTTTTATGAAGCACAACAAAACCCATGTCAGGAAATGTCAGCCCCTTGGGAGGATGTAGCAGATGTACGTTCTGAAAATTCCTGGAAATATAAAAATTCTACGCTGTAGCATTTAATCAAAAAGCTAAATGATGAGGAATGGGGAGACAGGAACTGCACAAGACAGGAATATCAGACAAGATGCAAATGAGGGCGACCAATCTATCTAATTCTTCGCTTAAACATGAATTGATCCCATCACACCAGTGTCATCTATCACCTATAAAAGACACCGTAAGAAGCAGAGGAACAATCCTGCGGTGTTAGATCATGTGCTGTCTGTCCAAACACATTCAGGCCCACATATCAACAGCTGTATAGCAGCTGTGGAGAAAATAATAAAACTGACTGAGTCCCGGTCAGTCTGGCATTTGAATCAGCAAAACAAGATTTCCACATTCTCTACCCTTAAAAAAACTAATCACAATTTCCTCCATCCGTACGATTTTTGCTCCCTTTTCAACAAGTAAACAAACAGATGGGAATGCCTTGCCAGAAAACCAAATTAACTCACTCCCCTGTCACTCTGTATTCTTCTTTCCCTCCATTCTGATCACTAACTAGATTACGCAATACAGAGTAACCATTCTCCTCTGTAGCGTCAACATTTTATACATATTTGCCATCTGACTTTGTCAAAACATTGGCATCAGTCCCAGCAGTACTTTCAAGACTTCCTGTGGGTCTGGCTGACTGTCGGCCTCCCTGAACACCCAAGACCAAGAAGAACTGCTCCTGTGCTACCTGATTAGCAATGTGAGGATTGGAGGAGGGCAGTAACAGTGGGAGGATGGGCATGAGACTGTTGCCAAACTGGATATGGTAACATTCCTCAAAGCACTGGCATTCCAAGAGTACGCAGGCCAGTCACAGAGCACATACTGTATGTTTGTCTGTACTGGAAGAAGGGAAAAGGTGAGAAAAAAAGAGTTAGGAATTATTTCTGACCACACTGAGTTGGCTCCAGGAGGTTCGTAGTGGTCTGAACTGCACCACAATGCCACTATCAGGTTTGGCTTCTCTGGAACAGGAATCCTCATCTGAGTCATTATGTAAAGCCTTCTCCTGGTAGTTCTGATACAGCTCCTCCTCTGAAACACAGTGTTCATTTTGTTTACATTGTGAAAACATTCGTTATTAATGACTTAGATTTTTACACCAAGTACAGGAATTTACAGCAGGGTACTGTCATCAGTAAGTAAAAGAAACAAATGGAAGCACTTAAAAGCCACAGTAGCACATACAGTAAAGACAGAAAGAGAGGAGGTGTCTAAAAGTGAAAGGGACCAAAAATGGTGACAACAGGATATGAGCTTGTCATGAAAAGTTCTTCAAAATTAAATTATAACATCAAAACTAACTGGATTGAACATATGTAATGTTATAATTCAATCATTCATTTTTCAAACAGCTTCTTTTACTTTTGCGGGTCACGGGGGTTGCTGGAGTGTATTGTGGAGAGACAGTCCAGACACGTTGTCAGCGCATCACAAAGCCACACAAAAGACAAACAACCACTCACACAAAATATAGTAAAAATTTTAAAAAAACCCTGATCCTTGGTTTTGGCCTTTAATTGTGAAAGGACCTGAAAATATGAGTGAGAGACAAAAAGGCGAGAATAACAGACACCATAGAGATAAAATAAAAGACGTGGAAAATAAACAGATGAGTGTGTCTCACCCTCACTATCAAAAGTCCGTTGAGTGGTCAGTACCTTCTTTCTATCTGGACTCTGAAAGAAAAGTGAAACACAAATGAAACAAATGTGATGACCTAGATAACCTCCAAGGGAATTATGAGGCACACACTGATCAAAAAGGCCTGTGTCCTTATTTCACCTGTCTGTGACCTGTCTATAGCCTTTCTGGTGACCTCCGTCAATGACCCCTGTCTAATTAAAGAGCCACCGTGTATAACTGTGTGTACTTGTAGGCATGGTGTCACATTACGTCATGGATTCCCACAGTCACATTTATTGTTTCCTTGTAAGGCTTTGTCAGGACTGCAACTGCTGCTAACTTTGTTCCACAATACTCAGTCTGTGTCTTAATTGTTCAGTTTGGACTTTGTACACTCCATCCCACCACACTGAAAACTGAAAGCAATCATTGTGCATAAACATTAACCAATCTCCAACCAATCAGCTGGATTGTGATTAAATTATTCAGTAAATCTTGATCTGCTCCATCCAAGGAAGCAAGGTAAAAAACCTCAAAGTATTTAAAAGTGTGTTGATTCTGAAAATCAGCAATTGCCACCATTACCTTTTCTGGAGAAAGAAATTAGTTCACCCACCTTGATTTGGCCGGTGGTGTTTGACTTGTCTGTCCTGGGGCTGGTGGGCTTTGAACTCTGGGGGCTTGCAGGCTGGGCTGCTCCAGGGCTGTCGAGGCTTACCCTGTCAGGACTTGATGGGCTGACTGCTGAAGCTGGGTTATCACTGTGTGGCCCTTGAATGACAAGCTGAGACAACTGACTGGCCTTCTGATCAACCGATGGTTCCTCTAAGTCTACTCCACTTACAACTGCCTTCCTATAGGACTTACTCCTCAGCCCTCTTCTTAGCGACCCAGGACTGTCACTTTCTGTATCTCTACACTCATTGAGAGTTCCACCTGTAGAAAAGTAGGCTCCCGTTTCCACCATGCTCAGGGTTTTTAATGCCCTCTTTGAATTGTCCAACCCCAACAACCCTGACAAGCCTTGTCCTTGTAGCCCAGGAGGCGTTGCCTTGCTCTGCCGAATATCCGACGCTAAGCCCTTGGGAATGAGCTGGTGGGTGCCCATTTTCAGGGCAGCTGGGCTGTTTGTGCTGAGGACGACGGAGGGAGAGGGATAAATAGTTGGGGAAACTGACGGAGAGATCGACGAGATGGAGGAAGAGGAAGAGGCATGCCTAGTGTCCTGTGAAGAGGCAGATGAGACAGACGACTGTCTGAGAGATGCCTGTCCTCCGTCTGCAGGTGACGGGGAGCGTGGGGTCGGGGGGTCTGAGGATACCAGGGATGAGAGGGAGGGGATGCTAGATGTGGAGCTGCATGAGGGGGTTGGGGTACGCGGGGGTGGAGGAGAGGGGCTGGATGCTGATGGAATGAAGGACAGTTGACTGTGATCATAGTTGCTGTTGTTTGGCGGACATGGACACAAGGCAGGAGGAGAATCATTAAGACGAGTGGCTTCAGGCGAGGAAGAACTCATCTCAAATGCTCTCTGGTTTTTCTGTGACCTGAGACTTCCTGGACTGGAGAGTGGTTTCTGGGAGTCCTGGTGTTGCTTATCAGGTAATAGTGTAACCCCATTTTTGGATTCCCCCTTGTCACGGTCTCTGTTATACACTCTGTTGTCCAGGGAAGCAGATTTGCTATCATCAGACCTAAATTTGGACAAAAAAATTCCATTGGAGAAGTGCCTGATACTGATGCTCCGGACTACTCTGGGTTTCTTTGTCGGTTTGTGCAAAACATGCTTCAATACAGCAGCGTTCTTCTCCAGGCAATGGGGTGTGACCGTCAGTCCCTCAGCAGGTTGATTCGACGGAAAAGCGGACTTGATGTCCTCCACAGGGAAGCTTGTGGTCGTGACCCCATTCATGTGGTAGCTGAGGGGTCTTGGCTTATGTAAATCTGTGCGACGTTTCCACAAAGGGGTGATGTTAGGATTAGACAAATCCACATCATTGCCGATATCCATGACCTTAGAGGGTCTGTGTGTTCTTCACCAGCTCTGTTCAAACTCTGAGTTCACAGAGCAAGCACTGTAGCCCCTCAGGAGACCTGATCTTCCCCCTAAAGGGTAAACAAACGACAGGGACACCAATCAGTGTCAGACAGCTGAGAGCAGTGTCCAAATTCTCAAAGTTTACTCATTAACAGACATTAAGTCTAGATACTGGCAGCTGAATTTATGAACACGAGAGGCAAAAGTTTCTGAATTACAAAGAAAAAAAAATCAGAGGCCAAGCAAGCAGAGACAGCTCATAATGTTTTTGTATATGTTCACTGGGGTGAACTGGCCTTATTTCAAAAACACAGCTTGCAGGACGTCTCAAACAGTGTATTCAAAACGGGCCACAGTGGTGAGTTTAAGATCTGTTTTTTGGGGGTTTTTTTTGAATACCCTAAACAATCTGCTCTTGAATTTTATTTGTATCAACCAGGCACACACAAGTCAATATTTATAGCACTAATTATTTTTCAGATTAAACTAATTCTCTAAAGGGTTTGAAACCAGAACTTACCTCTAATCAGTTGAGCTCTTGTAGAACGCGATCATTGCACCTGTTGTAAAATAATCCCTTTTTTGGCAAAGTTGACAGTCTTCATTAAAAGCGGAATAGAAAGAGAATGAAGTGGGATTAAATCCGTGTGTCTGTTAGTTCTCAGGTCGGCAGCAGCGTGCGCGTTTGAAGCGGCGCTGACAGCGCTGAGCAGTTTGTATGCAGGAGGAGGAGGAAGAGGAGGAGGAGGAGGAGGAGGAGGAGAAGGGCGATGGAAGTGAGAAGGAAACTTTACTCCCAAGTATGCAGACACTACTACTGCTGTACTTAAAGCTGTGGTGATCAACGTGGGGAAATGCATTTCCAATTATTTTTTTAAAATTACATGATCTCATGTAAACCACATAATCATCTGATTGTAATAAATAATCATCACATGACGTCCTGTTGCGCTTACATGAGGTCAATCGTTCAGGTTGGTTTAAAAAAAAAAATCTTAGAATATCAAGCGAGTTGAGAAAACACTTGCATAAATACGTCATTGCTTTTGGAGATTCGAATTCGACTAATTGTCGCTCTGCGCCACCTCGTGGTTGATATTTTAATTGCAACAGTCCTCAATACTGATTTAAAATAATCAATGATGAACGTAGTAATTTATTGATTTCACATTAATGCGAGCCTACAAATAATCCAAGCTGTAAATGGCTGCGTATCAATAGGAGTTTAATAGAAAGAAATTATAAAAAAGTGAAATTATTGATGAACCACGCTGTGTTCACCAAATATTTCTGTAGACATCTTTTTTGGGAGTGGCGTTGGCATTTAAGAGTAAAGGGAAAAAAATAGTTTAAAGTTTATATATATACCTCGAAAGACACCTGTTTTGTATAACATGAGGCTGTGATTGGTTCCGAGTGTACATCTTCTCATCAAATAAGCCATCATTCAACTCAGACGTCACCTTTATTAAGTTTTATTTTGAAGAGAGCAGAATGACATACCCTGTTGTGCAGTTTGTGCGCCACCGTGTGGCCTCCGTGCGCCACTATTTCTATCTGTTGGGGCGTCAATGTTAACTTTTACCAATCACCGCTATTTCTTTATATCAGGAGGATGAGACCTGAGAACATTCCTACAAAATAGCATGTTTAACATACAAATTGGGTCCACTGGTCACATTTTCTGTCACTGCAGTGCAATCAGAAAATATAAATGAATATTTGATAAGATTTGAAGCTATAAGGCACATGTGTCAAACTTAAGGCCCGGGGCCCAAATGTGGCCCATCACATCATTTTATGTGGTCCGCGAGAGCATAAAGAGTCAGAGTTTCTAAAACTACATAGGTCAAAAGTGTGCTTTGACCAAAACTACATTCCCACAATTCAGTAATCAAGCCCGTTTTAACTCAGACAAAAACGTTTTGAACAAAGTTAATGTCCTAACTTGTGTTTTTCTTTATTTATTGGATAGTTTGATCCTTGACTTGATGGATTTCTGTAGGTTTCTTAAACTGACAAATTAAAATAATTTGTTATAACACAACAACAAGCAAACATGTTGTTGTTTTTTTTCTGTGTAACTGTAATGTTTGTAACTTAAATAACTGATAAATTCAGACTTATTTTCCATTAAGGAGTAGCTACTTTTATGTTACATTACATTGAGTTACATGGAGTTACATTAATATGTTACATCTGGCCTTTTGAGGACAGCCACTATGGTGATGTGGCCCATGGTGAAAATTCGTTTGACACCCCTGCTATAAGGTGATCAGGAGGTTGAAATATTTATGTGATGTAAACATAGACCAGAAACGGATAATATATCTGATTTAATTGTGCCATCATTCTGAGCAAAGAATATTACTTTATAATAATATCAAAAATGGCCTTTTTCCATTTATCCTTGTGTATACAACACAGATAAATTACTCTCACATCTGAAAATATTGATGCCATGAGAAAAAAAAAAATTAGCTTACTGTGTTCATGGAGTGAATTCATATTAATCTAGCTATCAGCATTTATGACCACAACAAAATTGCCATGCTAGTATTTGTACTGCAGACACCATGTGTCAATCCTCATTGTGTCCTATAGAGGAAGTCCAGGACCCTGATGTGAAAGAAGATGTACTGTACATTTCCTCATGTTGTTTGGTTACAACAAAAGATGCTTCCACCCCCAAAAGAAAATTAACTCCAAATGGAAAGTCAAAAGTGAGCTCACTGAACCACAGAAAGTCTGCCCTGATTGAAATACTCTTGATAAGTCTTGCCTGATGGGTCAGAAGAATAGTAACAATGAAAATAACAGAGACAGGGAAATCTGAGGAGACTTCATTTTCAACTATTTGATGCAGCAAAGTTAACTTGAACTTCAGAACACAAAAACATCAGAGAGGATTTGGATTTCTGCAGTAGACATAAGGAAACAGGTCGTACTGAAGAATTTAAATATATATTTTTGACACATATTAATTGGTGGAGGTGTTGTTGTTTGAGGCATATGGTGGTGGTGAGTTGGCATATGGGCTTTATCAGCATTGTTTTTACACGGTTTTGATTAGAGAGGCTAAGATTAGAGTTTGCTGCTCCATCGAGTGGAAAGGAGTCAGCTGAGGTGGTTTGGGCATCTGGTGCGGATACCTCCAGGGCGCCTCCCTAGGGAGGTGTTTCTGGCATGTCCAGCTGGGAGGAGACCTCGGGGCAGACCCAGCACCAGGTGGAGGGATTATATCTCAACACGGGCCTGGAAACGCCTTGGGATCCCCCAGACAGAGTTGGCGGATGTGGGAAAGAGAAGTATGCTGCTCTTTGTTGAAGCTGCTGCCCCCGCGACCCGACTACGGATAGGCGGTAGAAAATGGATGGATGTTTTTAGTTACGCAAACATTTGCTGCAGAGATGAGATCAGCTACTGAACAGACTAATGATATTATTCCATGATGATTAATCTGTTTTCACAATAATTCCACTGAGAAGCAGTGGTGAAATAGGATTATTTGGGGGTAATTTGTGTGCAGTTTCTGGAGTAAAACATCTCAAATCATAATAAACGAAACTGAATGGTGGTTAAGAAGTCCTTGACTTCAGATTGTCAAGAACCACTGGTCTAGTTTATCACTCAAGCTACTGACTGATGTTTGAAACTGCCACCCTTTGACCATTTATGAATAGATTTTAAATGGAAATGTTGTCTGGTGCTCCTTTTAGGACTGTGCAAGAGAACTCCATTCTTCTGGTAATAAGAATAGCTACATTCAAATAATTATTGACTGCCAATAAGATCAAGAGCTGTTTGCTTGTATGAAAATGTGTTTTTTTACTTGTTCCAGTTGAAAACAGAGCAAACATATAGGCCTGAAAGCAAGCACATGTTCACTTTATCACAACTAAGGGCCTAAAATGGTGCAAATTGTGGGGAGAATAGAAATATCTTGTTAAACCAAGTGCTGGGGATTACTGCCTTA
The DNA here is from genome assembly GCF_040054535.1 of Antennarius striatus. Taxonomy (NCBI): domain Eukaryota; kingdom Metazoa; phylum Chordata; class Actinopteri; order Lophiiformes; family Antennariidae; genus Antennarius; species Antennarius striatus. Next base: position 9,245,949 of record NC_090781.1, on the reverse strand, counting down.
GCCTCCATTATTTTGTAGTTAAGCTGCTTAACCTGTGAGGTTTAATGTGCTCATGACTGTTGTGTGCATTTGCATTAAAATGCATCAGACCATGCCGGAAATACATGACCAGCAGCTCTCCACTGAAATCTGTCTTTTAAATAGCTCGATTGTCTTCTGGGAGCTTTAAATACCTGAAAAATGAAAGTTTGTTTAGAATTCTATTCACACAAAGACCTCTGATTTCATTTCTGACTGAAATGTGAACAAATGCACTTCACTCAGTTTAGGTCTGTTTCCTCATTTATCCAAAATTTCTAAAATAAATACACAAAAAAATCAAAGTTTGTAGCGTATTATTTCTTTTGCTTCAATAGAATTAAAAGCAGAATGATTAGACCTGCACTGTAGAGAAAAACAAATACATCATTGAACAAACAGAACAGACTATCTTTAAGAGATAGTAACAAATGTATTGTGTTGAAAATGAAAGTCTGCTGCTGTTTCTAAGAAACTCATTTTCCAAAGCAGTAAATGCCATAAATTAAATTGCATTTATCTTCATTGTAAAAACTCTGGTGGCAGACCTGTCAAAATCATACTGTATGTCTCAAAACTTTTAAAAATGACACATACCTTAAAGCAAAATAATCAATCTCTGTCTAGACAGTGTGAAAGAAGGACCGGAGAAATCAAAGCAAATAAGTTCGTAGAACTCCTGAAAAAGAAGGTGTAACCTTAATCAGTTTGCATTATCTGGTACTTCATGGAAATTCTGTGCTCTCACTCCTTCAGGGGTTTACACTGCCTGGTGAAACCAGAAATATCGAGGCAGATCCTTTCACTGTGAGCAAATGGCTCGTGTTTGGTGATTCATTCACTGAGAGGACACAGTGAATGTGAGGGTTGAGTGACAGACAATCACTGAGTCACTGAAGCCTGTTTCCTCTCCCCCTCTCTCTCATGTCTTAAACGCTCCAAGTAGGAAATATTACTAAATATTTTCCTGTGCTGAGGAGGCGTTGTTTGTTTGTCAAGATAAAAAAAGTTATGAATGGATTTAATGCAATATGTTTGGAGTGGTAGGAAACGGCCCGAGGAATAATCCACTACATTAGATTGAGATCTGGATCATTGTCTTGATTTGTTATAAAGATTATTTTCCATACCATGATCTCATGAATAATGTTCACAATGCTTGGATAAGTTACACAATGATGTCTCAAAATGTTCACATCAAATTATGATCGCCAGAACCAAAATGTTTAAATGTAAAAACCTCACACAAATGACCTAGTTCGAGTTAACTAGTAACCTTTGACCCGCACTGAACATTAAAACTGTAAATTAAACTCTGCTGACTCATATGTGCATCTTCAAAATTTACCAAGTTGCATCCTGAGAAAACCAGCCATCAGTTAAAAAGACTATTCTTGATCCTCAAACTAACAATGACATGAATGTGGTTTGAGAGGCAGGTATTTATGGCCACAGTAGGGGTTAAAATTTCACAGGAGTGTTCCTTTCAGACGTAATGGCAGCGACTGCACTGCCTTAGAGGAAGCTTGCACTCCCTGAGAGTTGTTTAGTTTATTCAGTAATTAGGTGTCAGAGCAAGAAACAACCTCTATACACTACAGGAGCTGTCCTTGATGTGGAACTGCTCTCAGTTCACCAATGAGGCGGATGAATGTTTTTCATAGCCACGATTCTTGGAGTAGGTTTGACTCTGCGATTGAAGCTCCAGTGAAATCCTGAGCAAATAAAAGTGAATGTTATTCAAATACTGTTTGAATGTTGTGCATACCCGTTGTGCCCGTTTGTAATCATGATGCAAAGCAGTGAGAAATAAGCATAAAGACAAAGTCTTTACATTAAAAGTTCTGTTACATGTCAAGCACAAGTTAAATGTTTCTGAGGAGAGAAATTGTCGATCATTGAATACATTTCCATGTTGCAACCTCCTCTCCTCTGTCCGCTGTGGCTCACCTGCTCCAGTAGGCAGATTGAATATGAATATTTAAGCCACTAAGCGCTGAGGCATGTACACAACATTCCTGATCTGTCTCACTCCTCTAATATTGAGAGAAAGTGCTACACCCACTAACTTTTTTACGTCATACCTATCTGCTTTCTTTGCTCTCTCCTCCTTTTCCTTTGACTCAGTCCATTGTACTTCTCAGCTGTGCTGTTTGCTCAGTGTCCTTGCTTCCCCTCTCCTCACCCTTCACTGCCACCCACACATGTCCTCATCCATCCTCTCAAAGAACAATACAGAGGAAAGCCAAAAACTCTCATTATCATTCCTATAAGTTTTAATGGTTGTAAAAAGGATGTACAAACAACAGAAAAAAACATGACATACATTATGAATGCATGTGTCATGTGGGTCTAGGTTAACTAGACCCACATCTGCTGCACTTTCACATGTTTCAACTATAGCTGATCACTAAAGCTATAGGTTCTAATCGGCCAACATTTTTTCTGGTGACCTGTGATTGACTTCCCCACCCCGAAGATTCTTATTGGCTGTGTGCCTTAGAATGATGACATCATCATCATCATGTGTGGCTGAAAATTCAACATTGAGACACGGACTACTGGGCATGAACAGAAATAGCAGGATTTTATCAAAGCTGGAGGTGAAATGTGATGGTAAAGTTAGGGGATTTTAGCTTTCTGACAGTCAGAGCTTAAAAAGGTTCTTGATGCTCGCATGAATATAACTGTTAGTGATATTCAGTTAATAAATATAACACTCACAATCTAGACATGGCATATTTTGTGCTGCTCAAATTTGCAATTTGTGATGTTTAAAGGATAATTTTCCACTTTTGATTAATCCATCTTTCTGAGGCAAATACATTTTTGTAACAGCATCTTGTCATGCAAAATGCATTTATGCACTACATTTAAAATTTAGGATTTCCAGATCCTCTGGTATCTAACTCCTAGAAAATAATTACTGTGGTTGCCAAAAGTCAAACAAGGTATCACACATTTAGTACAACACTCCATCCTGCTGCTACACTGTTGTAATAATAGTGAGTTTGTTGCATGCTTTTGGCAAATTGGAGTTCAATAGATTTTAGCTGAAAAAAAATAAAAATAATGGAGATTCTAATCTCAAGAAAATATCTCAATACCAACAAATGGCATGCATAAAGATCGGTACATAAAGACACAAAAAAGATAGAGAACAAATTAAGGTTTTTGAACATTTTAAGGTCAAAATATAATCATGTTACAATACTGTGTAATTAACTGAAATTAAGTATTTTACGGTGAGGCAAGGGTACTTGTTATATGCTTTTTGATTACAGTATTTGATTAATTCTTCATACAAAAGATAGAGAATTAGGAAGATAAATGATAATGAGAGAACTTATGTAAAATTAATTTTAATGGGAACAGAGGTGATACACTTTGGTGCTTAAACCTTTGCAAATTTTTATTTTTTATTTTTGCAAAAACACTTTAATCACATTCAAACATTTTACAATTTTACATTAGATGAAAGCACTAAAGTGCTTCAGAAGAAGAAAAAGATTTTTTTGCAAAAAACTTCAATCACATTCAGAAACTTTACAATTTTTCATTAGTTGAAAGTACTAAAGTGCTTCAAAAACACTAAGAAAAAATAAATGAAAGGAAATACAATTTAAAAATTAGTGCATTATATCAGGAAGTTTGAAAAAGTGAGTTGATCATCAACTAAAGTGCATAGGACATTTTTGTGACACCAGATGTTCCTAAAGTTATTCAGGTCTTTTGTCATTTTATAGAAACCAAATTCCAGTTTTAAGCGACATCTGATGTTACAGCAAAAAACAGTAGCTGCTTCTTGAACAGTATTGTTTTCAATTCTCCTCTTCCTGGTCACATAAATTGCGAGTTTTGCCTCTCCAGAGATAAAATTTAAAAGCTGCCACTTTCTTTGAAACCTTTGCAGGAAGTAGATGATGGAGAACAGCCCTCTATCGAATTGG